>NW_004524729.1:186977-219972 GCF_000260255.1 Octodon degus | reverse complement strand
CTACTACTACTACTACTACTACTACTGGGAATTAAACTCAGGAGTGCTGAGCTACATCCCCAGCTCTTTTTTAATATTTAAGACAGTGTCTCAAGTTGCCTAGGCTACTGAATTATAGCTGTCAAAGTATGTATGAAGTGATATCTCCTGATTTTGATTTACATTTCCAGAGTAACTAGTAATTCTAACCACCTTTTCAGGTACTTTTTGATAATTTGTGTATGTCCAGCAAAATGTCTGTTTAAGTACTTCAGTTATCTTTTAAATTGAATTAGCTTTCTGTTGAGTTGTAGGAATCTTCTATATATAGTTCCCTATTCGGGATACTAACACCTTGTCAGATACTGGGTTCTGTATGATTTGCAGTGCTTAGGAAATTAGAGGGTTTTTTTTTTTCTACTAGTATCATTTGAACACATTAGTTTAAATATGAATACTTCTTAAACATGTTTGAACATTAGTGGAATCTCAAAGCTAGATAAGATTTTGTTTGTTTTTGAGACAGTCTTATTGTGTAGTTCAGGCTAGTGTTTAGCTCATTTTGTAGCCCAGGCTGGTTTTGAACTTGTAAGGATCCTCCTGCCTCAGCCTCAGCCTTCTGAGTGCTGGGATTACAGGTGTGCATCACCATGACTGTCTAGTAAGATCTTGAAGTTTGCTAGGTAACAGTAGTTTTATTTAGTCATTGTAATTCTTTCTGATTTCTTTGAAACGTAGAGCTTACAGACCCAGGATCTGATAGAAGCAGGCTTGAGAGTCAGTCTTGGCATGCATAAAAATTAGTAAGTTACTTGTTCTTTTTTTTTTTTTCTTTTGGCAGAACCAGGGATTGAACTCAGGCCCTTGCGCTTTCCAGGGAAGCACTTATTCCACTGAGCCATCTCCCAGGCCCCCACTTACTTTGTTCTTAAGGGAGAGATATTTAAGTTATATGTTGATTGTGCCTCTTGCCTCTTAGTTGGAAGATCAAATTCCAAGGCCAGAATCACAGAAGCAGCCAGGGTGATGGAATGTCTACCCTGAAACTTCCAAACCAGCTTATTTCACCAGCACATTAGTATATGCCTCAACTGCGCCCTCCAGGGGACTGTTCCACAAGGGAGTAGATTTTGTGTGCTAGTGCTCACCTCAGCCAGGTCATCACCTAATGGTGTGTCTGGTTATGATGAAAAGCTTTTAAGTGTTGCCCTTTATATTATCTTGTTTTTATGTTTCTTTTTAAAAAGATTTTTAAAAAATGTATTTGGTTATTACAGGGTCAAACTATGCAGCTCAGACTCAAAGTGAGCCTCCTGTTTTCAGCTTGCCCAGCACTGGGATTACAGGCATACATGCCTGGACTCTGGCTGGCTCAGCCTGCCCTGGGGGCGCGGGGCTGGTGCAGCATGTGGTGCTGGGATTGAAGCTCAGTTCCTGTTTGCCTAAGCACGCGCTGTAGTCTGCTGAGCTATCTTGAAGGCCCTCTTATCTCTAGATAAGAGGGTTTATTAGTTTGAGGTTGGCAGAAAGCTGAGGCTCCTGGGCTTTTTACACGATTGGTTTTCATATAGTATAGCTTGAGAATTCATATTACATGCACTTATTTCTGAATTAGCTGCTGTACGCCCTCTCTGCTGTCATTGAGCATGCGTTCCCTAGCAAGTTCCAGCTGGAGCTCTTCTTTCTCTTCTGCTTATTCTTCCAAGCACCAGCTTCTCCATGCTGGCTCAAGTAGTGGAGGAAAAGGCACTCATAATTATTTATATAACATGAATAGAGCTACATAAGAAATGCTTATCATTTTTTAAAAATCCTTTATTAGCTAGGGCTTGGGGAAGAGTCAAAAGATTTGACTTTCTCTTGCTAAAGACTTCCAGTTAAGTTTTGGGGTGTGTGCTTAGCACAGTGAAAGAATAATTGAAGCATTTTTTTTTAAAGCATTGTTAATTAGTGTTCCTACAGGTACCATTAAGTGTGTTGGTTTATACCTTTATTCCCTTTCTTCTCATGGCCCTCTCCCTATCCAAGTGAAGTGCTTATCTCTGGGCGCCTCCAGTACTTTATGTGTCGCGAATTTGTCCATTTGTGCCTTATGTCTTGTTGCTGGTAGGATTGCAGTAGTGATTTAACTGCGGCTTTATACTGACAAAAAAGGTTCATATCATTTCTAGATGGTCTGGGATAATAGAGACCAGCAATTCTCTTCGTGTGTGACAGAAGGGATGCAGTGAGAAGGGCTAGCACATCCTGGTGCAGCTGGGATTCTAGATCAAGGAGAGAAAATAGGAGCAAGATAGTGTATGAAGAGGATTGCTGGAAATTTTACAAAACAAAACTGATAGCAAGTCAAAGACTCAAGAAGAAGATAAATACAAAATAAATGGTCTCTGTTATCTCAGAACATCTAAAAACGGCATGCACCTTTTTGGGGAAAGCAGGAACTTGGTGTGTGGCTGGTAGTTCTTCCATTTAGAATGAGAATGTGCTCTGGTAGTCTTGATTACGAATTGGAGGGCAGATGACTTTTGACCCTCCCATGTTCTTTGTGAATGGCCCTTAGTTTCCAGCTTCTCATTAGAGAATGGCATTGAATTGAACCAAACCAACACAGAGTGGGTTTTGTTATTTATTGTGGTTTTTAGAGTTTAGTTTGATTTATGTTTAACCTGTTTTCTTTTTCCTTGTTGCTTGGCTCTTGCCTGACTTTGCTTTTGGTTCAGCTGTTTACTTAGGGGAGGGGAAAGGGCAGTGGTACTAATAATGATCATTTAATTTGCACTGGACTTTGACCAGCTTACCAGTACACGGTGGGATGTTCCTGTGGCAAGATTGGCCAACTCTAGTTTTGCAGATGAAAGAAGTGGGACTCGTGGGTTAAACTGGCCAAGTCACAGAGAAAGTGGGAAGTATTTAGGTGTAGGTTTCCTGAATCTAAACATAGTATTTTTTCCAGTGCATCACTCAGTAAAATCTGTACAAAACAATGTTTAGTAGGGGAAGTAATTATACCTTACTAAAATAAAAAATATTTTTGCTCATTTTGCTTATTCAAATAAAACTTCCCAGATGATTTTTTTTCTCTCAGTACTGGAAGATTGAACCTAGGGGCCCTCTACCACTGAACTACTTCCCCAGGCCCTCCACCCTCTCTTTTAGATAGGTTCTGTCTGAATTGACCAGGTGTAATCTTCCAGCCTCAGCCTTTCTTAATTCTGGTATTATAGGAGTGCACTGCTGCTCTCTGCTCCAAGTGATTGGTTGGTTGTTTAAAGCTTGTTTTTCTGGGTCCCTATGTTCTGTTAATTTAGTTTGACTCCAGATAAGAAATGCCTTCTCAGAGCTTCCTAGAGCAGCACATCAAAGCCTGCCTCTGTTGAGAAGTAGGAGAGGGGTTTCACCTCCTCAGGTCTCTTGGGAAAGACAGCAGATGGTTGTCACTTTTCCTTTGTCTCACTTTTATATTTATACTTCCTACCTCCTTGTTGTTACCTGAGAATCTAAAATAGGTAAAAGGAGAGGCTATTCATAAAGCTGTTACACTGCTGCACTGTCCGTTTGCCTTTTCATTTCTTAGGGATCTTAAAACTCCAGGTTAATTGCTAATTTGTGGTGCTCTTCTTGGGCACTCAGGTGATTAGTTTGAAGTTGGAGTTTTCAAGTTTATGACTGGTTTGAAATGGTCCTTTGAGGTAGTTATAGGTATGGACTCTGGTTTTGAGGGTTTTTTTTAATTGGAAAATTCAGCCTATAGAAGTGTGTTTAGTTTGTTTTTTTCCCCTTCTACTTCTTTTGTTGCATTCAGCATTGATCCCAGGGCCTTTACACAAAACTATATCCCTAACCCTTGTTTTATTTTTTTGAAACAGGGAATTGCTGAGTCATTAAATTACCCAGGCTGGGTTTCAGTGGATGACCATTCTGCCTCATCCTTACAGAATGTTAGGATTATAGGTATATACAAATGATACAGGGAGAAAAACTGATCTCCAAATGACAGGGAAAAATGATCTCCTGACCTGACCTGGAGGAGTTCCTGTTCTCTAAAACCAAAGAATGAATTTTAGGAACAAACAGAGGTTATGAGCAGAATATATTTACTGAGGGAAAGAGAGCTCCTGTCCAAGAGAGGGACAGGAGGGGGGCCCGAGCGGGTAGTTCCACCGGGAAGCTGTCTCTTCCAGGGACTTTTATAGTGTAAAACCATGTGGAGCTAAGGTGAGAGAATGGGAACTCACTGAGGTGGCCAGGAGATGGGACAAAACTTTGGTCAACCAATGGGATTACAAGCACCATTGCTCAGATAAAATTAAGTCCAGGACCAAATGGGGAAGTGAGTCATGTAGCAAGCGGGCATGAATGTAGAACAGGATTTTATGAGCTAGCCATCCAGTAGTAGTCAGATTAATGATTCTTGGGTCTCCCTCAGGAGGATGATCAATCTCAGATTCCAATCTTAAGGGAGGTCGGCAATTGTTTGATCTTTCGTCTTTAGGTCTGACCCACGGCGGGAGCATCCCTCTCAGTGTTGCAAGATATCTTGTCTTCTGTGGTATTTCCTTGGAGGGCCTGGCCCTGTCTGACTGCCTATAATATTTCTATCTAACTCGGCTGCCTATACCACCACCATACCTGGTTAAGGGGTTGAAAGAGAAAACTAGAATTAACACATTGCTTCACCGTATTTTGGAGTTGTATGAATTTAGAGTGAATACATATTCATCTCTACTTTTCCCAGCTCCTGTGTTGGTTTTACAGGAATTAATCGTCCAAACAGTATTTTTTTGCAGGCCTGCTTCCCCAGCCATACTGAGAGGACCTCATAAACTGTAAAAAGGTTCATTGGCTTTTATCTGGAGTGGACTAGACTCATAGAAGTCAGTTCTGTCTTTTGCTTCATTCGATATGTTGACCCGTAGTGTTGGTATCACCAATAAAATCAAGTTTAAATGCTTTGGTTTACTGCTTTTCTCATTGTGTTACCAAGAAAACCAAGGACATGTTTAAATCTGTTTGTCTCATCTTGTATTTTCTTTCTGAGATTGTTAGCTGCCCTTTTGTTTTACAGTGTGTTTGGACTCAGCTCATTCTCATAAATTGAGATGTGGTCAGTTTGTGTTAAAAGAACTTTTTGAATTTTAAACATGTCTGACTCACTGATTCTATGTGTCTTTGTATTTAGTTATATGTAAGTAATTTTATGCTTTGTTGTAAAAGTAGGTGTTTTCTTCTCAGGGTCAGCACCTTTGGAAAGCAATTTTCAAAACTTCATAATCTTTTAAAAAGCATTTAGATTTGCATTATTTACATTATTAGTAGCAAGTTAAGCATGTTTACTTATCAGAAGTGGTGATCTGTTATGTTCAGTTACTGCTGGAAGAGGTGAAGACCAACTTGCCTCTCCTGATGCTGCCAGAAGGGAGGTTGAAAGCAGAGAATGAAGGAGGGGTTATAGAAACCCCTTTTCTCACTGTTAATGTGCAAGATGAAAACTTTTGGGGTTTTTCGTTTTGTGATGGGGATTGAACCTGGAGTCTTGTGTGTGCTAAGAGCAGGCTTTACCTCTGACCTGCACTCCCTACCCAAAACTTTTGTTCTTCACCTGTGAACTTTGTTGTTGTCCAAAGGAAGATTTGTATTGCTGTTTGTTGTTGTGGGTTTTTTTTTTTTTTGAGGGGGGGGCATTTGGTGGTACCGGGGATTGAACTCATTAAAATTTTGTTTTTTGTTTTTTGGTACCGGGGATTGAACTCATTAAATTTTATTTTTATTTATTTATTTATTTATTTTGGTGGTACCGTGTATTGCTGTTTGAATTCACCCAGGCTTTAAAAAATTTGTATTGGTACATGTGTGTGGTACATAATGACTATATTCATCCTGGGGAGTTGATATATGTGCATAACCTTTTCTTCTTCTTCTTTTTTTTTTTTTTAAAGATAGGGTCTTACTGTATAGTTTAGACCTTGAACTCACTGTGTAGCTTAAGCTGGCCTCAAACAAAGGGGATCCTCCTGTCTCAGACTCCCAAATGCTGGGATTATAGGCATTCACCAACACACCCAGCATATATGGTATTTCTTAATCTTTTTTTCTTCACCTCCTTCCCTCCCCATCCTGCATCTCTTGGATTCCTTCTCCAAACAGGCCACTATTATGACTTAATGTTTATACATGTTTGTAGTACATGATGATCAATTCCTCATTGGGAGTTGGTGCTTGTACAGCACTCCATGACTTGCCCTCCCTTTAAAATTTCATTTTCCTTCCCTTTTTCACCCAATCTTTGAATGTGCGTCATACATGGCCTTAGAAGAACCAAGGTCCCACACTGTAGGGAAATTGAGGGGGAAAGAACTGGTAAAGACTGACCATCGGTCTGGTTCTAGAGAGGTATGAGGGGGAAAAGCGGGTTTGTACCAGAATTAAAGGTGAATAGTGTGTCATTAAAGCCAATAGTACTCCCACAGAAGGCAGCTGAAGTGATGTCACAGCATGCTGGGAAAACACAGATGTCACTAAATGCTCTAGAGAGTGGGGGACATTCTGTGTTAGACCTGGCTTCATCACAGCTTGTCTTCTTTATGGCTGAGTTGTGTGTTTGTGTGAGAAAATAAGTTATATGAACTGGTGAGAGTTACTTAAGCTTCCTGAATATTTCCTCATCGGAAGAATGGTGAATTATGTCACAGAGTGAAGAATAAATGAGACTATTAAGATATTGCCCCACACAGTTAAAGCAATCAAATATCAGGTATAAACATATGAAATATTTTCTTTTAAATTTAAGTTCTTGCTTCAAAATTAATATATTGTTTAAACCAATTTTAGAAGATTATTTTCCCCTCTAATCCCATCCCAAACACATCTGTTGTCAACAGTTTGATGAACATTGATCTCCATTTTAAAATTTAATTGGCTGCGTCTTTGTGATGTGATATTAGTTTTGCTCACCCTTGCCCTAGCTTTAGGGTGTTTGGGAGGTAGGGAAGGTGCAAGCTGTGTGAATGAGCAGTCTGTGTGCTGTGCAAATAGGAGCCAGTGAAAGGGTTTAGGTTAGAGGGTGAATGTGCTGGACTTATTCCAATAAGAATGTGAAAGGTTGGGGCCAGGGATATAGCTCAGTGGCACAGTTCCTGGCTGGCAAGTGCAAGGTCGTGAGTTTCATTCCTGGTAATAAAACAAAAACCAAAAACAAATGAATGTGAAAGGTGAGTTAAATTAAGGGAAGTCTTGTAGCAGGAATGCAGTTGGCTTGGCTCCTGTTAAAGGACCCTGTAGATGTCAGGCATGTTCATTACATGCCCAATGCACGGCCTGCTTGGGGAGACAAGGTGTACATAGGATATAGAGAAGTAAGCACCAGGCACCAGATAGTGGTATGGAGAAGGAAAGCTGTCACTGCTCAAGGAACCAAAGATCATTCATTGACTTGAGCAGTTCCTAGAGACTGCGGGAAGAGGCCAACCAACTTTGGAAGAATGACTCAGAAGAGGTTTTGGAAGGGACAAAGCATAAGTTGGAGGTAGTAGTGGAGGTAATGGATTGACTGCTGGTGGATTTTAATGGTTGGAAAGGAAAATTGTCAATGCCCTGACCGAATCACACTGTTTTGTGACACTGGTCTCACTGTGCTGCAGTTGTTTCTACTCTTGCAGAATGTGATCCTTTTTAGGACTGTGTCTGTCTAGTATTGTCCCAGGCCCTGTTAAAAAAAAAAAAAAAAGGCAAATAACTCAATATTTGCTGTTTATGGAAATTACAGGCTGGCTATCTTGGGGTCCTCTTAGATAAAATCTAGCTCTTGCTTCTCACCCACACCCTTTCATTTGGTGCTTAGCAGAAGCAGTTTAGTTCTTCTCTGTGCCCCTATGGCACTGTGTGCCGCTCTGCCGTGCTGTGATCAGTTATGCACACCTCTCTGTGATCCTGCTGCATGACCTTAACAGCACGCTGCATTTTTAGTGTGTTGCATCTGCCTGGCTTTGAGACCACACTTCCTTTCCTTCCCCCTCTCATTTTGACTTCTTTTCTAAATTTAGGAGAGATTTAAGGATAAAGCCTATATTTAATCTCTACAGCAGGGGCTTCAAACCTTTAGGAAAAAACTGTACTAGGGATTAAATCTAGGGCCTTCACACTGAGCTGTATATTTTCTAACCCCTCCCATCCTCACCCGCATATTGGGACAGGGTCTTTTTTGTTTATTTGTTGTTTGTTTGCTTATTTTTGTGGAAGCGGGTATTGAACTCAGGCCCTTGCGCTTACCAGGCAAGTGCTTATTCTACTGAGCTATCTCCCCGGCCGTTTTGTTTTGTTTTGTTGGTCTTTTTTTGATTTTATATATTTTTTTGGTTGAATTGTTTTTTAGAGGAGGTTTTTTTTTGTTTGCTTGTTTTTGTTCTTGTTTTTTGTACCCAGGACCAAACCCAGGGCTTCCACTTTGCTAGGCAAGCATTCTACCACTGAGCCAAATCCCCAGCCCAGGGTCTTCTTAAGTCACCTAATTGCCAACACTAGGCTTGGAGCCTTTCTGCTTCAGGCTCTCAGAGTACTGGGATTATAGATGTTTACTGCTATGTCTGGCTTACCCTTGCCTCCCAATATACCAAGTGATAGTCTGTGACAAACTCTACTGGCTTACACACCAAGCTTGCAAAGCTGAAAAGTATCACAAAATAGTTCTTACGTTTTACCTTACTGTGAGCCATGTGCATTGTTATTTTCCATTTTACTCTATTTTGTTTTTTAAAAGTGCTATTCGTGACCTAGTAAATTAATATCATAATCTACAGTTTGAAAGCTGGCTCCTGGTGAATTCATCTACTCCTTGGGCTAGGAGTACTGTCTCTGTGCTCATGACACACACACTCTCTGTCTCTCTCTCTCTGCCTCTCCCCACAGGAATTGAACCCAGGACCTTGTGCTTGCCAGGCAGGCACTGTGCCACTGAGCTATGGGTAGCCTTCTGCTTTGATCTGTATTCTTAGCTTTCACCGAGCTCCAATCCAGTTCAACCATTTGTCTACCAGTGGCTCTGCTGATGTCCACTGGGAACCATAGAGTGACATGTCTGGCAAAGCACTCCTGATTCTTGTCCTGCTCTCATTCTTATCTTTCTCCAAAGTTGTCACTTTTACAGCTGTTCCAAAGGGTTGATGCTTTAAACGCCCAAGCCCAGTGCAGAGTGCTGATCCAGGGCCTTGAGCAGCTGCTAAACTTTCTGTGCCTCATTGTTCTCATCTTAATAAAGTGAAATCGTCACCTGTACTCTCCTTCATGGGATTATTGTAAAGACGGAATGAATTTTCACCTGTAGAACACCTGTGTTCAACTAGTGTAGCTGCTGATGTTTGTCATCTTGGTTGTACCCCTCACATCTGCTTGTGACCCATTAGCAACTTCTGTTGATTCTGACTTCAGAATATGCCCCTTATTTTACCATATAACATCACCTCCATCAACACTGAAATCATCCACACAGCTGATCCCTTGCCCACACTAACAAAATAGCCTCTTCACTGACTGCTTTTATCCATCCCACAGAACAGTGTGTTTCCCACAAAAGTCAGTGCTGCCCCTTGAAAACTAAAAGCAGATCATAGCTTGTCACTCCCTACCTTAAAACCTTCCATAGACTTCTGTTCCCATCTAGACTACCTCGGTGCCTCTTACTCCCGTGAGCCTTTGGCCAGTATTTGTTATGCAGTTCTGTGCTGTGCATGTGCCCTGCTGTGAGCTGATTAACATGCCGAGTCTGATCCTGAGGTTCCATGAGGCCTGAGACACACTTCTGGGTTACAGCACTACTTCCCATCTGTGGGCCACTTGTGGCATAGTGCAGCATGGTTATTCCCCATAGCATGGGCAGCTCATGGGGGAAGGGATTTTTATTCCCAGAGAAGTACACAGTCTACGGAGACTCTTGCTCTCAGTAAGCTGCAAAAACTGATTCACTCCAAGCTGCCAGGAGCTTCAGGGACCAAGACAGGAGTGATTAACTCACTAAATGAGGGCTCTCAAAAAGAGGAGTGTTGAAACCGGGCTTTACAGAAAAGTCTGTATAGCCAGATGGTGAGAGGGGAAGGTGGTATGCTAGGCATGGGGATAGCACAGGCGCGAAGTCTGAGGCACACTCGGGAAGTAGAGTGGTGCTGTCTGTCACTGAGTAGGAGGTGGGGCGGGGGGGGGGGGTAGAGTTCTTTTGGTATCCAAAGCCGAAGGGTCTAGAATTCTATGCTGTCAGCACTGAATTCTCTCAAATTGTTTATATGGGAAACCAAACTTTTACATTTTGTTAGAAAATATTGTAAAAAGTACCCAAAAGCATAGGAACCAATGGCACTTCTGAACTGAACAATAACAGATGTCACAGTTGGGACCCAAAGAGCATCTTTCTCTACTAAGATACTCTCTCTCACATGCCAGGGTATGCCCTCAGCAGTCGTTCATCCACAGTCACAGTTCCCTTGCCAGGCTGGTTGGTGCCGAGGTGTTCCCTCTAGACTCCGTGACTTCAGGCTGACAAGGCCTTACGTTCTTGTATTGTATACTTTGTTTGTACCTTGGGAGATGAGCCATTCTTCCAAGAAGTCCAGGTTGTTTAGTAAGAAATGGCAGAACCCAAAACGGTCACCTTGGTCCTTAGGATTAAGTGTTTCTGTGCTTTCTTTGGAGGTCAGAGGGATGATGATTAGCTTTTTAATTCATGTAGAGTTTATTTTTTTTAGTATCATGAAGTAGAGTTAACACAATTATTTTTCTCACCAAAAGGTAACATGTTATAGCAACGCTTTTAAATTTTAATTATAATTTAGCAAAACAAATCTTGATACATGGTCAAGCAGATGCAGTTTTTATAGCTTTCTAAGCCTTTCTGACTGGTGTCGTACACTTTCCTTAGGTTTTCCTTTGATGCACTGAGAATTGGTTTATCAAGGTCATAGAAGTGTGCCACACATGGGCAGTGGGAATTCCCTGGTTGGGAGGGCATGGAGAAGCTGGAGTATTGGTCAGACAGAGCAGAATGAGTAAATGGGTGGGGCAGATGTACTAAGTATTTATGGAGGATAATGAGAACTGGGTCTCACTGTGCGAGGAGGCAGTTACACAAAAAAGTGAAAGATTCTAAGACCTCAGAGTTGGTGGGTTAGAATTGGAGTTACTGATAGGAACTCGTGCCTTTAACATACATACACGATAGCTATAGAAGTTACAGGAATGAGTGTTCTTGTGTACTTAGTAGTATTTGCTAGTTAGAAGTAGGGGCATCCCAGTAGCCCTGAGCAATCTTACTCCCTATACCTTGTTTTAAAATATGAAATAGAAGCAAGTGTCCTTGAAGAAATGGCTGGTTCTAGGGGTTGGGATAAGGAAAGTATCACATAAATGAAGAGTTTTGCCAGGAAGAAAGTTGTTTGAAGAATAGAACATGTCAAGAGGACACAGAAACCAGTCTGAGGGGGGTTATGTCAGGTAAATCTTGGACAGTTTGAGTGCTGAATAAATGGACAAGGAGGCAAAGTTCTTCCTGTTAAGAAATGTAAAAGAATGTTGGATAAAAAGCCTCACTAGTGGTAGTGGACACCTGCAATCCCAGCACTTTAGAAGGAATGTAGTCCTCTAAGGTAGGAGCACTATAAGTGTGAGCTCAACCAGGACAGTGTGGTGACTTATCACTCTTTCAGCATGTTTTTTGTTTTATTTTTTTCTGTATTTAGGACAGGGTCTACAGGGTCTCACTGTGTAGATTGAACTCATAGCTATCCTCCTGTTTTCAGCCTCCCAAGTGCTGAGATTACAGGAGTGTGCCACCATGCCCAGTCTCAACTACTGTCTCAGCACACCCCACCAGCAGGGCCAGGCTAGTCTCAACTCACAGCAGTCCTCCTCTCTTAGCCTCCCGAGTGCTGGGATTACAGGTGTGTGCCACCATGCCTGGACTGCATTGCCAGTTCAGTGCTTCCAGGGGCTGGGGGTGGGGTATGGCACGACATGTAGTGCCAGGGATCAAACCCTGGCCCTTGCGCTTACCTAAGCAAGCGCTTAGTCCACTGAGCTATACTGCCAGCCCTTAAGCTATACCACTGGTCCTACAGCTACGAATTTTATATGCTACATTTCTTTATCTGATGTTACACAATGCTTTTTCATTTTTTGTTTGTTTTACTATACTGGAGATTGAACCCAGGGCCTTTGTACTGAGCTATAGCTCTAGCCCTTTTTAATTTTTGAGATGTCTCTAATGGCTCAGGCTGGGCTCTAACTTGGCATCTTTCTGTTTCAGCCTGAAAGTGATTGTGTTACAGAACTAGCATTTTTAATGGTTGCTTATTGTTTCTTTAAGTGGATAGAACGTAATTTGCTTAATCATTTTGAAGTGATAGAGTTAGATTGTTTTCAGGTGTTTCAAAGCTAACTGGTACTGGAACAGTCTGTTGGTAGCTTGTTTTTTGCTTGAAATTTTATTTCCAATTTGCTTTTTCTGATCAGTTGTAACAATTTATGTTCATTTGGTATTTTTGTGCCACCTTCGTCCTAACCTCACCAGATGTGATAGCATCTAAAATATTTTTGAAAAATTTAATAGCTATAAATCTGTGCCTTTGCTTTTTGGCCTGGATTTATTTGATCATGACTGAGGGTGGGAATTCTTACAACTTATGTAGCTGATATAAAACAGATTTTGACACTCAGCAAATTTCTTGTATCTTTTTTTTTTTTCTTTTTTAACTTGTATCTGCTGCATTTTGGTGGGTTTCTTTGCTCTGAGGCAGTAAACAGAAGTAAATCCATACTGAGTTGATTCCTAATTTACTTTTGAGGTGCCTTTCTGTACTCCCAAGGCAGGACACAGCTGACACCATCAGCACATCATTTTGTGCTGAAGGCTTGAGTGTGCTGCAGTCACTGAGGAAAAGAGGGCTGTGCTCAGATCAAGTCCCTGGGCCGGCCTGGGTCCCTGGTATGCTCATTTTGCACACAGGAAACGATGGTACAGATACAGCCAAGGTGCACACTGCTCAACTCAGTCCTGGCAGATTTCAAGACATTTTTCTAAAATGCTTCAGTCCGAGAGAGGCTTTTGTCAGAAGTACAGGTTGGACTTGGGGTGTGCATTTCATAACCCACCTCTCTGTTTACTAAGGATGTTTTTTGCTTATTAAACCTTTTTTGAGCTGCAGTATACAAAAGGAGTACTAATACATCTTAGGTCCTGATGAGGACTGAACATGTTAACATTTGTGTAAAGCACCTGGTAGAGTGTGTGTCGTGTGGTAAGCCAGGTATTACTGTCTCACTCAAGTGTAAGAATTCAAAAAAAGTCTGGGAGCTTGTGCCTCCTTTTGTAGCACAGTGAAAGGAAAAATCTTGGGCTTCAGAAGTTAAGAGATAAGACTGTCCATTGCTGTTTGCCCCAAAAGAGTGTTTTTGGGAAAAGAACATTTATTGGGTTCCCACCCCTTGTCCATTAATTGAGATATGTATATAAAAATTATACAACCTGACATGAAGTTGCTTAATAAATGGTGTTTATAGTGTATTAGTTGTCACATACATTAGGTAATAGTTAAGGTCAGTGCACTGTGCTTTAAGGACACCTTGTAGAGAATATCGCATTTCAGCAGTTCTTAGGATTCTGAAAGCCATGTGGCCTGACCTTTTGGGAGCAATTTATGGACCTTAGGGGTGTTCAAAGAAGGCTCCTAGGTGAGGGAGTGATGCACAGAGGCCTGAGTGGCTTGATGGAGAGGCAGGGAGGAACAGAAGCCATTGGGAAGATGCCACAGGACATCCAGGCCTGTGGGGAGGGTTGGCAGCGTGGCTTCAGGAGGTGTTCTCTGGGAACAGAAAGATGAAAATGGCTGTGACAAGAATAGAGAGCAAAAGAAGATACAGGGAAGAGAAGCCTTGTGATTAGGCTATATCTTAAGTGCAGGGAGTTTGAAGAGATGAATTGGTGGTTATTCCAAAGCTTCTGACTCAGAGTGGTCTTGCTCTTTCTTATGGGTAGGAAGCCTGGACAGTTGAGTAACAAACATTATTGTCTTGGTTTTGAAAATGAATTGGTGAGTGCCTAAGAATAAATACACTTCCTCATCTTTTAGAAATTATTCTGTTGCAGTGGCACTGCCCGTAGTGATTACATGGAGAAGTGACTGATTTGTCTTCCCACTTCCAACTAAAGACCCTGAATAATTATCTTCTGTTTCTGCATCAGACCTGATCTATCCTGTTCCTTGTTCAGAGCCCACTTTCCACTTGCTATGTTGTTTTTAACATCCCTTCCTATTTTGGACTTCGGTATTTCTTGGAGTTTGCCTGTGTACTTTATCTGAGGTTTCTAGATATTCTTGAGTCCCTGTTATATGTCATACTGCATGAAGCAGAAGTCTCTCACTCCCTGAGTGATAGTAGTGTGCTCTGAAATCCTAGGAACAAGGGCACTTTATCAGGTAGGGTCCTGGTAGAAAACAGATGGCACATTCAGACTACAGCAGCACTTAATTGTATCACTGAAAGTTCATTCAGGAAGTGAGACACTTTTGATTCAGAGTATGAAGGGTTTTCCCTTTATTTTTTTTTTTTTAACATTTATTTATTGTGTGCGTGTGTGTGTGTGTGTGTGTGTGTGTGGCCAGCTCAGCCCACCAGGGGGCGAGGCTGGCTGGCATGTGGTGCTGGGGGATCGAACCGTGGTCCCTGTGCTTTAGCCAAGCTTGTTCCATGTAGGTGCTTTAGACCACTGAGCCATCTCGCCAGCCCCCTGAAGGGTTTTGATGTGAGAATTAAGCATTGACCCAACCTTGGAAAAACTAGGCCTGGGGATACACCTCAGCAGCGTAAGCACCAGCTGGCAAGGGTAAGGTCCTGAGTTTGATTCCCAGTACTGCAAACAGAGCACATCTTGGAAGAACTGGTGTTGAGGAGGTTAGGTAAGCTGCTCTGATGATCCCAGGCCACAGTGCATGCTCTCTGGAGCTTGGGAAACTACTGCTTTTATGAACTCCAAACCAGAACCATGCTGGGAAATGCCCTGGCAAGTGGCCCAGCTCTGGTGTGCAGAGGGAGGGCATGGCAGGGGATGGTCATGACGCAGAGTTGGTACTGCAGGGGATTAGTAAAGGCACTGTTTGCAAAGGGTGAACAGGGTTTGGAGAAGAACTGGGGAGCACACAGTCTTCTGGGCTGGCAGTTTTGGGTGGTTATTATCCCATAGGTGCAGAGGGCATGAGAACGTGGGAGCTGAACTGAGTGGCTAAATGTTTAGGTTGTCAGACATCTGGCCAAGCTGTGGCCATTGGTGGTGGTGAGGTGTCTCCAACAGCCTCAGTAGCTGCAAGATGGGAAAGTAAATGGCCTCTGTCTGCCTCTAGACCAGAAGGCAGAGGGTGACAGTCTGTGGAGACACTCTGTCATGCCCCTCCCAAGGTACAACAGTAGGGTGGTAGCGAGTGAGGAGTGAGGGGGAGGCTCTATAACCAGAAGCGTGCAGATAGTATCTTGAGTACTGGAGGCGTTTTTGGTTTTTGGGTTATCACACTGAATTACATCCCCATCCATTTTTAAGTTTTTTGATTCAGGCTATGATCTTCCTGCTTCAGCCTCCCAGAATTCAGGAATTATAGGCATACACCACCATGATCAGTTGATTGAAACAATTTTTGAAGTAAGTAAAAGGGGAACTAGCAGCAGTGCAGTGGTTGGTTGGTCCTGCAGTGAAAGAGGACACAGGTACTTGAGAGGAGCTTTCTTGGACAGTTTCGAAAATGTTGGGAAGAAAATAAAGAATGGGGAGTGGGATAGTTTTGAACATGTGAAAGCAGAAAGACAAAGAGAGTTAAATATTGGCTCTCAATAACACAGCAAGGTCATTAGTCCTCAGCGGGATGGGGAATGTGGTCATCGCCCAATGGTCAGCATGTGGATCCAGAAAGTTCTGGACCTATCTAGTCCTCCTCTGCCTTGCCGTGATATGCAGACAGGAATATGTGAGAAAATCAGGAGAGGGAGAGAGAAGTTATATTGGCAAACATACTCAAGTATGTGTAAAAGTTCCTATAGATTTCTGACTTCCTCCGAGGTATCTAATTTTCTTTACTACATATTTTAGTCAAACATATCTAGGCAATTTTTGTTATTGATATAGTACTTTAAAATTGATCACAGTGATGCTTTAAAAATGATGGGGTATATTGAGGTGCTCTTTATTATTTGCCTGCTTATATACTGACAGAATTACCAGTAGTCCAGGTGCGTCTTTTTCTTGCTGGTATGTTTGGTTTCCCTTGATTTACTTGTAACTCCTGAAAAGATAAACTTGCACCATTTTCTGGCACTTGTGCAAGAATATTTAGCTGGACTAGTGCTCTGCAGGAGGTATTGGCTGTTGATATTTTTTCCCTTCTAGCCCACAAACTGTAACAATTGGGGGAGGGTATCTTCTAGAACAGAAAATGTATAGGGAAGGATTGAGAACATCTGAGAAGGTATTGTGGGCATGTCTGTTTTCCCTATCTGGAGATAAGGTTCTATGTAACCAGGCAACTAGAGACCTGTTGTGCAGATGTTGAAAATGGTTTTCACCTTCTCCTGGCTCCTATTTAGGAAAAACCACAGAGCAAACAGTGCTACTGTTTATAAAACGAGACTTCTGATGGTTTGAATGTATAATTTACAGAAAAATTAATTAAACAACATGTATTCATTTATAGAGATCATCTTGGCTGCTTCTCATTCCTTCAACTGCCAGATTTGGTGTTTTCATTCAATATGACCCTATCCTGCCTTCTCTTTACCATGTTGAAAAGGCTGCTGGCACTGAGAGCCAGAGTAAAATCATGCTGCCCACAAAGAAACAGTACATAGGATTGTTCTTTATAAGAGAGTGGAAATAACAGAGGATAGAGAACTAGCTGGGACAGTGTCAGAGGGCCCTGTGGAGGCCTGTGCTAAAGGGAACGACCTGCAGGGGTTGCTAGCAGCCACCCACTTTCAAAGCTGATCTCTGACAGAATAGGTGACACCTCTGTTACTGGCCGTGTAGTAGGTCCTTTGGGCAGCATAAAGAACATGGCCTGCGGGGACTGCCTCTCTGAATCCTCAACCCTGCCGTGCCTCAGTTTCCTCAGCTGTAAAATGAGGATGTTTATGTTGTGAGAATTAAGCAAGTTCTCATGCAAATGCTGGAACAGTGCCATCATGTTAATGACCATTTAAGTAGCTCTTACCTGGTGCCCAGCAGAGCAACTGGAACAAAGAAACAGTGTGTTGCAGAGGCATTTAATGAAGATGAGAAGCCCTTTCTTTCTTTAGATTTGGACATTCCTTGTATATTAATATTTAAAGATGACTTTGGGTGATGTTACTGTATAGTCTAACTTAGGATCAAAGATGAATGCCCTTGTCTAGCTATTTTAGATGTACCATATTTCAGAACTCTGTCATGTTTTCAGAGGTTGATGTTACTGGCCATCGTCCCCTGTGATCTGTGTTTACTTTCTGAATTACTTCCTCACAGTTGTCATGTGGACCCAAGATCAGTTGGGTTTTCCCTAGACCTAGACACACAGGATTTTACAGGCAGGTTCGCAGTTTCCTGTAGCTCTGCTTATATCTGTCATTTTCTGCTTTCTACAGTTTTCTCATCTCACCCCACAAAGCCACTTCTGAATTAATGAGTTCTCACCTTGTCCTCTAAAACTATTTCTTACCTTATTAAATATCCATACAGAATGCCTTCTGTGTGTACACCTTATTGTTCAAGTGACATGAAGTAAGTTATAGTAAGGAACAGAAAGTCTCTTTTCTTGAGGAGTTTCTATACTAATGGGGGAGACACAGACAGTAAACAGGGAGCGTGTAAGTATGTGTGTCTCAGGAGTATTAGGGATGAGGGTCAAATAGGAGAGGAGATGGAGGCAGGGTGAGGTAATGGAGTTAGCACTTCTTAGTAGGATGACCAGGAAGGCCTTACCAGCCAGGTGTCGTTTGCCTGAGACTGGAAGGGAAGTGAGAGGGACGAGCCATGGCAGGAAGAGCAGAGCAGACTTCTGTGCAGAAGTGTAGGTGGCTCAGTTCAGGAGCAGAGAGATGGTGACTCTGACTTAGCTTTAGGAGAAGATTGCTGACTTTGTGCGGGCAGTTCCACTGCAGCTCCCCTTCTGAGGACCTGAAAGACCAACTTCATCAGGCGTT
The DNA here is from genome assembly GCF_000260255.1 of Octodon degus. Lineage (NCBI taxonomy): Eukaryota > Metazoa > Chordata > Mammalia > Rodentia > Octodontidae > Octodon > Octodon degus. The sequence continues at coordinate 201,798 of NW_004524729.1, read as the reverse complement.
ACAAGAAAACTGTCTTTCAGAACTTCATCCTAGCTCTTGTGTCTTTCATAAGTTCTTTAAACAATTGATTTTGTTTTGTTTTAATGTGGTGATTGAACTTGGGACCTTCACATTGAGTGAGCTATATTCTGTAGCCTTGTTTTTTCTTTTCTTTTCTTTCTTTTTTTAAATTTTGAGACAAGAGTCTTAATTGTTAAGTTTACCTAGACTTGTTTTGAACTTGTGATTCTTCTGCCTCAGCTTCCCACCATAGTAGGATTATAGGTGTGCACCACCATGCTGCACTATGAATAATTGGATTGTAAAGTTATTTGGAGCAGTTTGACCTTGTCCTATTCATCTGAGTCTGAGAGGATATGATCACAGGCAAAAAGAAGACTAAAATCAGCTCTTGATTAGTTGTTTAAGAGGATGAGGCTTTAGTAAAGGTTAATGTGCAGGATGGTGGCCCAGTCAAGTAACTCTAGGAAGAGTCTGGGTCCTACACTTTGTTTTTATTTGTTTGTTTTTCCTGTTTTTTATTGCCCTCTAAAGTGACTGTTTTAAATCATACTTTCATAGGAATAGCTAGATAGGCAAGTGAAAAGCTAGGTAGGAGTTATCTGTGCTGGAACGTCTTGCAGCCTTCCAAAAGAGTCTGGTAGCAGAGTCAGTTAGCCTTTGTGTGTGGGAATGGCAGGCAGGTGGCTGGGAGGCTTACCTGAGACCAGACTGTAGCAGGAAGGTTGAACCCAGAGTTGCAGTGGTAACTGTGGCATGAGGAGTCATAGTGATGTCCTGGGCCTCGTGAGCCCAGGACATCACAGGTAACTGGTAATGCAGTAACACTGCAGCAGCATGCTTCTCGATACAGAGATCTGGCTTTGGTTCTCAGGCCTGTTGTTTCCCAGCTGGGCAGTGGGCACAGCAGCTGGCCAAGGAGAGGCTGCCTCAGCACTGACTCAGCTTGGGCCAGTCTGATATGGGAAGCAAAGTATGAAGGTGCTCTTAGGCTTCTTCCCCTGCCATAACTGAAAGACTTATTTGAAAGTGATTATTTTTCATGGACAGTATTAACATAGTCCCATAGTTTACCCAACTGAATTTTGGAGGCTCATTTGTCTAATAATGATTTTTTTTTAAATCCAGGGTCTTGCTGTGTTTTTTTAATAATGCACTTCTTTTAAAACTGTATTGAATTTGTAAATAGCTAAAATGATTCTTTCATTTCTCCCACAGATTCCCGCTTCATTCTTTACATCATTTCTCTGCTTATTTACATCATCAGAAGTAAAATAAAACAGATGACATTCAAACCAGTCAGCTTCATGTGGGGATCTGAATTGTCTTAGACCTGATTTTGTTTGTGTGGGGGAACATGTCTCATGTCTGCCTTTCTTCTGTTCCGTTTCCAGGAGGGCTGTTGGCCTGCTGCTGTGCTGCTGAACAGTATGCAGTCCTTTCGGGAGCAAAGCAGTTACCACGGAAACCAGCAGAGCTACCCACAGGAGGTACACGGCTCATCCCGGATAGAAGAGTTCAGCCCTCGCCAGGCCCAAATGTTCCAGAATTTTGGGGGTGCAGGTGGCAGTAGTGGTGGCAGTGGTGGCAGCAGTGGTGGTGGACGACGAGGAACAGCGGCTGCTGCTGCTGCAGTGATGGCTAGTGAGACCTCTGGTCACCAGGGGTACCAGGGGTTCAGGAAAGAGGCTGGAGATTTTTACTACATGGCAGGCAACAAAGACCCCGTGGCAACAGGAACCCCACAGCCTCCTCAGCGAAGGCCTTCTGGGCCCGTGCAGAGCTATGGACCCCCCCAGGGGAGCAGCTTTGGCAATCAGTATGGGAGTGAGGGTCATGTAGGCCAGTTTCAAGCACAGCACTCTGCTCTTGGTGGTGTGTCTCATTATCAGCAGGATTACACGGGGCCTTTTTCTCCTGGGAGTGCTCAGTACCAACAGCAGGCTTCCAGCCAACAGCAGCAGCAAGTACAGCAGTTGAGACAACAGCTTTACCAGTCTCATCAACCTTTGCCACAAGCTGCGGGTCAGCCCACCTCTGGCTCGTCCCATCTACAACCAATGCAGCGGCCCTCAACTCTGCCATCCTCTGCTGCTGGCTACCAATTAAGAGTGGGTCAGTTTGGCCAACATTACCAGTCTTCTGCTTCTTCCTCTTCTTCCTCCTCCTTCCCTTCACCACAGCGTTTCAGTCAGTCTGGACAGAGCTATGATGGTAGTTACAATGTGAATGCTGGCTCCCAGTATGAAGGGCATAATGTGGGCTCTAGTGCACAGGCTTATGGAACACAGTCAAATTACAGCTACCAGCCTCAGTCTATGAAAAATTTTGAACAGGCAAAGATTCCACAAGGGACCCAGCAGGGACAGCAGCAGCAGCAAACACAGCCACAGCAACCGCAGCAGCAGCAGCAGCAGCAGCAGCAGCAGCAGCAGCAGCAACAACAGCAGCAACAACAACAGCAGCAGCAGCAGCAACAGCAGCAGCAACAACAACAGCAACAACAGCAGCAGCAGCAGCATCCCCCTCAGCATGTAATGCAGTATACCAATGCTGCCACTAAACTGCCCCTGCAAAGCCAGGTGGGGCAGTATAGCCAGCCTGAGGTTCCTGTGAGGTCCCCCATGCAGTTTCACCAGAACTTCAGCCCCATCTCTAACCCATCTCCAGCTGCCTCTGTGGTTCAGTCTCCAAGCTGCAGTTCCACCCCCTCTCCTCTTATGCAGAGTGGGGAGAATCTCCAGTGTGGGCAAGGCAATGTGTCCATGAGTTCCAGAAACAGAATTTTACAGTTAATGCCTCAACTTAGTCCAACACCATCAATGATGCCCAGTCCTAATTCTCATGCTGCGGGATTCAAGGGGTTTGGGCTAGAAGGGGTACCAGAAAAGCGGCTGACAGATCCTGGGTTGAGTAGTTTGAGTGCTCTGAGTACACAAGTGGCCAACCTTCCGAATACTGTCCAGCACATGCTACTTTCTGATGCCCTCACTCCCCAGAAGAAGACCTCCAAGAGGCCTTCCTCATCATCCAAGAAAGCAGACAGCTGCACAAACTCTGAAGGCTCCTCACAGCCTGAGGAACAGCTGAAGTCTCCGATGGCAGAGTCCTTAGACGGAGGCTGCTCCAGCAGTTCAGAGGACCAAGGCGAGAGAGTGAGGCAGTTGAGCGGCCAGAGCACCAGCTCTGACACCACCTACAAGGGCGGAACCTCAGAGAAAGCTGGCGCCTCACCAGCACAAGGCGCTCAGAATGAGCCCCCAAGACTGAGTGCCAGTCCTGCAGCTAGAGAAGAGGCTGCTTCGCCAAATGCTAAGGATACCCCACTGTCATCTGAGGGGAACCCAAAAGTCAATGAGAAGACAGTTGGGGTGATTGTGTCCCGGGAAGCTATGGCAGGTCGGGTAGAAAAGTCTGGTGGACAGGATAAAGGGTCCTCAGAGGATGATCCTGCCGCCACACAGCAGCCACCCAGCAATAGTGGGGCAAAGGAAGCCAGTCACACATCACTTTCCCAACCAGAGCCTACAGGAGGGAGCAAAGGGAACAAGAATGGTGACAACAGCTCCAACCACAATGGAGAAGGAAATGGGCAGCCTGGCCACCCCACAGTGGGCCCTGGTTTCACAGGCAGGACTGAGCCCAGCAAGTCTCCTGGAAGCCTGCGCTACAGCTACAAAGAGAGTTTTGGGTCATCTATACCACGAAATGTTGGTGGCTTTCCTCAGTTTCCTTCAGGGCAAGAAAAGGGGGACTTCGTTGGCCACGGGGAACGAAAGGGTAGAAATGAGAAGTTCCCCAGCCTCCTTCAGGAAGTGCTTCAGGGTTACCACCACCACCCTGACAGGAGGTATTCCAGGAGTGCTCAGGAGCATCAGGGGATGGCTGGTGGCCTGGAAGGATCTGCAAGGCCTAATGTCCTAGTTAGTCAAACCAATGAATTAGCTAGCAGGGGCCTTCTGAACAAAAGTATTGGATCCCTGTTAGAAAACCCTCACTGGGGACCCTGGGAAAGGAAGTCAAGCAGCACAGCTCCTGACATGAAACAGATCAATCTGGCTGACTATCCAATTCCCAGAAAGTTTGAAATAGAGCCTCCAGCATCAGCTCATGAGCCTGGGGGCTCCCTCTCTGAAAGGAGATCAGTGATCTGTGACATTTCTCCTCTAAGACAGATTGTCAGGGACCCAGGGGCTCACTCACTGGGGCACATGGGTGCCGACACCAGAATTGGGAGGAACGAACGTCTCAACCCAAGTTTAAGTCAGTCCGTCATTCTTCCAGGTGGATTGGTGTCCATGGAAACAAAGCTGAAATCCCAGAGCGGGCAGATAAAAGAGGAAGACTTTGAACAATCCAAATCCCAAGCTAGTTTCAACAACAAGAAATCTGGAGACCACTGTCATCCCTCTAGCATCAAGCATGAGTCTTATCGGGGCAATGCCAGCCCAGGAGCAGCAGCCCATGATTCCCTTTCAGACTATGGCCCCCAAGACAGCAGGCCCACACCAATGCGGCGAGTTGCAGGCAGAGTTGGTAGCCGGGAGGCCATGAGGGGTCGGTCTCCTTCTCAGTACCATGACTTCACAGAAAAGTTGAAGATGTCTCCTGGGAGAAGCAGAGGCCCAGGAGGAGACCCTCATCACATGAACCCCCACATGACCTTTTCAGAGAGGGCCAATAGGAGCTCTTTACATGCTCCCTTCTCTCCCAACTCAGAAAGCCTGGCATCTGCATATCACACGAACACACGGGCTCATGCTTATGGGGACCCTAACACAGGTTTGAATTCCCAGCTCCACTATAAGAGACAGATGTACCAACAGCAGCAAGAGGAATATAAAGACTGGAGCAGCAGTTCTGCTCAGGGAGTAATTGCTGCTGCGCAGCATAGGCAGGAGGGACCTCGGAAGAGCCCACGACAGCAGCAGTTTCTCGACAGAGTACGGAGCCCTCTAAAAAATGACAAAGATGGTATGATGTATGGCCCACCAGTTGGCACTTACCATGACCCTGGCATGCAGGAGGCTGGGCGCTGCCTCATGTCCAGTGATGGTCTGCCTAATAAAGGCATGGAACTGAAGCATGGCTCCCAGAAGTTACAAGAGTCTTGTTGGGATCTGTCTCGGCAAACTTCTCCAGCCAAAAGCAGTGGTCCTCCAGGAATGTCCAGTCAAAAACGGTACGGACCGCCCCATGAGACAGATGGGCACGGCCTAGCTGAATCTCCACAGTCATCAAAACCTAGTAATGTAATGCTAAGGCTTCCTGGCCAAGAGGATCACTCTTCTCAAAACCCCTTAATCATGCGGAGGCGTGTCCGTTCTTTTATCTCTCCCATTCCCAGTAAGAGACAGTCACAAGATGTAAAGAACAGTAACACTGAAGATAAAGGGCGCCTCCTTCACCCATCGAAGGAAGGCACCGATAAAGCATTCAATTCCTATGCCCATCTTTCTCACAGTCAGGATATCAAGTCTATCCCTAAGAGAGATTCTTCCAAGGACCTTCCAAGCCCAGATAATCGAAATTGCCCTGCTGTTACCCTCACAAGCCCTGCTAAGACCAAAATACTCCCCCCACGGAAAGGACGGGGATTGAAGCTGGAAGCTATAGTTCAAAAGATCACATCCCCAAATATCAGGAGAAGTGCATCTGCAAACACCGCAGAGGCTGGGGGAGACACCGTGACACTGGATGACATACTGTCTCTGAAGAGTGGTCCTCCTGAGAGTGGGACAGTGGCTGCTCAGGAGGCTGAGATGGAGAAGAGAAAAGGTGATGTGGTGTCTGACCTAGTGGGTCCTACTAGCCAGGAGTCTAACACTGAGAAGCCTCTAGCTCGGTCTGCAGAAGAGTGGCGTGGCAGTGGGGATGACAAAGCAAAGGCAGACACACACACAGACACAGCTCCTCCTGGGAAGGACGCCCCTGGTGCCATGACATCCACAACCTCACAGAAGCCTGGCAGTAACCAAGGGAGACCAGATGGTTCCCTGGGTGGTGCAGCACCTTTAATCTTTTCTGACTCAAAGAATGTAGCTCCAGTGGGCATATTAGCCCCTGAGGCAAACCCCAAGGCTGAAGAGAAGGAGAATGAGACAGTGACTATTTCACCCAAACAAGAGAGTTTTCCCCCAAAGGGATATTTCCCATCAGGAAAGAAGAAGGGAAGACCCATTGGTAGTGTGAATAAGCAAAAGAAGCAGCAACAGCCACCACCCCCACCTCCCCAGCCACCTCAGATACCAGAAGGTTCTGCAGATGGAGAGCCAAAGCCAAAAAAACAGAGGCAGCGGAGAGAGAGAAGAAAGCCTGGGGCCCAGCCAAGGAAACGGAAAACCAAACAAGCAGTTCCCATTGTAGAACCCCAGGAGCCTGAAATCAAGCTAAAGTATGCCACCCAGCCACTGGATAAAACTGATGCCAAGAACAAGTCTTTTTTCCCCTATATTCATGTAGTAAATAAGTGTGAACTTGGAGCCGTTTGTACAATCATCAATGCTGAAGAAGAGGAACAGACCAAATTGGTGAGGGGCCGGAAAGGTCAGAGGTCTCTGACCCCTCCTCCCAGCAGCACCGAAAGCAAGGTGCTACCAGCTTCTTCCTTTATGCTGCAAGGGCCTGTGGTGACAGAGTCATCTGTTATGGGGCACCTGGTTTGCTGTCTGTGTGGCAAGTGGGCCAGTTACCGAAACATGGGTGACCTCTTTGGACCTTTTTACCCCCAAGATTATGCAGCCACTCTCCCGAAGAATCTGCCTCCTAAGAGGGCCACAGAAATGCAGAGCAAAGTCAAGGTACGGCACAAAAGTACTTCAAATGGCTCCAAGACGGACACTGAAGAGGAGGAGGAGCAGCAGCAGCAGAAGGAGCAGAGGAGCCTGGCCGCACACCCCAGGTTCAAGCGGCGCCACCGCTCGGAAGACTGTGGTGGAGGCCCTCGGTCCCTGTCCAGGGGGCTTCCTTGTAAAAAAGCAGCCACTGAGGGCAGCAGTGAAAAGACTGTTTTGGACACAAAGCCCTCCATGCCCACCACTTCAGAAGGTGGCCCCGAGCTGGAGTTACAAATCCCTGAACTACCTCTTGACAGCAATGAATTTTGGGTCCATGAGGGTTGTATTCTCTGGGCCAATGGAATCTACCTGGTCTGTGGCAGGCTCTATGGCCTGCAGGAAGCGCTGGAAATAGCCAGAGAGATGGTGAGTAGGAGAGGCCCCAGCCAGGTCAAGGGTTGTGTTACTTCATTTTGGTTCCATTTCTTCCAGCAGTATTCTTGTGTCACAAGCTCCTAGGACTGAGTGGTGGACAGAAATTAAAGCAAGTAGTTAGGTTGTTTAAATTAGTTTCATCAGTAATGCATGTCCATAGGTTACAGAGCCAAGCCGCTGCCTACAAAATGTTTTAGCAAACCAGGGTCCCTGCTTTGCTCCCCTCAAACCTGCCTGTCCTCCCAGGAACATTGCTTGTGCAGTGTGACTTTCTGAAGTTAACCCATCTGCTGGTTTTTTTTTTTTTTTTGTTTCTGAATAACCTTTTATTGCTGTTTGTTGCTGATTTTTCTTCTAAAAAAGATCAGTTTTCACTTTTCAGCCTCTGCAATACAAAATACATGATGTTTTTTTTCTTTTCTTTTAGAATGTTTCATTGCCCTAGGCTTATTATTTCATGTTTCCATTTGCTTTTTCTTTTCTTGAACCATGTCTTTCTAATCCATTTTCTAACTTGCGTATTTAGTTTTTAAGCTTTTCTTCATGAGTATTTTTTTTTTTTTGACACTAGGAATTGAACCAGGAGCCTTGGCACTGAGCTACATTTCTAGCCTTTTTAAAACATGTTTTGCTGGGGAGATGGCTCAGTGGAATAAGTGATTCCCTGGCAAGCGCAAGGGCCTGAGTTCAATCCCCAGTTCTGCAAAAACAAAACAAAACATGTTTTATTTGGAGAGAGGGTCTCATTAAGTTGATAAGTTGCTCAGGCTACATTTAAAGTTGTATTCTTGCCTCGGCCTCCCAAAAGCTGGGATTACAGATGTGCTTCACAACTCTGATGCTGGGGAGTGTTTGGTCATCATTGTTTGCTTTGCTATTGAATACTGTCTCCTGTTCCCATGACTTCCATTTTCTTAAATGGGTCTTCATGCAGAGGAGTGTGTGATTTCTTGGTAGTTTCCTGGGAAAGGTCCTGGCTGATAATGTTGAGCTCTTGTCTCTAGATATGTCTTTTTTTTTTTTTTTTTTCAGAACCAGGATTGAACACAAGCCTTTGTGCTTGCCAGGGAAGCGCTTATTCCACTGAGCCATCTCCCCGGCCCCTCTAGATATGTCTTTAGCCTATTCTCTGTAGGCTTCTTTTATTTTTTCCTGTGCTGGGCATTAAACCCAGGGCTGCCTTGCACATGCTAGCCAGGTATTCTGCAGTGAACACACCTGCAGCTAGAACTTGAGATTTGAAGTAACTTTCTCTCCCTATCTTAGACTCCTTGTATCTGACTTGTCTGTCCACTAGATTCCATTGTTGTGGGTGATAGGATTGGAACTGTCCCATCGATAGGTGCTTGTGTTTTGTTTTTCTCTTCTGGAACTTTACAGATCTTCTCATTTCTCTCCTACGGTTTTGAGATCTCCTTGAGTAAGTCTCTTCATTCATTATGCTGTCAACCATGTGAGGGGCTTTCCCTTGTACACTTGTATCTTTCAGGATATTTGTCCTGTGTTTTTTATTTTTTTATAACAGGCCATCACTGTGTAGTCCAGGCCAACCTTTCACTCACAATCCTCCTGCCTCAGCCTCCTGAGCAGTGGTGGTAGTGGTAGGTGTGAGCACCACATTGGCTCCCTGCTGTTTCTTCTTGGAAAATGTGATTCCCTCCACTCAGCTCTCACGCAGCCTGTTGATGAATCCTGAGGTTTAGCCCTTTCTTTGCCTTTTTGGTCTTAGTTTTGTCTTCTCTTTGTCTTTTTGTTTGGATTTCTCCCTTTTTTTCCAGCTTTATCATCTAACCTCTTACTTACCTGTTTTATTCCTGATATTTTGAAGAACTTTTTTCTTTCTCTTAATATACTGATTTATAAAAAAAAGCACAGACTTTCTTTGTGGTTTCAGTAGGTTTTTTTGAACACATTTGTTTCCTACTTACTCTTTTTTGTTAGATGTTCTTCAAATGCCATATGCTTGACCATTCACTTATAGCTTTAAGAGACAGAGAGGTGGTAAAAATAACTATTTGAAGCTCTTAGCGGAATGTACAAGGCACATTAGTGTGTGTTTCTCTCTGTGGAAAGCAGCGGTCAGCATCTGTAGGGTTTTTCTGTGTTCTCTGAGATCACTTTCCTGAAGAAAAATCTTGAGAGCTCCTGTCTCAGTGTATAAGCTTGGCTGTCATTCCCCGAAGAACCAGGTGAAGAAAGAGGGTAGGGTAGTAGGGCTGTGGGGGCCGAGATGTGTTTTTTGCCCTTCTTGTTTTCAGTAAGTCCTGTGCCACGGTGGTGGGGACAGTTATCTGATTAAGTTGGGTTGAATTAAAGATCTGACTTCTGAGAACTCCCCCCTCCCCCAATTCTGTGCCCTAATGTGGCTGGCTTTCTAGTGGTCCCTCCACTGTTTTCTTTCAGCTCCCTTGAACCACATGCTCTTTTAATGTACTCTGTTTCCATCTTTCAGAATTCGGATACCTCTTCTCCCATTATCATATTCTCATGAGTCTTGCAAGTTTTCCTTTGTTTTGTAGAAATGGAGCAGATGGATAAATATATTTTCAGTCTACTATATTTAATTAGATGAGGGTTTTCTGTGTTTTTATATTTAAAGCTTACTATGCTTGTCATCCTAGCACTCAGGTGACAGAGGCAAGAGGATCACTGTGGGTTTTAGGCCAACCTGAACTGCATAGGGAGACCCTAAATAAATAAATAAATAAATAAATTTTATTATGCATATAAATGACCAGACATAGTTGATAAACATTTTATCAAGCAGGATCAGTTTTCCTGGATACCTTATCTTACCATCTCTCTCACCCACATACTGGATTTTGTTATTGCATTATCCATAAAATTAAGAACAGAGTGGGGTCTGTGAAATAGCTCAGCAGATAAAGCACCTGCAAGCAGGCGCAGGGGCCAGGGGATCAATCCCTGGGCCTACCATGCAGGCCCCACCCCCAGGGCACACTGAGACAGCAATTGAGACTGGGTATGGTGGCGCATGCCTGTAGTCCCAGCTCTTGGGAGACTGTAAGCAGGCAGATCACTATGAGTCCAATCTAGTAGTGAGGCCCTGAACACCCTGTAGACCCTTCCCTAAAAAAAAAAAAAAAAACAACAACAAAAAAACAAGGTGAATAAAAAGAAAGTACTAAAAGTAAAAAAATACATTTAGAAGGATTTTTTTTTTTGTTTGTTTGTTTTTGTTTTTTTGGCTGGCTCAGAATGCCTTCAGGGCATGTTTGGCTGGCTAGAGATGTGAGGATGGAACCACAGCACCCTGAGGCTGACTGCTTTGTTGAAGCAGCCACTTAAACAACTGAGCTAAGGGGCAGGCCCCCAAAAAATATATTTAATGTGTAATGTTGGAGCAGTTTTTTAAGGTTTGTTTGTTTTTTCAAGATAGGATCTCACTGTAGTTCAGGCTAGTCTTAAACTTATTATGTAGCCCAGGCTGGCCTTAGCAATCCTCTGGCCTCTACTGGCATTACAGGCGTGTGGCAGCACACCCAGCTTTGGAGCACCTGCCTCACCTGTGTGTGAGGCCCTGTGTTAATTCCCTCAATACCACAGGAAAAATAAAATCTGAGTTATACACACACACACACACACACACACACACACACACACAGTTAGAACAGTCTAATATAGTTACACAAGGGGCTTGCCCTTAACACTTACCTTAGACTTCCTTCATGCTTTTTTCCTCCCTCTTTTACTTCATCATCAGTGTTAAGAAAAAAATTGAATTCCACTAATAAGTTTAGACACAGTGATTTTTTTTAAAATTTTATTTATTTGTGTGTGTGTGTGTGTGTGTGTGTGGGTGTGTGTGTGTGTGTGTGGCCAGCTCAGCCCACCAGGGGGCGGGGCTGGCTGGCATGTGGTGCTGGGGGATTGAACTGCGGTCCCTGTGCTTTGCTAAGCTTGTTCTAAGTAGGTGCTCTAGACCACTGAGCCATCTCTCCAGCCCCCACAGTGAGGTTTTTAAAAGCGGGGTTCTAAAGGGGCATGATATTTTAGGAACCTAAAGTATGTCGAATCATCAAATTTAAGCTCTCAACTCATTAATCATCATGCCCAAGTTTATGGGCTGTTTACCAACTTCTCTGAAAAGTTGCCTCTTATTTGTTGTCTTTTGGGGTATATGACCATCATCAAGTGCTTTCTTTAACCATTTAATATTGGTAATACTTCTCAGTGAAATTTCTGTGTGTAAATTTTGATCACAGTAATTGGTAAAAAGAAGTCAGTTTGAATCCTGGCCAGCAAATCCCTCGGCTGCGTGCATGCCCCTTTTGGAAAGCAGAAGGCACCCTGCATTGCTGCAGTCCCGTAAGGTCACGGTGCCTTCCAGGGAATATGCCTCTTAGAATGACTGATCAGGAATGTGTTTCTTCAGAAAGTGACTATTTAGTCTACTACTTGTCAGATTTGATCTCAAAATAAAATCTGGAATGTTACAGTTGGAACAGATACACCAAATAACATAAGTCAAGTCTCTTTCTTAAATCCACCCCCTGCCCTCCACTGCTTTCAGTGACTGAATGGTTAAAGTAACAATATTTTCTTTTAAAATGCTTCACATTAATCATTTCCTCTAAAGAATAACAAATTGGTGTGCTTTGTTTCAGGTGGAAAGTTTATGAGCAGGTGATTGTGACTTGCATGGCTGTCTGTAGGGATTGCAGACCTGGAGTTCGGGCTCTGCTGCCGCCTGATGAGGGGCTATGCAGTTGCCCTGCCTCAGGTCTCATATTGCATCCAACGCTGCAGCGAAAACTCACTTCCTGACTTTCTTTTTCATTGAGCTTCTATTTTACATCGCACTTTTAAGAGTGGAATGCTAAGGGCCAGTACATAGATCAGTGGTACAGCGCCTGCCAGACAAACATGAGGTCCTGAGTTCAATTCCCAGTATCAAAAAAAGAGTGGAATGCTAGTTTGTATTTTGAACTTACTTTTTCAAAAACACTTCCACATGTTTTATTCTTGCAAGTCATTCAGTGAAATAAGAGAGGAAACGATACCATTCTACCATTTGATACCATTCTACCATTCGATACCATTCTACCATTCATTTGCCCTCAGAATAAAAGACAACTTATTGCCTTTAATGTCTGTGCCCAGTTAGTGTAGCCCTGTGATTTTAAAATTGGTACATAAAGTCATGCTTTTTGGCTCTTTAAGGTGGTATTTTATTATGGCTACAAGATCCTTTTCTGTTTTATTTATCTAGTTTGTATCCCCTCACCACCACAACTCCCCATGGTACTAGGGATTGAACTTGGGGTCTTTGCATTGAGTTCCTATCCCCAGCTCTTTTACTTTTTGAGACAGAGTCCTGGGAAATTGCTCATGCTGGGCATGAACCTGTGATCCTTCTGTTTCAGCCTCTTAGAGCTGCAGTCATAGGTAGGTACTGTCATCATGCCTGGTCACCTTGTTTTACATTTTGCACTGATGGAAAATGGACCCCGGAGCTCCCTCACTGAGCTATGCCCCCAACCCTCTTTTTTCTTTTCTTCTTTTTTGTAGTTCAGGGGATTGAACTCAGGACCTTGCACTTGGCGGGCAGGCGCATCTCCCCACCCCAACCTTCTCTTTTATAAGTGTATGCAAAAAATTTTTAAAGTTTCACTTACTTGACTTATTTAATTAATTATTTTATTTATTTTTGCATTTAGTACAGGGGATATAGGGTTTACAGGGTCTCACTATGTAGATCAGGCTCTGTGATCCTCCTGTTTTTAGCCTCCCAAGCGCTGGGATTATAGGTGTGCACCACCATGTCCAGTCTGCCTTATTTAATTTAATAAATGATGTTTCAATTTGTGGAGGTCACTTTGAGTCTAGTTTTATCTTGGGTTTTAGCAGATACATTCAATTTTTTCTTTTGCTTAATGAGCATGCTCTCAGTCTTTATCATGAGATAAAAGGCTGCATATATTTCATTAGCGATCCATTTTGACCTGTATATTTATCAGGTGCTTTGACAAGCATGATGTTATAATAAAAGAATATGAAGTCCTCATGAGACAGTGGCTTCTCTTATTGTATCATAGTAGTCTGAATATTGCTGAAAGATAGAACATTCTTCTAAAATGGCCCTCAGTCCTTATTTTTGAGTGTGAGAATTAGAAAATTGTTCATGTCTTCGTTTTTCCCTTTGCTTCTGTCCATCTTTGACCTCTGTTTATTTGGTGGGTGGAACTGTGTGTGTGTAACTTAATGGTGACCTCTGGTGAGGGTGGCCTGTGGCTGTTACACCTAAACCCTGTGAGCTGGGTCCGATGGCTGCAGTCCCAACGATGCCCTGCGGTGAGCTGGCAGCCTACTCCTCTCCCTCCCCTTCCCGAATGTGTTTTTGCCAATCCACTTGAGGAATTTAAATCTCCAAAATTATATATAAAGAATAGGATTTAGGTTAATTTTTGAAATTTTGAATCACTATATTAATAATTGTGAAGTTTATTTTTAGTATGAGTTTAAATACTAATTATTACTTCCCTCAGTCTTAACTGGCAAACGTCCTCCTTAGTTCACTTTCTACTGTAGATTTGAACACATAAATATAAAACAAAAAGCATGATTTGAGAAATATCAAAGTTTTTCTGGAAAGATAGCTCAGTGCCTTAAGCACCTACCTGGCAAACACAAGGTCCTGAGTTTGTTCCCTGGTACCCCCCTGCAAAAAAATGTTATAATAAACTGGTTACACTGTGAATATGAAACTACATATTGAAATACCAATTGATGGGGCATTTGAGTTGCTTCCAAAATTTAGCTGTGACAAATTGTACTGCTGTAAACATAGGAGCACATATATCACTGTGGTATGATGTTTTCAGTTCTTCTGGAAAAGTACCCAGAAGGGAGAGGAATAGATAAAGAAGATGTGTTTTTACACAGTAGAGTATTACTCAGTTATATAAAAGGATTAAATTTGAGTCCTAGAGATACTTTTTTTGAGACAGGGTCTTGCTATGCAGTGCAGGCTGGCTTTATGCTCACTTTTATAGCCCCCAGGCTGTTCTCAAATTCACAGTGATCTTTCTATCTCAAGCTGCCAAATGCTGGAATGACAGGCATGTGCCACCACATCCGGTTTCTGTACTTTTATGTGAAATAAATCAGACCCACATGTGCAAACATCATATTTTCTCCTTAGTGTGAGAACTTGAAAGAGAAAATGAAATCTGAAGGTATAATAGATATTGGGAGAAAGGAAAAAAACTGTTCAAAAGGAAGGAATTACTAAGTTGACGAGAAGGATAGGAGAGGGAGTGGGAGAAAGAGATACCTGTGTATGTAAGTAGGATCGTTTGGAGATCCAGCCCTAGCCCAGGCCCAGGACCCCTGAGTGGCCAGTGAGACCCTGCAGTGGCACTGTTACCAACCTGGACTGGGAGCTGTCATTTGTACACTGTTGTACGATATCCATCAGCCTAGGAATTCTCAGTAATGATTCCTTTCTGGAGGCGAGTGAGTACCAGGACCATTTCCATTGTGATAGTCAGAAGAGTGAAAAATTTCTGAGAGGAAGTGTCACACTGGATGTGGAGAATCTTTCTTTTTATACAATCAAAGAGCAAATATATGAATTCTTTTTTTTT
>NW_004524729.1:145669-186867 GCF_000260255.1 Octodon degus | reverse complement strand
TGGCATGTGGTGCTGGGGGATTGAACCGCGGTCCCTGATGCTTTTGCTAAGCTTGTTCTAAGTAGGTGCTTTAGACCACTGAGCCATCTCTCCAGCCCTATGAATTCTTTAACAAGGGTGGTGGTGTCAAAAAATTGAATTCCACTTGAACCAGTTATTTCCTTAGGCGGTAGATACCTTCCCAAAAGAGTTAAAGACATCATATTAATTATTTATAGCCTGTCAATATTTATAGCAGGACAATTGTTAATAGTTAAATCTTGGAAATCCCCCTGCCCTTTATGTCCATCAACAGATGACTGGATAGAGAAAATGTGATACTGTTCACAGTGGAGTAGTACTCCGCTATAAAAAAGATTTGAGTCATTTGTAGGAAAATGGGTGGACCTTGACAGCATAATGTTAAGTGAATAAGTAAGACACACAAGCTTAAATGATATAGGTTTATCTAATGAGAAATTAAAAGTTTAAAAAAAGAGCAAAATAAAAGACAGATAAGGTGAAATAGGAAGATAGATCTTTTGCAAGTGGGAAGGGGGCCAAGAGATGGAGGAGAGAACTTGGGGGTAGGGAAGGGAGAATAAAAAGCAGTTAAGATGTGTCATGTACATGTATCAAGTATCCACAATGAACATAGTCATTATGTATCACAAAATGTAGCAATAAATGTTAAAAAAGAATTTTTTAAGAAAAGGATTGTGTGGACAACTGTACTGTAGATTTCTGCTGATCTGTGGAAAGGAGCAGTAAATGCTTAATTTGTTTTGTCTCCTTTTTTCAGTCCTTTTTCTTTTTTCTCTTCTTTTTTTTTCTCAATTATATATTTTTTCTTCCAATTTTGCATACATGTATCAGGTAATATGAACAAATGATTTGAAGACAACACTGCATTACAACAAATACTGTGAAATTCATATTATTTTGCTTAGTGAAATTCTATATCATTTGTAATTTTTCTGTTTTAATACTATTTTGTATTCTTTAAAATAATTTTTTAAAACCTAAAACATCAAAAAGTCAAAGATAAAACATTGAAAGCAGCCACGTCAGAAAGTTAGCTTTCCAGTAACTTTATTTTATTTATTTATTTGGCGGAACTGGGATTGAACTGAGGCCCTTGCGCTTGCCAGGGAAGCGCTTATCCTACGGAGCCATCTCCCCAGCCTCTTCCAGTAACTTTTTTTTTTTTTTCCCCAGTAACTTTAAAGTAAAGCCAGCAACCTGCTGAATGCTTCCCTAGTCCTGTCTTCGTGCTCCTTGAGGCCCGGCAAGGCCCTCCCACCCCTCTGCAGCCCTGTGGTCAGCGCCACTCACCTTGCTCAGCCTTCTGAAGCACGCTCTCAGGGTTGTATTCTCTCAGAACAGACGGGCCTGTTCATCTCTGTTCCCACGGCTTTCAGGAACAGCAGAACGTTGCATAATTATCTCATGGCTCTCGGAATCACTCACTGCATGATAGTTGTCACTAAACTTCCAAACAAAAACGTCATTTTCTTTCTGTATTTTTATATTCCAAATTAAGGAATTTTAAATGAAATTTTCTATTTTGAATTACATTGATATATTACTTTACAGAATCAAGTTATGACAAATTCAAGGCCTCTTTAATCTTCCTACAGTCCTTATTTTAAATAAGATATGAGAGGAAGATTAGGGGAGCATCAACGTTGATTTTTAAAGCAAAACTTTTCAGAGTAGATTGTTCTTTGAAAATGCTTATAGGACCATAAATAAGAATGTTGGTAACAAGTCACAATAAACAGGTTGCTGTATGGGGCCAAATAACTTATTTCCAGTATATCTAAGAGTAGGCGTTCCTTTCATTTTAACCAAGAATCCGTCCCTATGGGGAAACCTCTGGTCATCTGAAGTGAGAGTGCTGAGGGCGTGAGGAGCAGCTCTGGCGCCCACCTGGCTGGCCACGTGCGGCTGGAGAAGCACAAGGTCGGGAAGGTCTGTGTGCCTCGTGCCCATGTGGGTCCTGCACAAGGATGTCAAGTTTTCTAGGAGGTACAGCCTTTTTCATGCAATGCTGTTAAAAAAGTTGAGGTTCTTTCTCCTCCGCGCCACCTAAGGCCAGCTTTGCAGGACTTTGAAAGCCTGTGTCTGCAAACCAGTTCTTATTTTCTGAAGGAACTTTTTTTTTGGTCTTAATTTTACTATTTTCTTTTTTGGGATTGGGAATCGAACTCTGGGCCTTGTGCTTGCTAGGCAGACGATGCGCCACTGAGCTACAGCCCTGGCCCTGTACTTTCTGTATTGCTATATTCCTCTTTATGGGAAAGAAGTAGGACAAGGAAATGGAGGCGGTGTGAAGTTGCCCTCAAAAGTCATCCTCTTCATCTTCCCAGCTTGGTCTGTTCTGTTGTACAGCTGTGGGGTGGGGTAGCCTGAGGTCTTAGCTGTGTGGCAGAGTGCTTGCCTAATGTGGGAAGCCCTCATTTGAATCCCCAGAAAGACAAAAAAAAAAAAACCAAAACCAGAGTTACTCTCTAAGAAGTGTTCAGGTTAGGGTTTGGCACATTTCAGTAGTTGAGGTAATTATAAAGGGAGATGAAGACTGAGCCAGTGTTGTCTTTGCCTGGGATCCTCCTGCTTTGCTTTTGAGAAATGTGTTCCTGTCCATGTGCTCCCCTGGTAGCTGTAGCTCGAGTTGCTTTTCCATCCTGGTGCACTTAGCAGGCCTCTCTGGGAATATCCAGAACTTACTCTTATTCGTAAAAAAGTGTCTAGCATAGGAAATAAACATTTTCCTCCTTATTTTGATTGGAAACTTCGGTGGCGGGTAGCAGAGTATATGGTGTTCTAGTTATAGTATTAATCTCTGTTTTATGAGATAGCATCAGCCAACATGAATGCTCTCAGGAATTACATTCTTCAAAGGGGAGAAGGCAAAAGGGAGGGATTAAAATTTCACTTGCTGAGGCCCTGGGTTCAATCCCGAGAACTGTCACTTTCCAAAAAGAATTAATCTTGTGAGGTAGTGATTATACCTAAGGTCAAAGTAAAATATCAACTTGGTAGTGAAGTTTTTAATTTGTGTGTGTGTGTGTGTGTGTGTGTGTGTGTGTGTGAGAGAGAGAGAGAGAGAGAGAGAGAGAGAGAGAGAGAGAGAGAAACAGAAACTCATTGTGTAGCCCAGCTTGGGCTTGAATTCCTGGGGTCACACTGCCCCAATCTCCTGAGCTCTGGGATTGCAATTGGGTGCCCCCATGCCTTGGTTTGTTTTTGTTTTTTTTTAAATATAGTAGCACCATAAGGGACAGCCAGAACAATCAAGAATTCTGAGTTTGTGTGGCATACCCATAGAATGTTTACGGACAGATACTTCCTTATTGTACTTCACCTCACCCCAAAATCAGAGTTAGTTAACCTACTGAGAATATGTGAACTCCAAATGACTGTCATATTTTAAAAATTTAGCTTTTATTATATGGACACTGTGAAACAACTAGTGATTTCTTCAGTTGAAAATCATGGATCAGATTTGTGTTTCCTGAAAGAATCCCAGGAAAGAATTAGGGAGAGGTGAGAAGGAAGCAGATACTTGAGAGCTGTGGGATGAATTTTTTATGAGAGCTGATGAGGGCTTAATATGTGGTGACAAAGAGGATCAAAAGGAGGGGACAACAGGGGTAGTGGCCCTTAGTGCCTGCTACTCAGGATCCTGAGGCAGGAGGATTGCTTGAGCTGAGTCAAGGGGAACTTTTTAAATTAATACATGTTTGCAGCACATGGTGACTACATTATTGGGGGTAGTTGGTATGTATGCATAATACATCTTAATCCTTTTATTCCCCTGCCCAGGACTTTGAGGCCATCTCCAAAAGAAAGAAAGAAAGAAAGAAAGAAAGAAAGAAAGAAAGAAAGAAAGATAGATAGATAGATAGATTAGAAGAGTTGGCCAAATAGCTCAGTGGCTTAAAGCACCTGCAAGCAGGCTCAGGGGCCAGGGGTTCAATCCCCGGGCCTGCCGTACTGACCCTGCACCCAGGGCACACTGAGAAGGCAATTGGGACTGGGTGTGGTGGTGCAGTCCTGTAATCCCAGCTCTTGGGAGGCTGTAAACAGGTGGATCACTACGAGTCTGATCTAGTCGTGAGACCCTGAACACCCTGTAGACCCTTCCCTAAAATATTAAAAAAAAAAAAAAAGGTAAGTGTTTTGGGATTTGAAGTTGATAGAATCTAAGTGCTGTTTAGACATGACCTGCACAGCAAAGTAAGGTGGTCAGTGAAGGTGCTGAGCTAGTTGAGGAGCAAGTGGTGTGGAGGAGGGGAGTTCCAGACACCAGTAGTGGAGGGAGGGAATTGAAGAAGAGAAGAACTGAGCTTTGCAGTTGATATATAGGAGTCAGAAGGAAATACTAGATATAGAACCACTGTAGCCTGATACACATATTTAGGTCAGTCAGCACTGATTCTGTTACAAGCTTTTTAAAAATAAGGACTGAGTTTTATTTAGCTTTTCAAGTAGATCTAAAACTAGTAACTACCCCTCCCCCCCCCACACACACATACACAGTCTCGCTATGTAGTTCAGGCTGACTTTGAATTCACTGTGTAGCCCAGACTGGCCTTGACCTCACAGAGATCCTCCTGCCTCAGCTTCCTGAGAGCTGGGATGACAGGTGTGCGTCACCATGCCTAGCTAGAACTAGTAAACTTTTAAGTCCATGTTGAAAGAAAAGTAGGAAATTATGCAGTCTATGATGTTGCTCTTCCTGAACACTTAAAAAAAGATTAGCTTGACATATGTCATAATTACATTCATAGAGGGAGTTTGTACTTCTTCATGAACATATCTTAATTCTTTTTTCCCATCCACCTTCCTCTCCTTTAATCTAGATCATATTAATGCAAAACAAAAACACATAGCCCTAAAAAGAGGTAAGAGCCAAGTGTGGTAGCACACAGGCCTGTAAACCCATTTCTTGGGAGCTTGAGCCACAAGTGTCAGAAGTTCAAAGCCAGCCTGGACAACCAATGAAAGACCCTACTCAAAAAGGTGGGGGCAGCTCAGTGATGGAGCGCTTGCCTAGCATCTGCAAGGCCCTGAATTCAGAACATACACAGTAAGAAATGGGAAGATATCAGAGTATTTCTTCATATTGTAAAGTAATGGGACCGTTAGTAAAGGAAAATCTCAAATCTTATAACCCAGCACTTTGGGATTTCCTGTAAATTTTGTTTTTCTACTTTACTATAAAGTAGTCATAGTCTTAATAATTACTGCTAAATGTATTTAATGAATTCTAGTTTGTACATCTAAACGTCAGAGCAGCCCTGCTAAAGTGAGACCCATTGTGCTCAAGGTGAGACTTCTCAAGGTCCAGAGAGGATCCAAACCCATCATTACACTGAAGATGCAAGTTAGTAAGTTAGTGTCAGGCTTTCTTATTTAGTTGTTGTTGGTTTTTTTTTTTTTTTTGGCAGAACCGGGGATTGAACTCAGACCCTTGCGTTTGCCAGGCAAGCGCTTATTTTACTGAACCAACTCCCCGGCCCCCTTATTTAGTTTTATAGCTTTCTTTTTCATACTGATCTTTTAAGTTTTTCTGTATTAATTTCACATGAGGACAATGTCATCCATCCAAGTATTCTTATACTTTTGGACATTGAGGTGGTTTCCAGTTAATTTATTGTTTTCGGGCTGGTGAGATGGCTCAGTGGTCTAAAGCACCTACTTAGAACAAGCTAAGCTAAACAAAGCACAGGGACCATGGTTCAATCCCCCAGCACCACATGCCAGCCAGCCCCGCCCCCTGGTGGGCTTGAACTGGCCACACACTAAATAAATAAATAATTAAAAAAATTGTTTTCTTTCTTTTTTGTTTTTATTTACTGTTTTCTGTAGTAAATGGAGCTTTGTTTAAGGACAGATTGCTGGCTTTTGAATTCTAGGTCAAAATGTGTACAACTTGTGCTTTTTGATAACTTTATTTTATGGTTTAACTGTAAATGTTCTTTTTTTTGGGGGGGGGATACAAGGTCTTGATATGCAGCCCAGACTCTTGGTGATCCTCCTGTCTCAGCCTCCTCAGCACTGGTATTAGAAGCGTGCAGCACCACACCCAATTTCAGGGCTATCATGGCATGTGGTGCTGGATATCAAACTTGGGTCCTTGCACTTGCCAGGCAGCTGCTTATGCCACTGAGCTATCTCCCTGGCCCTGAGAAGGATCATTCTATGACATGATCATGATCATCCAAAGGATGTGTGCCCCTACCTTTTACTACAACCTAAGTGACATTAGACATTTTAAATTTTTATTTTCTTTATTAGTGATATTATTTGCTATTTTATGCTTTATATATATTATTTGGCATTTTACTATTTCTCCTTGGTTTTTTATTCAATATCTATTTCTCCTGGTCCCAGTAACTTGAGTTATCTGGAAAGTTCAGGTTGCTCGAACTCCTCTCTTTAGGAATGCCACCTAAGTGAGGCATTGGTTGAACATTTAAAAGTGTCCTATCTATAGATGATGTGAGAGAACTCTAAGGATAAACTTAAGTTGGAGGAAGTTAGTCTGGGGAGGAGCACTAAACTACTAGAGGCTTGGTTAAGATGACTGTGAAGAAAATAAATTATCATGGTGGTGTCAACCTGGGTTGGTATTCTACCATACTGTGTTTAGTAAAGATGTCTTCTGGTCGAGTGGTGGCATATTCAGTAATACCAGCATGTGGGAGACTGAGGCAGGAGGATCCCATGAGTTTGAGGTCTGGACCACACAGTAAGTTCAAGCCTAGCTTGAGCTACATAGTGAGACTCTGTCTAAAAAATAATAGCAAGTGTTCTGTCATTCAGCAAAATCAAACTGAAGGAAAGAAAATATAGCCTGATATGACCTGACTGAGTAAGCCAGGATCACTGGAGTGAGTGGCTGCATACATTGGAGAACTGACACTTACGTTGAAAATAAATACTGGCAACACACTGCTGTCAAGAAATGTGCTTATGAAAAAGACCTAGACATCCATTTAATCAAGTATGCGAGACCAACGACGACAAAATAACACATTTGCAACCTAACTCCAATCTTTGGGGTCAGTCCCTCCTGATGCATGTGGGGCCTGGTCTGTAGCTGGCGTTAGAGGTACCGTATTTGGCTCTTAGCTGTTTTGCTGGACAGCTCCTGGAAAGGTTACTAGTAAAATGCTGTTCATTCACCAAATCTCAGGCAGGTTCATTGTGACTGGCTCCATGGATGTGTCCATGGGTTGCACACCTTGAATACTAAGCTTGAATCTGTTTCATATAGAAATTTGAGACTTTTGGTTTTTTGTATAAGAATTAACATTGGTTTAACAGAGTAACAGTTAATTGGAATAAGCAGTGGAACAATTGCCACGTGATTTTCTCCAGTGATTTCTAGGGGAAACCTTCCCTGAAGGAATAAAAATAATATCAAAACTTTGAAAGGACAGCCCCTCAGAATTTAGGGGTGTGTGTGTGTGCTTTAGACTTCGCACTTCCCTCAGTGAGCACTTCCCTTTCATTCATGAAACACACATTGCTTTCAGAATCAGCTCCCATCTCCTGCTCTGGGCAGCGGTTCCTGTTAGCGCTCTCACCTGGCCCAGCACTTAGTGCTCAGCCCTGTCACTTCCCAAGTCCCTCAGCAGTGCAGGCCTGCCTGCATCAGGGCCCAGGAGCATAGGCCCCTGCACCATCCCCGTGCATCCTCCTTGCCCACATCCTGGTGTCGCAGGGGGTCAAGTGCCAACCTTGACCAGCAGTGAGGCTGGAGCTGTACTGCTTTTTGCTATTGTTTTGAGACAGAATCTTGATAGGTAGACTAGGCAGATCTTGAACTCACTGTGTAGCTCAGGCTGGCCTCAGAACTGTGGCAAACCTCCTGCCTCTGACTCCCAGATGCTGGGATTACAGAACTGAGCTTTAGAGAGATGTTAAGATGTGTTTTAGTAATAAGGTGGTCCTTTTTTCAAATATTAGCTTTGTAGTTTCAGGAAATGCATGAGAGAGAGGCCATCAGTGGCAATCTTAAGTCCTCCATGCAGTTCTTTGCAAGGCACAGTATGCCAGAGACTATCACTACAAGTTTTGCCTTTGTGTGTGTGTCTGTTTGTGACAGGGTTTCACTGTGTAGCCCAGGCTGGCCTCTATCTCACAACAATCCTCCTGTCTCAGCTTCCCAAATGCTGGGATTACACGTGTGTGCCATCACACCCTGATGTTTTGACTTTGCTAAGGTGGCAACTGTGCAGGGTTTTATGTTCGTGTGTTTTAGGTGTTTGTGTCTTGGCTGTATGATTCCCAAATTGCCCATCTAGAAAATAGCTACCACATGGACTTGGAAAGTTCAAAGAGGTCTTGTGTGAGAACATGACCCAGGAACACCCTGGACACAGAGTGCCTCTGGTCAGCTGCCTCCTGGCCTCAGTCTGAACCAGGACAAGCAGACATGAAACATCCTCTGCCTAGTTGCCTGCCCTCCTCTGTTCCAGCCAGAGACGGGCCATCACATGCACCTCTGTTGCCTGCATAGAGGCAGTTACAATAGCCTGTTGATTTTATTTCCTAAACAGCTCAGTTCTCTCTCCTGTCTTCACTATTATCATCTTGGGTCAAGCATCATCTTTCTTCTCAGAGCACCATCTTAATTGATCTCCTTCCTTTAGTTTCACCTCTTTAGTCCATCTTCTGTGCTGAAGTGGTCTTCCTAGAAACTTGGGGATGGCCATGTCAAGTCCATCTTACAGCTGTGTTGCCCCAGCACTGCGCACTCAGTGTGTTCTCCCAGCATCTGGTTGACATTTCTTGTGTGCCAGGAGCAAATCTACAAATAGTAAAATACAGCTTTCCGGAGAAGCTGAGGTAGGAGTCATGGAAGGAGCCAGTGCTGGGATTGGAGAGCATTCTAAGCAAAGGGACCTCCTGTGCAGTAGACCACAGGGAGGGCAGTGGTGAGACAGAGACAGATAAAGGGAGAGTCTGGTGAGCTTGGAGAGGTGGAAACCATTCACTCAGTTGTGTGAACCCAGTGACATTTTTTTTTTTTAAAAATGGATCAAAGATCTAAGTATAAGACCTGAAGCTTTATTTATTTATTTTTAAAATTTTATTTGTTTATTTATTTTGTGTGTGTGTGGCCAGCTCAGCCCACCAGGGGGCGGGGCTGGCTGGCATGTAGTGCTGGGGGATTGAACCGCGGTCCCTGTGCTTTGCTTAGCTTAGCTTAGCTTAGCTTGTTCTAAGTAGGTGCTTTAGACTACTGAGCCATCTCGCCAGCCTGGCAGTGGCATTTCTTGAGACAGAAAATCCTGGAGGAAGGACAGGTTAGTGGGGACGTGAGTTGGACTTTGATCATGTTAAATCTTGGGCAAAGTGAAGGGTTACTGATGTGTAGTTTCGTTACATGTTGGAGCTTAGTGCAGTTCCAGCCCGGCTTACATCAGTGCTTGGGCAAGTGCTGCAATGGTGCTGTGGGCACCATGTAGGCACCAGATGCCTGTGCCCAACTTGGGCAGAGGAAGTGGGCATGGGGATGGTCTCAGAGGCCTGTCCTGTACATACTCCAGTACATTCCCACTTGCCTCATTACAAGTGAGTGGCAGGAGAAAGGGGCCCATGTCAAGATTCACATCTTCCTGTACCTGTGCCTACCCTCTGAAACTCGCAGCCCACCCCAAGTGTGCTAATTAGTGTCTTAAGTGTGAGCCCCTTCCCTGCTCTTACCTTCACTGCTGGTCCAGTGTCACCACCTCCCTTGGCTCCCACACAGGTAGAGAAGCAAGTTCATTTGCCTGTGGCCAGGTCTGTGCAGGAGAGGACATGTTCCTGCACCATGACAGGTACCTATAGTAGAGCCCTAGGAGCCCATACAAGGCCTCCGTAGTTCACCATGTTTGTTCATAGCTTAGAAGCTACTATTGCTTTGACCTCACTGAGGGATGCTGTAGAAGCCCCTCCTCACTGATCAGCTCCCAGTAGTTGCTGACTCAGTATTTTTCCAGGCCCACACTACCCTAGCCCTCTGGACAAAAACCTCTGTTTAAGGTGATAGTGACAGGATCTGTTGCTCAGTTCTGAGAGACTGTCCAAGACCTTACAGATTAGCTCTAGGGAGCCCCAGGAGTGGCCATATTTACATTGGGCCTTTAAGGGGCTCTCAGGCCATTAGCAGATACCAGCTGTTAGCTCCTTAATTTGAAGCCCCTTAGTCATTGGTACATTTGCATACAATTTTGATAATTTGGCTAATCTCATTCACTGCTTCCTTCTAAGCAAAAGGAACACTCCCCACCCCATGGAACTGTCATCAAATGACCAGTACCCCTTGTCAAGCTGCCCAGAGACAAGGACCAGAGATGAAGGCACACAAGGCTCCAGGACTTAATAAGGAAACAGTATTGGAAAATGCTGCAGGAGATTGTTGGCAAGGAATAATGATTATAGATCTCATGATCTCACGGTCACCTTTGTCCACATATTTCTAGAAACTAGGTTCTTGGGCAACTACAATGTCTCTTAGCCTTTCTACTCAATCTTCTAGCCTGAAAACGGGCAATGACTGAACTACCTTGTCGGGTTGTTGGGTAAATGAGATCTGTCCTGATAGTCAGTAGACCCTTAAAAACTGGAGGTGGAGGAGAAGCATTGGAATCATTTAAGGTTTCTTATCTTGGTTGTGTTACTTCTAAATCTCCATTTTGCTCACCAACTAAAATGAAGATTAGCCTCTTATGGAGTATCTTCCTGTACAGCAGAAATAAATAGTATGTTCATACATACCCCTGGTAATGACTGAACCTTGGTTCATTACTTTAGAGCTAACACAGTCTCTCCCAGGGTGGGGTCCGCAGTCTGCACTGTGATCCACTCCTCTTAAGGTTGTGCTGGTGAACTCTTGCGTTGGGCAGCTACTCATACGTCTGGGTGTCTCGGTGCTGTTGTAGATCTGGACCAGGCTGTTCCTCCCAGTGCAAGTTTCCCAGAGTAGGAGCAACCTAAAGTGTGCTGAGTAAGTGTGCCTTGCACTTTTGCCTGATTAACTGGCACCTTTGAGCCTATGGGTAATTGCACTGACAGGAGCTTGAAAATCTGCTGTGGTTTGGATATGGCTGAGTGGCCCACAAGGCTTCATGTGTTAAAATTTAATTCCCATTATGAAGTATTAAAAGGGTAGGAATTTACTGTGGATCGGTATTGTTTAGGGGTAGGGCTTTCAGGTAGGATTAGGATTAGATCATCAGGTGGACCCATTTTGGTTGAATCCTGGTGACTTCATGAGAGACTTGAAGACACCTGTGCATGAGCCCTGTCTTGCCATGTGATACTTCTTGTGTCCCCGCTCTGTCACAAGGCCATCCCTAGGTGATGCCTTTAGACCTTAACACCTGCAGGATCTAAGCTCAAATCCGTTCCTTTCTGCCAGAACACACTTCTGTAGAAGAGTAGCTCCTTTCTCAGGCCCTGTCTGGCTTGCTGCTGCTCGTGGAGGACTTGCCACTTGTAGAAATAAGGTGGCCTAGAAGCAGAGCTATACTAGAAAGGAGAGTTTAAATATAAATGTAAGAAGGAAATGAAGTAAAAATAAGGAAAAGGATCTTGAAACCAAATGTTGGGAATGATTTTGGAGAGTGGAGTTTCAGTGTGGGCTTCACAGATTAGAAATCTTAAAGGAGCCCAATCATGGGGCCAGGGAGATGGCTCAGTAGAATAAGCGTTTCCCTGGCAAGCTCAAGGGCTTGAGTTCAATCCCCGGTTCCACCAAAAAAAAAAAAAAAAAAAAAAAAGCCCAGTTGTGGCAGCAAGCTTCTCTGCTCCTAGAGTCATACAGATGTCAGTCTGAGAGCTTTGGGGGATAAGCAATTTCAGTAATTGGCTTTCTGGACACACAGACCCTGCTCATGGGTGGGAAAAGAGCAAGATTATACTCAGATTCACTGCCCTGGCAGGGAATTTTTTCAAAACAATGCTGTTTTAGATGCAGAAAGCACAAAATGTAATTATTTCTCTTTATCAGACAATCCATTGTTCGAGCAAAGGACAAAAATAAGGTAGTATATACATGATCTTGTGTAACTTAAATTTCAGTGTTTGTAACTGTCTCTACACATTTATCTGTACCCTTAGAGCTTTTGGCAGCTCTGTCTTCACAGAGCCGCTGTGCAGAGCTCCTGCTAAGTTCAGCCTTTTCTCAGGTTCTCAGCTTCTATTTGGAGGAAAAGTGCTGATGGCTACCTTAAACCTAGTCCTTGGCTCTAGCACTCTGAGCCCTTCTTTGCAGGCTTCTTAAAGGGCACAAGTCCATTTTGTTACCATTGAACAACTCTCCTAGGTAAAATACAGTGTTTTCAGAAGAGATTCATGGTTTTACTCTGTTTATAAAAGAAATCCTCTCAGTATTTTGATGAAATACATGTATCTGTTGGTAAGATAAAAGGTGAAGTCAGAAATAGGTAAGATTGGTTAGCTGAGAGAAATACCATTGGTGCACCTTGTGTTGGCATTTTAATATGCAGAGTTTTGAGCATACCTGTTAGCACCACAACTATGTATACATTTTGTCTGAGAGTCAAGTGATTGAAATAAGCACAAACCTTTAAAAATCTTCTTATCCTTCATTATTAAGCATGTTCACAGGTTTTTGTCCTCATTGGTATCCTTAAATGACAGAAGGATCCCTCCTTTTGTTTTTTCTCTAGCTGGGTACTGTCCTCATTTTACTGTTGAGAAAATGGAGAAATTGGCCTTCCCAAGTTGCAGCCTGTGAGAGGTAGCACCCCTTTGGCTTGCTTTTTCTCCTGGAGCAGGTGACCTTACCCACCTCCACCCAGCTTCTGGGTCTGCTCAGCTCCCCACCCCCACATTTTGCCCTTCTTTTATGTTTTGCCTGCTTTTTAGACCACCTATATCCGAGGTGGAAACCAAGAAATCTGTCCCACTGAATACAAGGAAGGGTCATACAGGAAACTTCAGTTAAAGTAACTAAAACACTTATTAACTGGGGGTGACCCTACCCCCCCCCTGCTTTAGTGGAAACAAAACAGTGGGGCAAGGGACAGCTTACCAATAGATTTATTTTAAAAAGCAGGTTTTAGGTTATATCCTGGGGACACTTTGATAAAGCCTGTTCTCTTACAAGGATATTGTTAATATAGAATCATAAACTGGGACAATTGAAAAATAGTTTAATTCAAAATATTTAGCTAAAAAAATTAAGCTTATTATTTTCAGGCAAGGAGATATTCCATGCTATCTAAAGAGTACCTTGTTTTACTTTACCTTTAATGACCCTAAAAGCATCATTTGAAAGTAATTCTTTCGAATGCATCTGTTTGCCACAATTTAAGTCAGTAATTCATGACTATTTCAGATAAGATCTTGCTTTAAATCCAGATCATTCTGCTCTAAGATGGACTGTTTCTAAGAGAAAGAACCATCCAGAGCACATGTCATGTTTGTGCCATCTCCTTGGAATCCTGTTGATCTGATGCTTGAAAGGCCGCCATCCACTTCAGTGTACACGCTAGACACCCAAGCTGCTCTGGAGCAGATGCAGCCGCCTGTGCACATTTGCATCGCCTTTGCTGGAGCCTCAGCTGCCTTCCTGGATCCACCCCCTGCTGTCTTTGCCTCCCCATTCTTCTTCACATCAGTGCCCCTTCTTCAGAGTTAGGCTTCCTGGTATCAGTCCCCTGTATCCTGTGTGTGTCGTGTTCCCTCCGCCCTGGATGCTATTCCTCCCCTAGGGAGCTCTTACTCACTTGGCTCAACCCAGCTCAAGGGACGTTCCTTCAGGAATATTTCCTGACCTCCTTGACCTGGCTCAAAGCCAGCACAATTTAGGTTTTGCTTTGCTTTCTGTGAGTTCCCTAAAGACAGATGCTAGGTGGTCTTCGAACCTTCATTTTGGCCCCTAGACACAGATGTACAATAAAAACATAGTGAATTAATAAGAAAAGATTATTGTACCTTAAATTCGATGCTGTTAACTCAGCATGAAACTTCACTATCAGAGGAAAGACTCCTGAGAATAAAGGACAAAGCTGTCATTTTTATTCCTAGTCATCTACAGCCTTTAGAGAAACTAGCAGCCAGGCTGAGGAGAAGCAGATGATCAGGTCCTTACTCTGTCGCCCTGTTTCCACTCACCTGGACAGAGCAGCTGTAGTTTGTGGACTCAGAACTGGCATATTAAATGAAGGGAGGTGAGACATGCTGAGGAACAGCTTTAAGAAGTAAAAGCGCTTTCTTCGTATTCCAGAAATAAAACTGACACTGCCCTGGCTTTTCTGCCTCTGTTGGCTAACAGTTGCTTGACATCTGGTGGAGATAAACAGATGTACCTTCCTTTTAACATACCTGACATGTGAAAATTTGTGTTTATAAAGTAGCAATAACAAAAGAGGAATAAGTAGCAGACTCTTAGGGAAAAGACATCTTCCTTCAACTGAATTTTAGGCCTAGTAACTTTTCATTAGCTTACTGAATGATAAAATGAAAAAAATCTTTTGTATAAACCTGTGTGTGCTAAATGTATTCTTCCTTTACTCAAGGTTGTATCTAAATTCTGCTGCCCTGTGTTTGTTTGATGAAGTACACAGCTATAAGGAAAGACATTGTTAATGAGAGAAGAATCTGCCTTTGTCCCAGCCCCCTGAACTGCTTCAAAGCATTATAACTTCACTATAAACTGCAAACAGGCTGACTTGCCTGTACTAAGACAGCAGGCAGGGAAGCAGGGAGCAGATGCTCCTATTGGCTTGAAATAGGGGCCGGGGATGGGGCTAGGTGGTGCTGCCAGAACAGTGCACTCAGGTCTTGACCTTGCATGTTTGCGGCACTTTCTGTGTGTATATGCAGCAGAGAGACAGGTACTAGACCTGTAGTGTAGCTTGGAAAGCCTTCCCAAGGAAATTCTCCTCAGCGGCAGAACGCTTTTTGATAGATTTTTTTTGTGTGTGGGGTGTCTAAATAAACAGCTGTGTGTTGAAAGGTAGTAATAGCATTTGAGAAGCTTGTGTGAAAGTGTCTTCCTTGGCTTAGTAGGATGGGACATGGACAGCGCTTAGGAGGCAGAAGGAGTGGGCTGTGCTCGGCTCTTAGG
Source organism: Octodon degus (assembly GCF_000260255.1). Classification (NCBI taxonomy): domain Eukaryota; kingdom Metazoa; phylum Chordata; class Mammalia; order Rodentia; family Octodontidae; genus Octodon; species Octodon degus. The sequence continues at coordinate 171,785 of NW_004524729.1, read as the reverse complement.
TGTGTGGTTAGAGCAGGGCATACCTCTGCCTGGCCTCCAGGGTCAGCAGGGCATCTGAAAGCCCCAGATCATTCTAGAGTATTTTAATCAGAGTGAGAGGGAGGGTGTTGGAGAGCCCCGTGGCCCTGGGCAGTAGCAGCAGGCTGAGGGAAGCAGCAGGCCCGCTTTGCACAAAACCCAGGGCGGGCACTGCCTGCAGAGCACCGTAGGTGAGCTTGCAGGCCGCCTCGTCTCATTCTAGCTGCACTTAGTATGCCCTTCGTGGGCAGTTGCTGATGTTTGTGTTTCATTTGTGTGTAGTTTTAGCCCTAACTTTATGTCTTTTCTTTCAATGTACTTCAGAAAACCTTAGGAAGCAGATTCTGTTGCCGGGCATGGGGGCGCATAACTGTAATCACAGTGCTCGAAGGCTGAGGCAGGAGGATCACTGTGAATTCAAGGCCAGCTTGGCTACAAAGTGAGTTTGAGGCCAGCCTGAACTGTGTAGCGAGGGCCCTGTCTCAAAAACACAAACAGTTCTGTTTAGTGAAGAACTGAGAGAGAAAACAGTTGAAAGGAATAGTAAATAGTAGCTACAAGTTACCATGTTGAGAGATTTGGCCAGGAGCTGACCATCCTCACTCAGAAAGGTAAAATATTTAGAGAAGGCTATGACAGGGGCTGGGGATATAGCTCAGCAGAATAAGCACTTGCCTGGCAAGTGCAAGGGCTTGGGTTCAATTCCCGGTTCTGCCGACCAAAAAAAAGGCTATGACTGAAGGCATCAGTTTCATGTACTTGTTTCTGGTACTATTCTAGAAGAAAAAAAAAATGAGTTCCTAAAAACATAACTTTTAAGTTATTTTACCTTTTTAGGCTATTTAATACATGTTATATCTGATTTTGACATTGTCAACTGCCAAGGATATAACACAAAGATTTGGGTCACGTATTATTATATAAGACCTAACAATTATATAACTTTGATAGCTTATAAATGTTTGCATTATTTTCCCCAAATTTATGAAGAAGGCAAAGCAAATGTCCGTGTTTCGCTAAAGATAGAATGGCTTTGGACTTTCACATGTGTGATGCCTTCAGTTTGTTTTCCATAAGCCCTACGCTACTTTGAACCTGGATAATAGTAACATTAGACCAACCAATTAAACTTGGAACTTTTGTCTTCAGTACACAATCAGCCTTTTCTCAGCAAATGCTGCTAGTGTGGCTGATGTCTTACACTGGCATCACTGCAGTTTCTTAAGGTGTGCCAGTAGTGAATTCAGGATCTGAAAGTAGTAGCACTTTGGCTGGAACAGTGGTGAATAGAAGTGCAGCTTTTATACTCAGGCACCGAGTCTGTAGGAGCACTAAGCAAATGGACCTCCAGAGAGCTGGGGGTCTCTGGTTCTCCAAGGTCGGCTGTGGTCTGGGTCCCAGGGCTGCACAGGCCACGCTGGTAAGGACAGCAGGCAGCAAAGTGCTGTGATGCATGAGCCCTCACAAGGCAGGGTGAAGAGTGTCTGGCTCCAAGGAAGCAAGGGCTAAGCATGAATTGCTTTAGCCAGCGCTTTGAAGTACACTTGAAAGAAAGTCGGTACGATGCAAGAGTTGCAGCAAGGGTGCATGATCCCAGGACCATCAAGAAATAGATCATGTTGCTGTCACGTAGCAGGACAGCAGAGGCTTCTGTCCTAGATAGAAGAGGCATAATTAGGAGGGAAAAGCATCTTTCTGGTGGCCAAAAATGTACATCTTGTTCCACATTCTCCAAGCTCTGTCAGCATCAGCTTTTTAACTTTACTGAAAAGTCACCCTGTTGCTTTCCTACAAACTCTCGAATGTGTCAGACCTTGCATTTGTTCCATCAGCCCCCCCCCCTTTTAATCTTTTATGTATTCATTTGGTACAGGGTCTTGCTACATGGCTCGGGAGCATAGTGATCCTCCTGTCTCAGCCTCCCCGGCATTGGGGTTACAGGCATGCATCACCATGCCCATTTTTGGTGGCCAGCACAGCATCAGGCCAGCATGGTGTGCAGTACCAGTATCAGGGATAAAGCCGGGGTCCTTGCGCTTGCCAGGCAGGCACTTAGACCACTGAGCTAACTCCCCAGCCCACATTTTCACTGCCTACAGTGTGCCAGGATTCACAAATGAATCTCAAAGTTTAGGGCATGGACAAATGTGAATAGGTAAGTGTAGGAAGCATGAGGAAGTGCGCGGTGCTGAGAGGGAGCTGTGGGGCGCAGCAGGGACGCTGTGTGGATCTGCGAGGCTTGCACGGAACTGATCGCCATCAGTGTGCTCGCAGTGCTCTGACCCAGTTGCTGCGTACCCGCTTTCTCGGGGCTGCTCACTCAAGGCGGCTTGAGATGCTCATTAAGCAGCGTGATTATTCAGGTCGTGGTTACCTCTCTGAGGAAAGAGCTGCACTGAGTGAAGAGGCCTGCAGAAATCTTCCCTTGGCGCTTCCCCCAAGCAGTGGGGATTCTAGTTGATTCAGTCTCTGCAGTTTGCCACCTCAAGTGAGCAGGCCCCGTGTCTGAGACAGTGATAAGTGCTGGCAAAAGGGTCAGCTTGTGTATCTGTTTAGACTTGGCAGAAACTAATAACACACGAGTTCATAATTTATTTCCCAAGTTTACACTATCACGAAGGGCCAGGTTCTTTGTCAGAGTTGCTTGAAAATAGCTTTTATTCTTCTCCAGGATAAATGAGAAAAACTCCTATTAAAAGATCAGAAAAAAGAAAAAGAAGAAAAAATCAGAAGTTTGGGGTTTTGCTTGTTTGAAAAAAAAAGTCATGATTTAGGAACACCACCTCCACCCCACCCTCCGTGTCTCATGTTGTATGGGGAGCCACGTTGTATAGATTCACCTCCCCCAGAAATGAATGACTATATTAAAGTTGGAATACAGTGTGGTCAGAAGTACAAGGACATTTCCCAAGCAGTATAGGAGAATGAGAGTGCAAATTGTTTCTTCAGGTAAGAGGTTAAGAATAAGCATCCAATTGGAAATTATACTGGTATGGCAATTGATTTGGGCATAGAAGGGGAGAATAAGAATAGGTAGAGAAGAATTTGTAGAGGTCAGTTTTTATATTCTGTCTTGGGCTCCTGGCACATAGGAGATACATCTCAAAGGTTGAATCACAGAGTGAGTGAAGGGTACTAGAAGGCGGCATGGTATGGTGTGAAGAATGTTGAACTTGGGGTCAGAAGAAAAGGGATTCAATTCTGAGTTCTGATATTCTTTAGCTATGTTCCTTTACGGTAGCTTGTGTTGCTTCAGCTGTAAAAAAGGACATTGGAAACAGACCTGGCATTCCTCTTTGGGGATTTTAGGATGCCATAGTTGGCCTCATGAATTTGGATGTTCCCATGAGGGGGAAATTTGTTACACTGGCCAATGTAAAGGAAAATGAACAATCATTTTTCTTCATTAGGAACTTTTTAGGAAATTCCCACATATTAGCTTGCTTGTCATCACCATCATATGCCACCACATAGTGATACCTTCCAATTCTGCAGCTTCAAAGAATTGAAGCCCAGGGGGTCAGCTTCTCTGGGCTCCTTTTCCGCGGCTCCAAGGAAGACTGTTTGCTTGTCTTTCCTACTTCTACAGCCACCCACTCTCCTTGGCTTGTGGCTCTCTCTTCCTCCGTTAAAGCTAGCACCTTCTATCTGTGCAACCCTGCTTCCTAAAGCCTGTGACTCTAGGCCCCTCTAGTGGAAAGTCTTGGTTTTTTTGTGCTCCTGTGGTCAGATAGCTATCTCCTGTGGGCTTCTGAATACTCTAGCATGCACTCCCCAATGTGAGGCATTGACTTTAATCATATCTGCCTATTAGTCTTGGAATGAAAAGTCTCAGGTTCTGGAGATTCAAATGGACCTTGTTAGAGGAGTCATAATTCTGCTTCCCACATCATAATGTGTAGGTTGCCTTTTTGAGGACAGACATATAGTAGAGAAAGTGCTAAATGGGTCTTCTGAAACCTGGACTCTAGCCTGTCATTATATCTCTCTGTGTTTCTGTTGTATACATCTAAAAAGTTAGGGAGTTGAAAGACCAGTGCTTGTGAACGGTTCTATGCATCAGCATTGATGGGAGGGCTTGTTACAGCGTGCGGTGTGTGGCTGGGAGTCTGCATTTCCAGCAGGTATGGGTGCTGCTTGGCAGAGGGACCACACTCAGAGAACCTCTGATCTAATCTGTCTCTAATGTGCTTTTTCTAGGTCCCAGTACACCCTGCAGGGTCTTTTTCCTGTATATGTAATTTAGTAAGTTAATCATGCTTTCTAACTGAAAGAAGCAAGCATTAGCCAGGCAGGGAGGCTGAAGTAGGAAATTGCAAGTTTGAGACCAGCTGGGGATACTAAGGAAGACTTCACTTTAGAAGAAACAAACTCAGAAGGGGTGAGGGTGTAGCTCATTACTCCCTGAGTTCAGTCCCCAGTACTTTAAAAAAAAAAAAAAAGTTGGATGTGGTGGCATGTGTCTGTAATCCAAGAGCCGCTCCGGAGGCTGAGGCAAGAGGATCACTTGAGTTGGAGGCCAGCCTGGGCTACAAAGTGAGCTCAAGGCCAGCCTGAACTGCAGAGCAAAACCCTATCTTTAAAAAAAAAAAAAAAAGTACAACAGCAACAAGTATTTCATTGATATAATGTCCTGGTTAGCGGCGAGTTTGCTTTCTTCATAAAAAACACGGAATGTGCAGTCCGGGCTGGTTGCTTTGGAAGCCCCACAGGGGATCAAAATGCAGCAGGTATTGAGTCAGGAGGAAACTGGAAGTCAGAGCCCAGCTCCACAGCTCTGGAAATCAGGGTGGTAACAAGGCAAGGCCCGCTCTGCAGGCTGCCTTTCATGCAGGGGCTGTGTAGAATGTGGAGCTGTGTCTGGCATGTGGTCCTCTCGGGTCATGTCACTAACACTTTGCATCCAGACACTGTTCTAAAACTGGATTAATGTGGCCAACCATCACATTTCTGGAGGTGAGTGCTGTTCCTCCCACATGTGCAGGTGTGGGGAACAAAGGCTAGGGATTTGGCCAGGCAGGGAAAGCTAGATAGACAGTGGCAAGTCGCTCTTTTAGGTTCCAGAGCCTGCACGCTTGACCTTATTCAGAAGTCCCTTCCTGTATCATTTAGCATACTTTGAACACAAGTTTTAAAATAGAGTTTTTAAGTGTCTTGTGCTTTAACATCTCTAGTAGGTGGTCCTGAAGTTATTAGTCTGTTGTTTAGTAGTATCACCATAGGTCTGGGTCTCTCCATCTTGCTACTCTGTTGTCCCCCAGCAGATTGGCTACATCTTCAGGGCTGTCCCTTGTGATGACAAGATGGTTGCCACATTTGCTGTTGTCCCCTCTTCACAGAGGCTGAGCAAGAGGATGCCCTGTGCCTTCCTCTTATCCCTCTTTCCCTGTAGGCATTCCTTCCAGAAATGCTTGACCCCCCCCCCTTTTTTTTTTTTTGAAACTGGGGATTGAACTCAGGCCCTTGTGCTTGCCAGGGAAGCGCTTATTCTACTGAGCCATCTCCCCAGCCCCTGACACACCCTTTCTTAAGTGGCCACCACAGCTGAGACTAACCCCCCGAGGGCCTGAAGCAAATCCTCTGAAGAGCTGAATGTCCAGGCTCCCTGCAGGACAAGGAGGTCACAAGGATAGCCTCCAGTTGGCCACAGACAGACTGGTCAGATGTCATTCCCTAGGGTTGGTGGTAGTCGTCACCGGGAAGCACAGGTGGTAGATAGCCAGTGCTTCTGGGCCTGCTGTCCACTGTCCTTGTTTTACTCCAGGCCAAGTGATCTTGGCTTTCCTTAGCAGTACACATGCTAAGCATGTCTTAGCAGCATTCAGGAGGGACTTGGTCTTTTGAGTGGAGGGCATAGTTCTTGTAGGGCTTATTTTACAGCACCGCCCCCCTTTTGTGTCTGGAGGCTATTTCCACCCTGACCTGAACTGAGGTCCTTCCCTCTGAAGCAGCAGACATCTGGTCCCTATTCCCCAGGATGAGTGAATCTGTGTCCATCACCACAGCTGTCCTGGTCATTGTGTCAGCTCAGCATTGGCGTTCAAGGACTGGGCCAGCTCTAGTGGATGCACGTAGGGAACATACTTACTTTATTTTTCGTGCAAGCAGGAACCATTGTCTGTATCTCCTAGTTGGCCTTCCTGGATGTGCCACAGCCACCTGCAGAATCTGCATCCTTCCTCAACAGGCCCTCATGTGGTTGAATTTCACAAATGCGATTGGGGTTGATTTCATGTGTTTTTTTTCTTTTTTTTTTTTTTTTTTTTTTTTTTTTTTAATATTTATTTATTTTTATTTATTACATTTATTTATTGTGTGTGTGTGTGGCCAGCTCAGCCCACCAGGGGGTGGGGCTGGCTGGCATGTGGTGCTGGAGGATTGAACCGTGGTCCTTGTGCTTTGCCAAGCTTGTTTCAAGTAGGTGCTTTAGACCACTGAGCCATCTCTCCAGCCCCTGTCATGTGTTTTCTATGCTGACAGTATGAGCACTCACAGCAGCCACGTCTTGAGATGATAGAGATGTGCCCCACTTTAAGAAAACCTACCCATATAAGAAGGAGCATCTCAATTACAGAATAATCCCTCACTTAGCCAGGGATTTGTGGCAGGTTTCCTAGTGCATTTAAAATAGGATTCATGTATAAAAGTACCACTTGCATACAGGAACCCATACTTTCTGAAAAGGGAAGTTACTTGTATTGGGCATTTGGGTTAAATAGATTGCAATAAAAATAAAATCTTATAAGAACTAAAGACCACATTCCACTTTCAATTCTGAAAGAGCTGTCAGTCGGTTGGTCTGTGTGTGTGTGTGTGTGTGTGTGTGTGTGTGTGTGTGTGTGTGTGTATCTGTCTATCTATCTATCTACCTATCTATCTATCTGTGTTCCTACCATAACCCCCTCCTCCTATCCTAAATTTGCATAGCAAAAATAAACAGGCAGGATCTTCAGGCAGCTCTCGCTGGCAGTAATGAAATGACCAACAGAGCATGAAGGTGGGTGGACACCTGGGACACCAGAGGCAGGAGTGGGTGCTGTGTTGTTCAGTATGGTCACCACACTGTGGGGTCATTCCCTTTGTCTCCACCCTGTGTTCTTACCTGATTTGAGGTCATTTGCGAAGCCCAGCCTTAGCATGAATTCCTGGAGCGCTCCTGTGTTGTGGTCAGTAACTGAGCACCCATCCTGCACCAGAGGCCTTCAGCCTCAGAGATGTGCTGAGGTCTGACCGATGGTGCCCAGGCAAGGCCTGTGGCGGTGGGGAATCTGCATACTGACCTGGCTTCTTCCCTTCCTTTCAGAAATGCTCCCACTGCCAGGAGGCTGGCGCCACCCTGGGCTGCTACAACAAAGGTTGCTCCTACCGCTACCATTACCCGTGTGCCATCGATGCAGGTGAGTGAGGACCACCTAGCCTTCTCCAGAACATACACAGGCTGAGGTGTGCGACTGACCTTCCCTCTGTAATTCCTTTGGTCTCTCTTGACCCTCTTCTGTTTGTAAATTCTAAAAGAATACAGAGAAGATAATACAAGGAAGTCAAATTGTGTATCTTTTAAATTACAGTATTACATATTCATCTAATTCACGTGTGGCTTGCATATTTATTGTATACTTCAATGACTTTTAGTGTGGTCAGAGAGTTGTGCAGTCATCACTCTGCATTTTAGAATATTTTCATCGCCCTGTAGAGAAACTCCTATACCACCTTTGTTTTTGTCCCTCTGCCCCCTGGCAACCTCTAATCTACTTTGTGTGGATTTGCCAGTTACAAACTTATATATAAACAATAAATACATATTGTTTTTAAGACAGAATCTCATTATATAGTTCAAGCCAGCTTCAAACTTGCAGCAATCTTCTTGCCTCAGCTCCCCAAGTTCTGGGATTACAGGTGGACACCACCATGCCCAACAGGACATTTCATATAAATAGAATGCTATAGTATGTGGCCTTTTGTGACAGTTCTTTCACTTACAATATTTTTAAGGTTCATCCACGTTGTAGTACAAATTAGTACCTTATTTTCAGTTGCTGAGTAATACTTTATTGTGAAGCATATACTATGTTTTATCCATTCATCTGTTTATGGACGCTTGTTGACTATAACAAGTAAGGCCAGGGCTGACCAAATAGCTCAGTGGATTAAAGCACCTGCAAGCAGGCACAGGGGCTGGGGGTTCAATCCCCGGGCCTGCTGTGCCGGCCCCGCCCTGGGGCGCGCTGAAATGGCAACTGAGACTGGGTGTAGTGGTGTGCATTTGTAATCCCAGCTCTTGGGAGGCTGTAAACAGGCGGGATCAGTATGAGTCCGATCTAGTAGGAAGACCCTGAACACCCTGTGTAGACCCTCCCCTAAAATTAAAAAAAAAAGTAGTGCCACTGTAGAACCTTCATGTATGAGTCTTTGTGTGGACACACATGGTTTCCTTTCTCTTACTGTGTTCCCAAGGAAAGGAATTAGAAATGGCACCTCACTGTGATGCTGTTATTTCCCTGATGGCTAATGATACTGCACATCTTTCTGTGTTTGTATGTCTTCTTGGAGAAATGCCTGTCCTTTTGCCTATTGTTAAATCAAGTTGTTGTTTATTGCTGAATTTTAAGAATTCTTTGCATTTCTGGGTACAGCCTTACTATCACATATGTGGCTTGCAAATATTTTCACCAATTTTGTGACTTTTTACTTTTTTGACAGTGTTTTCCAAAGCACAAAAATTTTAATTTTGATGACGTCTAATTTGTTTTTTTTCTGTTTTGTGTGCTTCTGGTGTCATATTAAAGAAACCATTGCTTAACCCAAAGATTTACACCAGTATTTTTTCCTAAGAGATTTAGCCTTTACATTTAGCTCTTTGATCTGTTTTAAATTTTGTGTTGTATGAAGGAATCCAGATATTCTTTTGTATGTGGATAGCCACTTGTCTGAGAATCATTTATATAAAGTGCTGTTCTTTTGGTTGAATGATCTTGACATTTTTGTTGAAAAAGCAGTTGACCATCCTTGTGTGGATTTATTTCTAAACAATCTTGATTCTGAAAGCTCTGTAGTAGGGTTTGAAGTTGGGCAGTGCGAGTTTCCCAATTGTATTTCTTCTTATGGTTAACTGTTTTAGATCTCTTACCATTCAGGATGAACTTTAGTTTACCCATGTCCGTTTTTTTTTTTTTTTTTTTAAAGCTGTTGAGGAAGGGGAAGATAGCTTTGCAGCCTAAGTGCTTGCCTGGCAAGCCCAAGGACCTGGGTTCAATCCCCAGTACTTCATGCTGTGCTGGCCCTGCAACCACGTATGGTGGCGCACACCCGTAATCCCAGCACTGGGGAAGCTGTGTCAGGAGGATCGTGTTGAGCTGTATAGTAAGACCCTGTGATAAATTAAAAATGTTTTTAAAAAGCTGTTGAAAGTTTGATAGAGATTGCATTGAATCTACATAAATTAGCAAATATTATCATCTTTTACTCCATGATCATGAAATGACTTTCAGGTTAGATCTACAATTTTTTTAACACTCTTTTGTAGTTTTTAGAAGATATGTTAGATAGTTCTTTCATTAAATTTATGTTTTATTTTTAGTGTTGTAATTGATTTTTTTTCTTAATTTTTCATGGTTCATTGTGAATGTATAGAAATATAATGGATTTTTGTATATTGATCCTGTATGCTTCAACTTTGCAGAACTTTATAGTTTGTAATGAATTTCTGTATACAAGATCATTTTATCTGTGAATAGAGATAGTTTTACTTCCTTCCTGTGGGGTTTTTTGTTTGTTTGTTTAGTTGGTGTTTGTTTGTTTGTTTGGTGGGGGGCTTTTTGAGATAGAATTTCACCATACAGTTCAGGTCATCCCTGAACTCCATTGTGGCCCAGGCTGGTGTTGGATTCACAGTGGTGCTCCTGCCTTAGCCCCCTGAGTTCTGGGATTATGGATACGCCCCACCACACCTGGCTTTGCCTTCCTGATCTGATGCCTTTTATTTATTTTCCCTGCCTAGTTGCCAGCCTTGGCTAGAACCTCCAATAAAGGTTTGGATAAGTGTGTTAAGAGTGGACACCCTTTCTTATTCCTGATTTGGGAAATATAAAGTCAGGTGTGGTGGCACACACTTCTAATCTCAGCTACTTGGGAAGCTAAGGTTCCTTTCTCACAATAAAAAATAAAAGGGCTAGGGATGTAGCATAGTGGCAAAAACGTCCTTGAGTTCAAGATTGGATCTCTAGTACTGCTAATAAATGCATGAATGAATAACTGAATGTGAGAGAGAGAGAGAGAGAGAGAGAGAGAGAGAGAGAGAGAGAGAGAGAGATAGCTTTGCATAAGTGTTCTTGATGTACCTGAGGGAATGCCAGTCTAGTTCTAATTTGAAGAGTGTTTTATCACAAAGGACTGTGTGTCAAATAGGAAAAGCATCTTTTGCTGCTCACCATGTACCCCATGCTCCTTTTCTGTGGACACCTAGCAGTCTCCCAGGGACACTAGTATCCCACAATCTCAGGTTTCACACTAAACAGAGTGAGTGCAGATCCCACACACTCAGGGCTCAGTGCCCCACTGCCCCACTTCACACAGCATTCTCAAGTCCCAGGTTGTGACTTAAGCTTCTGAATGACCTGCTGTACCCAGGGTTCCTACCTCTCTCCTCTGGTTTGATTAATGTGCTAGAACACTCAGAGAACCCCAGGAAGCATTTTCTTATATTTACCCTTTTGTTATAAAGGATACAAAGGAAGAGCCAAATGGAAAAGATGCAGCGCTGGGGGTGGAGGAGACAGATGTGCCCTAGCAGGTGCGCCACCCTCAAGCACCTCCATGCATTCAACACCTGGACGCTTCCTGAACCTTTGTCATTTGGGGGTTTTCAGAGAAGGTTCATCACCTGGGACTGATTACTAACTCAGTCTCCAGCCCTAGCCACATGGTCCTTGCTGGGAACTGAAGGTGCTCCTACACTGAGGAAATTCCAAGGTGTCGAGGGCTGTGGGCCAGGACCCTAAGATTCTCCTAGTGTCCTAGTATCATTTCCTGAAATAAATGATAAGGGTTTGTGTCACAGGGCTGTGACACTTCATCTGTTGAGATAGAACAGATGGTGTTTTGCACGGTGATGTCTGCTGAGAGAAACCTCCTGTGCTACACAGTGAGTTGCTCACAGGACTCTGGTTTGGCTCGTTGTGCCGTGGGAGGAATAGCCTCTTCCCCTAGACTTCAGTCTCTTCAGTGGGTTATTTTCTCCCACTTACTTTCTGACCATCGAGTGTCCGTAAGACCTTCAGCCTGCTAGTCTTCATAATGCCTCACACTCAGGTTGGAGGAAGAATAAAATGAGAATGCAGTAAGGAGCAGGTTATGTGTGGTCTGAGTGCTCCCCAAGTTGTGGGGTTGAAACAGGGCTGTCAAGGAGGCAGCGGGCTTTGGTATGAAAGAGAGTAAGGCTGACCTGCTTCAGGGACAGGCACAGTTGTAAAGCAGCCAGAGGACGGGCATGTGGGGCCTCAGGAATTGGTCTTGTTCACCCTGCTCCAAGGTCAGCATCTTGTTGGCTCCCCCAACTTTTGTTAGAGTGAATCCCCAGCTTTTGTACCTTTCTCTCTGTCCCTTTCCTCTCCCGTCTTTCCTACAAGTTAGTGTAGAAGTAACAACTGAAAGGACCAGAAAATGTACAGATGATAGTGCTTACTGCCCAAGTTAGGGTCTTGTGTGTGTGTGTGTGTGTGTGTGTGTGTGTGTACATGTACAGGTGTGTGTGGTGGTGGCTAGAACACTGTTGACTAGAGGGACAGTAGGGAACAAGAAATAGCATCATAATTTCCTGTGAGCGAGTTTGGGTTTTAGAAAGTGCTTCTGTGTTGTCTGGACTTTCTTTAGCCCTAGGTCGTGGGCCAGCACGTTCTGTAGCAGTACATACAGCAGCACAGCTGTTAAATCCTCTCTCAGGAGCCAACCAGTTGCCTTTCCTCATTTTTTATTGTGTTGCCCCAGTTCCTGCAGAATGTTTTCTTTTCTACTTGAAGCTTTCAAGTGAGGGTTCTAAGTGTTAAGTTGGGGGTGATTGGTCTTTTTATATGGAAAATCCTGCAAGACCTGATTTGCCCTGTGGTCTCCTGCACTGAGGCTCTGTTCAGAAACCTTAGGCAGAGCAGTCAAGCCATGATTGTGCCCTAAGCCGAGCATGTCCTGTGGGCAGGCACACTGGACACCAGCGTCATAGTAGTGAGGCTGGCAGCCGCAAGGCCAGCTGGGGATGTGCTCCTACCCCTACCTGCCTTCTAGTAGGGCTTGAAGAAGTAAGCATGCTACTTGGTGGAACTTTTTGTGACGGTAGAAACACTCTGGATTTACATACTGCATTACCACACCCACAGCCAGATGTGACTGTTGAACACTCAAAATATGGCTAGTGGTACAGAAAAAGTGAATTTTTAAAAACCTAGATCTAAGTGACCACACATACAACTCATGACTGGACAGCACACCTAGAGCCACCTTGCTGAAACCCAGCAATCTTTTTTTTTTTGGCTCCGAATGCCTTCAGGGCAGGTTTGGCTGGCTTGAGTTGTGGGGATTGAACCACACTTAAAGAACTGAGCTCTAAGGGACAGGCCCCCAACAATATGGTAACTTTTTTTTTTTTTGCGGAACCGGGGATTGAACTCAAGCCCTTGCGCTTGCCAGGGAAGCTCTTATTCTACTGAGCCATCTCCCCAGCCCCTGAAATCCAGCAGTCTTACTAGGACTTTTCAGAGAGGGTGAGGAAGTCAGTGGAAACATTATATCCCTCCCCTCCAGCCTAAAGGCAGCAGGGACTCTGTTCATTAGCTGAGGGTCAATCAGCAGATGATACCTGTCATTTTCTGTTCCAGCCTGTCATGTGTGCTGCCCACTTGAGCTTTGAGCTAGTAATACCTCTGGCTGAATATGGGGCCATGGTCTTCGATCCTCAGCTTTGCTGCCAACTACTGGTCGGTCTCTGTCTATCTCCCTCCCTCCCACCCTCCCTCCTTCCCTCCCTCCCTCCCTTCCTCCCTTCTCTCTTCCTCCCTTCCTCCTAAACCTTTGAAGAGCTATTGATGTCTCAGGGAAAACTTTTATTGCTAGAATGTCTCCATGGAAACAGAATCTTTGTTTCCTGAGGATCTGTGGCTCCTGCACCTTCCCTCCACCCCCAGCATTGGTCCTGATTTCTGATATCATTATCCACCTTTCTGTGCTGCCTGTTATGTCCCAGGCACATGATTTGGCTCCAGATAGAGCATGCAGTAAGATCATGAGCCATGAGCTTTGACTTATTTTTTTAAAAAATTAATGCATTTAATACAGTGAGCCATAGCAATTAAGACTAGGAAAAAAGAGCTGTGGTAGCTCATTAATGATTCTTCAGTGCATGAAGACTTTTGCTGGAGGGGATTTTCCTTTTACTCTCATGAAGAAAACACAGCTGGGAATTTCAGTCACTGAAGCCACCTTCGTAGCATCATTTCGAAGCTGCTCCCTCCACTGTAGAAGTGTTTTTTTTTTTGCTCCGAATGCCTTCAAGGCATAACTGGCTGTCTTGTGTTGTGGGGATCGAACCAAAGCAACCTGAGCCTGACTGCTTTGTTGAAGCAGCCCTCCACTGTAGACTTTGGGCTTCTGGTAGTGGGTTGTTGTCCTGGAGCAGTCATGTGGAGTGCCTAGGGTCTGGCCCCTCCCAGAAGGCAGCCCCTTATTTCCCTCCATGTGCTCCAAGAGCCCCCTTCCCCTCTGCAGGACAGCAACAGATGACAGCAGCTCAGAGGTCAGTGGTAGCCAAGCCTGAGATAGTGCCTGCTGCCCAGCAGATCCAGAGGACAGGATGTTCTTGGTTCTCTCACCTCATCCCTTTGGTTGCTGTGTTGAGCCAGTCTCCGTGGCTAGGCACGTATATGAAGCTGTTTGTGGCACTTGTTACAAGGGGCTCCACAAAGCCCACCCGGCATATAGAGAAATGAAAGTGCGTACCCTCCCTGCGGGCTGTTTGTTTCTGGAAGACATCTTGGTGAGGAGGCCGCTTTCTCAGTCTTGTTTTGACTTCATCCCGTGGAAATGCTGAGCAGGCCCTCTGCAGTGTAGGGTAATCAGGCTTCAGAGAAACCACGTCAGGCAACTGGCTGGCCAGTCATGTTGTAGGTGCCCCAGAAGAGACTCACTGCACTGTCTCCTGTTCTCGGTGTCCACCCCATGGAGCCGGCTGAAGGTGGCAGAAGCTCCCTGTATCCTTCCTCCCAAGGCTCAGAGCTCTCTCGCTGTGCTGCTGACATCTGCCAGGGACAAAATTGCAGTTCCCAACAATCTGTGGCTCTGCAAGAAAACAGCCAAGCGCGCTTGTCTGCGCGGTGTTCCCATGGGCCGAGGTGGGCACAGCCCCTGGCAACTCTAAAGAGACTTCCTTTTCCCAAACTACCTGGACCTAGTTCTCAGTTGTCCTGTATGTATATGCTTATTCTTCTTTGCTTTAATTCAGGAAAGCATTTCCTAGCTTTAGGCACACTTATCAGTGATCCATGTCTGCTGGTCACTCTGCTGCGGCTGTGGGGAGCTGAGCCACCTGTGCCTTTCTGATGGCGTCCTTTACCACAAACACAGCCCTGTCCTAGGTTCTGTAAACCTCATGGCCAGCTCTGCAGTGCTGCAGAGCCCAGGTGAGGAGACAGTGCTTCCCTGAGCTCCAGTTGTCTCTCTCCTGCTGTTCATAAACTCTCTGGCAGATTGGAGCAGCAGGAGTCTTGGTCACGCTATGTACTTGTGGGTTTTAAATTAACACATTTCATTTGCCGCCAGGCTGGTTGCCTGTGGGGGGAGGGGTCTGGAGGTTAGTGCGGACTGCTGGGCTCCTGGGCCCAGTGAGCACAGAGGGCTGACACACCCCCTCTGGATAGCTGAGGATGCCCAAGGCAGGTCCTGCTGGTGTGGGGTGAGCTGAATGAGGAAAGTATCCTTGGATTCATTCAGCAAACTGGGAACCTGAAAGTTCTCATTTATATGCTTCTTTGCTCATTACTATTTCACTTGAAATCTCTGGGTACACAGGCTAGTAAGCTGGATCTCAGCCTAAACTGGTTAAATTGCAAACTTAACAAGGGTAAGTACTACAGCTGCCTTCTGCCATGGTGCTGGGGAGCCTCTGAGAATGTGTGATCAATATTTATTAACATTCTGCCACCACGTCCTGCACCAGTGACCCGGCTGGCGGTCTGCAGAGCTGTGGTGTGCAGAGTGAACTCATTAATTAGATTTCCTTGCTCTGCTCTGCATCAGCCTTGTGCCATGGAGCCCCGCTCACCTGAAGGCAGATGTTTCTCACTGGCGTCAAGAGTGCTGTCACCGTGTTAAAAGTTGGAATGAATCACTCCTTCTACCACCCCACTTGGGATTACAAGCACTCTCTTGGGATTCCGCTATTCCCGAAGTGTTCTGTGTGAACT
The DNA here is from genome assembly GCF_000260255.1 of Octodon degus. NCBI lineage: Eukaryota > Metazoa > Chordata > Mammalia > Rodentia > Octodontidae > Octodon > Octodon degus. The sequence goes on along the minus strand of NW_004524729.1, from coordinate 156,324 downwards.
ATGTGACTCGGGTGTGAAGAGGCTCCTGTTTCTGCAGTGGAGTGGGGTGTGGTGGCAGCAGGGCTCTTGGCCTAGTCCCCTCTCCCATCACAAATTCCTGAGCTCTGCATAAAAATTAAAAAGTGCCTTTGCTGGGGAGATAGCTCAGTGGAATAAGTGTTTGCTTGGCAAGCACAAGGTCCTGAATTTGATCCCTGGTACCACAAAAAAGAAAAAATGAGGGAGGGAAGGAAGGGGGAGACACAGACGGACGGACCGACTGACTGACCGACTGACTGAGACCCTGCCACCACGTCCTGCACCAGTGACCTGGCTGCAGGAGCTGTGGTGTGCAGACTAACTCATTAATTAGATTTCCTTGCTGTGCTTTGCACCAGCCTTGTGCCATGGAGCCCCGCTCACCTGAAGGCAGATGTTCAGGGTCTCACTACTAGATCGGAGTCATAGTGATCTGCTTGTTTACAGCCTCCCAAGAGCTGGGATTACAGGCATGCACCATTTCACCCAGTCTCGATTGCCATCTCAGCGTGCCCGGGATCAAACCCCCAGCCCTTGCACCTGCTTGCAGGTGCTTTAATCCTCTGTGCTATTTGGCTGGCCCTTCCATTCTTTTCTTAATGAAATTAGGAATACTTACACATTTGTGTATCCTGGTTGTTCAAGCAGTTTGATACCATCAGTGTTCAGGCATACCATTAGCCATTTTAAAATGTTACTTATTTAAGTGATTGGTACTGCACTGTGACATGGTACCACATAGTTTATTTGGGGTGGTAGTGTGTTCATGTTAGAAACCACAGCATAGGGACCTTTCACCTCCAAGTCTGATGCTCTCAGTTGTAGACTTCATGACCACACTTGGGTCAGGCTGCATTGACTGTTGATTGTCTCTTCTGTCTTGCAGATTGTTTGCTTCATGAGGAGAACTTCTCGGTGAGGTGCCCCAAGCACAAGGTGAGTCAAAGGCCCAAAGAGCCTGCATTCCCTACAGGGCGGGGGGGTGAGGGTGCCTGCTCCCAGAAGACTAAAGCCCAGTCTTCGGAAGACTCCACTGTGCCCGTTCCCACCTGCACCTAGTGTTTCTGGCCTGTTCCTGGCCCCAGGAAAGTGGAGAGGCACTGTCCTGAAGGCAGGCCCATGGGCCAGCACCCTGTGTGGTATGAGGGGGCTGCAAACAATGTGTGCATTTGTTCTTGAAGGGACTTTCTATTTATTCAGAGAAATTAGATCAGGCTTGATGAAATTACTGACTTCCACTGTAGTTTAATAGACTTGCAGTTCACAGGTTGATCTGGTGAGATGGGAATCAGAGATATTTTCTAGAGATTTGGGTGATGGGGAAAGAATTGCCTGGGTTTTGGGGAAGTTCAGTCTCCTTCAAATTGTAGAGCTGCAAAGGTAGCCTGGTGATACACTGTGGCCCCCACTGCCCTGTTAGGAAATGGAGGAGGTAACTGACCCGTTTCTGAGATATTGTCCATGGGAGGGGGGGTGGAGAAGGAACCCCAAAGCAATAGGGTGGAGCTACTGCCACCTAATGTTTCCTGCAGTAGCTTCCCCATCTGGCAGGTCACAGTGACACCTGGTGGCCAGTGGCTGCTCACAGCCTTTGATCTCTAAGAATGAGGAAGTAGTAAACGGTTGCCTGGAGGTCCATCCTCAAAATCTTCCTGAAAGATGTTTATGCTTTTCATTAAAAATTATTTCCAGAGGTGGATTATAGCTCTCATGGTATTCTCTGTTTACTTACGGTCAAATTTTGCTTCAGAAACCTTGTCTGGGTGTCTCCTGTGTGTTGTTCAATACTGATTCTCCTTTTTCTTTCCTTTTCCATGTGCTGTTCCTGTCCTCACCTCTACCCTCCCTGACTCCCACACTTGGCCCCTCTGTCCCGCTGTCTGGTCTCCTCCTCGTGGCTTTGCCGGCATCAGCCCCCCCTTCCGTGCCCTCTCCCACACTTGCAGAACAAGACCTCGAAAGGCAGCCTCAGCACAGAGCAGTCGGAGCGGGGGTGAGGGGGGCAGTGCGCGTGGGAATGGAGAGGACAGCAAGCACAGGTGAGTGAGGGCCGCCCCGCCCGGCCCAGTAGGTGTCGGGGCCTTGACACTAGCGGCATTTAGTAGCGCGGGTCACACCTGCACCAGGCAGATACAAGAGTTTTTTCTGTTTGTTACTTAGCTCCTTAGAATGTCTGTGGGCAAGTGGTGGAGTCTTCAAACAGTCCTGGTAGGGGCCCAGGGTGATTCTTCTGAAGCCTGCCGACTGAGCAGAGCTGGCAAGTGGGCCCCGCAGTGGCCCTCAAGGCAGAGTGTGACTCTCATCCAGGACAAGCCCCCCCGCCCCGCCCCGGCCTGGAACTTCTGCCCTCATCGGCTCTTGCCTCTGTCTCTGGGACAGTTCTAGCCTAAGGTCTCTTTAATTGGTTGCATTTCTGTAAAGTGTTTGCAGTATTTTTCTTTGAAAAAAGAAAATCCTCAAAGTTTTCTTATATGAAATCTTCCTCATCCAGTACCATGAAGGATTCCTTTTCAAAAGTACAAAGGAAAGGAAAATTCTCTCAGAGATTTAGTAGACTTTGGCATCCAATTTAATTTTACTCTTCAAAATAGAGAGATTGAGTAGCTGGTGTGTGTGTGTGTGTGTGTGTGCATGCATGCACGTGCACGTGCACACACACATACATCTAGCCAGACTGTCTGCGCCCGCTTCTGTAGAGAAAGAATTAGAGGACTGGGGTCCTGGAAGCAGGTGGTCCGAACTGCCTATGCTTGCTTCTTCACCCTCCCTGCCCGCCACTGAGGCAGGAGGAATGATAGAACGAAGAAAAGAGAAACAGATGTGATTGTGATGCTTGTTGCTCCTGGCTGGGGGCCTACTTTTGAGGACAGTCAAGTGTTCTCTGACAGCTCATTTCTCTCCAAGTGGGAGATGACTTCTGTGTGGACTCTGTTCCCACAGGCACAGAGGGCATGGAGTCCTGACACTGCTTTGTGGTCAAGGCCCTGTCTTTCTGTGGAATGCTTGGCAGCAGTTTGAAGGAAAGTCAGTTCATCCCAGAATGTGCTGGCTTCCCACATCCGAGCAGCTTTTCCCAGGTGGCTCCCCGCACTGCCCTTGGTGAGGCCCCTGTAGGCTGGAAGGGGTTGTGTGGTTGCTGCAGTGCTTTCGCTTGATCTTCCAGGGAGCAAGGTTGCCGATGTAGGGTGCAGAGCAGGGCGGGAAAGGGGATTGGAAGCCAGATTGTGTGTTCTTGGGACACAGAAACCCAGTGATTAGATGCAGTCCTGTGGGTTTGAAGTAGGTCATCCTCATCGGCCACTGCACTATCAGCACTGCTCGGCCACCTGCCTATGGTCCTGCCCCTTTGTCAGCTGTTGTGTTAACCCTTCTCCATGTTCCTGGGCTGGAGTGCCTGTTCCTGGCCCCTGTCATTGGCCCCTGTCATTGGACTGCAGCTCTGTTGGGGCCACGAGGTGTAGTCCTAAAATACAACCTGGCAGGTCTGGCAACATTGCTTTTGGTTTTGACCTGAATTCTAGCCTGTGGGCCTGGTAGGCAGCTCCCAAGAATTTTGGGCATAGTCTCTGGTCCTCCTTGGGTCCCCTAGTTGACAGGACCTCAGCTCTCAAGCAGTATAGTGAGCTGGAGAAGAGTTGACCATCCCATTGGAGTCCTCGAGTCTGCCGAGGTTAAGGAAAGGGCAGACACGCTGCATTCAGTCTTCTGTCCAGATGTGGTTCCCAGAAACAAGTCCTTTTCCTGGCTTCTCAGTTCAGTGGAGTAGCATTGAAGGCTGTCACCATCCTTGAGGCCCAGGGTGGGCCAGAGGATTGTGTGGCAGTCCCAGTCATCAAGACAGAAACACACCCCTACCCGAGTATGCTCTTAAGGTCCTTGCGGGATTTGCAGAGGCACCATGACTGGGAACCCAGACAAAACAGGGAAGAAACAATATGTACATATGTGTCTCCTGTGGTCTGCAAAACACAGTGTGAGAGGGGTGGGCCTCAGGTTCTTCTGCGAAGAGGAAAATAACCGTATCAGCTGGGTGAGGATTCAGTCAGGCCTCAGTGAGTGCTGGCCACGTAGCTACTGGGCTGGCCTGGGCGTTTTTTTGCAGCTCTAACTGGAGGGTTCAAGGTAGCTCCTGGGACCTACCACCCACCCGTCTCTCAGCAAATACCCTACCCTAGTACTTGGAGTAAGTGGCCCTTTGGGTGTCTTCTGCATCACCCCATCCCCACCCCCACCCCCACTGAGGTGGTTCTCTCTCTGGCTTCATTGTGCCTGGTGGCCAGGAGATGGCTTTCCTCCTTGGCAGGTGGTGAACAAGGGGGCCGCTGGCTTCCATTCCAGCTACTGTGATACAGTGGGTGAGGAGCAGTGACCTTTATCTGGGCTGTGCCAGCTGCTCACAGACACAGCCTTCCAGCCTATCTGTCGTAAAGGAAGGCTCTGTGGACCCCGTGGTCCTCCTTGGCCTGTTTAGGGCAGTCCTGGAGTTCAAGCACAGACCCCAGATCTGTTGCTGGCCAAGCCTTGTGCTGCATCTCCAGAAGCCACCTGCTTCACCTGAAGTCTTGCCTTCAGAGATGCTGTCAGAGTTGGAATAAAGGCCAGGCTCCTTGCTCTGCCTCTTCTAGGCTTTCCTGGCCACCCTCACCTGCCTGGGGCCAGCTGTCCTCCTGGGTGTTAGTGAGTGTGCCTCTGTGCTAGATGGGGCTGGGCCCTGCCTCATCTCTGGGCCTCAGCTGCAAGGTCACGCCCTCAGGGGAGCCCTTCTTTCTGAAGCCTTATATAAAGTGCCCTCCTCAGCTGGCTCTGCAGCCTTCCTGTCATCAGCACAGTTTTAGTGTGCACTTGTTTGACCAGATGCTCTGAGAGCCAGGGTCACCTCTACAGCATTCAGGTCCAGGGCATTGAACCTGTTAATGGGGTGAGTCCTGGGGAAGAAAAGTTTCTCAGAATTTGACTCGCCAGGCCCTCAGTCCGCACTGATTCAGAATTATTTGCTTTCCCTCCTCCCACTTACTGTCAAAGAAATTCATGTGTGTTAGGGAGCTGAGGAGGCTGCCCCATGACCCTGGTGGGACTGGGCATGATGAGCTGGTGAATGCCTGCTGCTGGGAGGAGAGGCAATAGTCTGGCCTGGAGGGTTACAGAGGATCCCTCAGTGGGTCAGGCCACAGGGGAGCCGAGGGAAGTGAGATGGTGCAAAGGAACATGGGTTGGGTTTGGCCCAAGAGGGAGACCTGTGCCTACAGCTCAGCATTTCAGTGCCTTCCAGCATCCAATGTGGAGTGCTGGGATCCAGTTGGAAGAGCTTTGCTGGCTGGGAGCCCCAGGTCCACCTCACACAGCCTTGAGGCTTCTGCCACTGATCCCGCCTCTCTGAGCTTCAACTTCCTCATCTTGAAGGTGAGGTCAGGTGTTTCAGTATTTGCATGAAATGATGTCTGTGGCACTTCTAGCCTTTGGTACGTAGTAAGTACTGAAGAGATTTTTTCTTTCCTTGCTATTCTCCCCACTGTAATAATTTTTAAAGTAATAGAGAAATCAGGGCATCATGTGTTTGGGCCAGCCTAATTCATGGCCAGCAGCACACAGAACCAACTGGTTAGGCAGATGCCGAGTACCAGTTCAAACACTAGTGTACACCTGTAAGCCCAGTACTCAGGTGGCTGGGGCATGAGGATTATTGCAAGTTCAAACTTTATAGTGAGACTTCTGTCTCAAAAAATACCCCCAGGGCCAGGGAGATCAGGAAGATAGCTTGGCAGTCTAAGCACCCACCTGGCAAGTGCAAGGATCCGGCTTTGACCCCTGGTACCACATGCAGTGCCAGTCCAGCGCTGTGCTGGCCACTGAAACCAGATATGATGGCGCACTCCTATAATCCCAGCATTGGGGAGGCTGAGACAGTAGGATCACTACGAGTCCGAGCTACATAGCGAGACCCTGTGCCAGATAGATAGATAGATAGATAGATAGATAGATAGATAGATAGATAGATAGATAGAAAGAAAGATAGAAAGATAGAAAGATAGAAAGATAGAAAGATAGAAAGATAGAATGAATATAAAAAAGATTAAAAAGGAAAACAGCCCCCAAAATGCTGGAAACCAAGGTACACCTCGTTCAGAGATTGGGACTGTTGCATGGGCCTATTCCAGGTAGTGAACAGGATTGGCGTGCCAGCCTAAGCTGGCAAAGCAAGGCCTGCCCTCACCTCTCCACAAGCAAAACCTCACAAGAGCACCTGGCCTCAGTTCTTGTAGCCTCTCCCCGCACACTCATACCCTCAGCTGGCTCTGGCTGTTCTGGCCATTCTCTGAGGCTCCACTAACTCAAGTCTCATTGTGTCATTTTGCAAAGGGCCTCAGGTTCTCGAGGGTCACGATGAGATTTGTTGCCACTTCTCTCTTTGGCTGCATGAAAGCCATCAAGACAGTGAATCTCCCTGGGCTGGCTGGTGGGGGGATGGTAGTTGGGTATGGACTGTGGCACTGGAGTGAGCTCTGGGACCGAGGGACAAGGAAAGCCACACTGCTTTTTGTACATGCCAAGGACAGTGTGGCTCTACCACAGGGCCGTGTTCTCAGGGCCTGGCCCCAGAGTCCTGCTGGAATTAGTTTCCACTTGAGCGTGGTGATACTGCACTGCTGTGTCTGTAGTGTCTTTCTGAACATGTGTATTTTCTGCCGAGCAGTTAGCCTCCTTCCATCAGGGTAGATGTGTGTCTTTGTGCTTGAGATTTGGGAGTTCTTAGCTTCTGCACACACACGGCCTTCTGAACAGTTTTTTGTGTTGATGAGCATTGTGGGAGCAGGAGAGGGACAGCCACCTGGCTTTTCCTGAGGTTTACTCTTTGGTGGAGGACATCTGAGGAAAGGAAAGAGGAATCACCAGGGAGCCTCGGGGATGCGTCTGCCCAGCGTGCTGTGATTGGCACAAAGGGTGAGGCGCCATCACTCTGGGCTACTCGTCCAGCTTTTCTGGCTCAGCTCCTTGGGACCTTTGGGCTCTGTGAGCCCATTGGAGGCCTTGGGTAAAACCATCAGCTCTGTGTGTGCCCTCGGCACTCTAGCCCTGAGCCTGGTCTGGAAAACAAGGCGGTGGCTGGAGACAGGGTCCTGAGGTGCCCTGAGGATTAATAGGCTCCAGCTCTTACAAGCCTCTGAAAAGGACTGAGATTTCTGTCCCTGCTATAGACTTGAGAAAGAGTTGTTTGTGTAAAGAACTGGCTGTATCAACTAAAGACAGCTGTGAAGAGGTCAGGAGACTCTGGACTGTGACAGCGCCCTCTGTAGAGTGGCTGGGTGCTCCTGGGTCAGTTATGACTGCTGCATCAGTCACCTCTGATACCGGCTCAGGTTGGAGCCAGCCACCAAGACTGAGCCTCCTGTGGGGCAGCTCCTGGAGGTCGGGGTCCTCTGCTGCATGTCTGCACCTTGGGGAGTTGGACATGGCCTGAGAAGCCCCCAAGTGGCCCTGCACTGCAGACTCAGGTCCCTGCTGCCTTCACCGTGTTCCAGGTCCAGAGTCCCGCAGCGGCATCAGCATTGGTCTTGATGTCTTCCAAGTCAGCTGCACTCTACAGAGGGCTCGGAGCTGAGGTCCATCCCGATGCCACTATGGAGCAGGGGCTGCCAGTGGCGGGCGTGTGTGCAGGTTCCCAGCACTCAGGGTCTGCTGCTTGTCTTCCAGGTTAGACTGTGGAGATGAGAAGTGGTGGACACTCACGATGGAACGGAAATGTCCTACTGTCAGCCACATCCCACCCTGTCCCGCCCCGCGTGCCTGCCCAAGCCAGCACTTCCTTCCTACGTTCTCACATCACTCAAACCAGTGACACCACAGGAAAGAAAGGCCTAAGATGTTGGAATGGCTGTTTCCATGGACACAATCTCCATAGTGACAATGTGGGGGGAGGGGGGAGGCTGATGGGGAAGGGGGGAATAAAGGGAGGGATAAAAAATATATATATATAAATCTATTTTTAGTCTGGAAAGACTTTGTTTAAATGAAAGGTGCGCTATCCCTTTTGATTCTATTTTAAAATTATCTAGTTAATTCCAAATTTGTTCCAATGATAGTGAAACTTAAATGTGAAATTGAACTGAGCAAACTCATCTCATAAACGATTGTTGGGGCGCTTTGATCTTCAGCCTCTCGCAACAGTCAAGAACACTAGACCTGGGATGAAGAGAGCAGATGAGCCACGCCTGGACCGAGCTTCCCGAAGAGCTCTGTTCCAGTGGGAAGGGCTGGGAGCGGGAGTTGGGGCAGCCCAGGTTTCCAGGGGTGTGGGGTGTGATGTTTCAACACAAAAATAAATTTTTTTCCTTTCCAGAAACACTATTTATTTATTATTTTTAAATTTTTTATCTTTTGGGGGATAAAATTGGCAGGCATCCCAGGGTCATGGCTGTGTCCTGGGTCACTTGGCTGGTGAGATCCCGGGCCCCACCAGGTGGGCACAGCAGCCATGCAGCAGCAGAGTCAAGCGGTGTATCCAGCTCTGTCCTCAGCACATTCCAGGCAGCTGCGCCTGAGCCTGAGCCTGAGCCACAGGGACCCACAGGATGGCAGGAGGCCCGGGCCTCTGCCACGGGAGCGGGCTTGCAGGGAGGGATGTCGGCGTACAGTGTGTGGGTGGGCTAAGTGACCGAAAACACCTAACACTTCTGCTTTTTGCTTTCGTTTTTATAGTGGAAAAGGGGGCTGTTAGATAAGCAACCCCAGGCTTTGTGATTCTTTATGTTGTTTTGTTTTGTAATTGTATAATTTTTAAATATCTGAGTTTTAAAAAAAAGAAAAAAGTACAAAAAAAATCTTGTTAAGGCCTTAAGAAGGGGTTAGTGCATCTTTCAGGGGTCACTCTGCCATGGGGATAAAATAGCTGTTTCACAAACAGTTTTATTTAAAAAAACTAAAAACAAACAAAAAAAAAAAAATCAAAAATAATAAACTTCATTTTAACCTTGTTTCCTTTTTTGTTTACTATAAAATGAATGCGCCTCTTCCTTCTCCCATTGCAGCCCCCAAGAGGTGTGCTTGCTGCTTCTCCCGGGGGCTTCCCTCAGACCTGGTCCCTTTGTTCCCAGAGTCGCAGGGTTCTAGGTGGCCTTGTAGCAGGGCTTGGAGCTTCAGCCTGCACGAGGATGCTAGGCTTACCTAAGCGTATGTATTTCCAATGAATGTTCCTTTTAAAGAGTATTAAAAAGTAAAGCAATGTTAATGGACTTTTTTTTAGAAACAAATACTGGATGGTTGTGACGTGGAAATAAGCAATTGTGAGTGTGCGTGTGCTTATCAATCTGGGACTGTAGTAATGGCGGCTGAAGGTCATTTCAGTGGCTGCGGCAAACTGTGCAGTCCATTTCCGACTTTGTCCAGACAGAGGCGTGGCTGGGTGTGCCGTGTCAGCTGTGGGACTGCGCAGAAAGGACAGTGTTGGAGCCGGCTGGCTTCTCATTCTGCTCTTGACTTGGCATTAACACAGCTAAAATGAAATTGATATCTTTCAGGTGTCAAGCGCTAAGCCTCAAGATTTGAAAATATGTATGTGGAGGAAAGTATTTTCCTGACGCCAAATACTTCTTTGTCACTTTGCCTTTTCTTCTTTCGTTCCTTTGCTGAGAATGCATGGTCACAGCCCTGTCTGGTGATTGTTCTAGGTGTTTCTTAAGTTGGCTTCAGAAATGACCTTGAGCTGGGGCCTGGCCCTGTTGCTTCCTCGCCCGCCCACTGACTTAGATATTCTGGCTTCCACAGCAGCTCCCAGAGCTTTTGGTAAGGTGGGGTGTGTGTGTGTGTGTGTGTGTGTGTGTGTGTGTGTGTATGTATTGTAACATCCTCTTTTTTTTTTTTCTTGGTACCAAGAATTCAGACAGACGCCTTCACTCTTGCCCGGCATGCGCTGTGCCCAAGCTGCATCCCTGGCCCCATACTTCAAGCAGCTTTAGGCTCGTAACAGTACTGAGCAGACGCGAGCACCTTACGTCTTAGCCATCTTGCACAACTGTCAACATCCCCAGCAGCGGAGTGCGTTTCTTAGCGCTGACAGACATGTGGTAGCTCCTACTTGTCCAGGAAATGCAGTTTATATTAGCATGCTTTCCTGGTGTTGCATACTGTATGGATTTGGGCAAATGTGTGCATAAGTGTATCTACTATGATAGTGAGTCTGCCCTGAAACTTCTCTGTCCCACTGATGTGTCTCTTCCTTTGCCTGCCCCCGTGACTGCTGACCTTGTCTTTGTAGTTTGACCTTTTTTCTTTTTTTAAAATGTATTTAGTACAGGGACTCTAGGGCCTCTCTACGTAGATCACACTCTAGTGATGCTCCTGTTTTCAGCCTCCCAAGTGCTGGGATTACAGGCATGACACCAGCCCAGTCTGAGTCACTGTCTTAGCACACCCTGGGGGCCAGGCCAACACAGCACACCGGGGATCAAAGCCTGTGCGTTGCACTCTGCTGAATCAGGCGCTTTAGTCCACTGAGCTATCTGGCTGGCCCTGTGGTTTGGCCTCTTGCAAGAATGTCATGCAGGGGCTGGTGAGATGGCTCAGTGGTCTAAAGCACCTACTTAGAACAAGCTTAGCAAAGCCCAGGGACCACGGTTCAATCCCCCAGCACCACATGCCAGCCA
>NW_004524729.1:144058-145525 GCF_000260255.1 Octodon degus | reverse complement strand
CCTCAGCCTGTGGGTTCTGAAAGCTCTCTACATCCCCGTGGACAAACACTTGGAGCAGGGATGCCTGTGTCACCTCACCTTGGTGCCACAAGGTGGTCCCAGCACAGCAGGACCTGTGTTCTCCCCTGGCTGTCCTGTTGGGGCCCTGCTCCCCCTCCTTTGGGATCTCAGGCAGAAGTGGAGACGTTAGGGACTGCAGTGCCCGGACTTTGCACCCTGCTGCACCCTACCGCCACACAGTCACCAGAGCAGTTGGCTCCCCCAGGAGGACAAAGGCCAGCCTCAGGTCTTATATAAGCCCTCATCGGATTTGCTCCACAGTTCAGTGTGGTGGTGTGCTGCCCGGTCCTGGGACACGAGTGGTGATACCTTCCTACTGTCCAGAGGACTCCAGTTTCTGCAAGGCCACCATGGGCCTGCTGCCTGGGGATGCACTGTTCTCTCTTGCTGTAGCTGTGGTCCTCTTCCTGCTCCTCGTGGACCTGATGCACCGGCGCCAATGCTGGGCTGCTCGCTACCCACCTGGTCCCCTGCCAGTGCCCGGGCTGGGCAACCTCCTGCAGGTGGACTTCCACAATGCGGCGTACTCCTTCTACAAGGTGGGGGGCTGGAGGTGCCTATGGGAGACATCACAGTGACCCCAGGTGCAGATAGTGGCTGGTGGAGAAAACAGCAGGCTAGACAGGGACTTAGGACATGAAGAAAAAGCAGGCACCAAGGATCCCTGCAGATGGAAACTAGAGGAGTGGGATACTGTGGGCTTTTGAGGGACACACGAGGAGTGGGACCGTCCGTGAGAGGATACAGACAGAGCAAAAGTTATATGAGTACCGGGTATTTCTTGATGACATCAGAGGAAGGTTCTGGGCTCGGGAGTGGAGCCAGGGCCCAGCGTAGCCCTCAGGTAGGAAACTGAGGTTCAGAGAAGCCACCACGAGATCTTTGGTCTTAGTGGGCCCAGCCTTCCTGGGCGAGACCAGGAGCTACACGCACACAACTGAAAAGCAAAGGACGGCAAGAGCATTCCTTGCTCTGTGTGATCTTGGGGTTCCCATTCTTTTTGTTTGCTTTGGGGGAAAACGGGGATTGAGCTCAGACCCTTGAGCTTGCAAGGGAAGCACTTATTCTGCTGAGCTATCTTCCCAGCCCCGGGGTTCCCATCCTGACAAGAGCCCTGACTTTCACATGTAGCTGCGAAGTCGCTTTGGGGACGTTTTCAGCCTGCAGCTGGCCTGGAGTCCTGTGGTCGTGGTCAACGGGCTGGAGGCCGTGCATGAGGCACTGGTGAAGCACAATGAGGACACCGCGGATCGGCCACCGATTCCCACCTATGAGCACCTGGGCTTCAGAGCCAACTCCAAAGGCAAAGCGTGCAGGGTCCAGAAGGCATCAAAGCAGGACTTGGGGGCAGTGACCAGTGGGAGGACAGAGCCTCACGGGAGGAGTGATGTTTGAGGGACACAAGAA
>NW_004524729.1:141916-143485 GCF_000260255.1 Octodon degus | reverse complement strand
TGAAGGAGAAATCTGGCCTGGTGCCCCAGGTGCGGGGCCCAGGGAAGTCTGGGAGAGGCGCAGATTTGCATGCAGGGGCGATGGGCAGGGTGCATCCGGGAGAAGACCCTGCAGGAGGAAAGGGCTGCAGGTGGCAAATGTCAGACCACAGTCAAGGAGAGGAAGCCCAGGCCAGGACTCCAGAGAGGAGACCCTCTCGTTCCTATCCACATTGGGAGCCACTCACACTCGTGAGACTTTCCATGGTGGCGTATTCCTTCTAGTAGTCCTGGCCAGGAGATTGTGTGGAGATGGCAGATCACAGTGGACACAGGCAGCCCCTTTTCCCCAACCCCCAGGACCTGGGTCCTGAAGCAGGTCCAGCTCAGCTCTGAACACAGGAAGGACCCAGACCCTTTTGTGGCTGTCCCAGGTGCTGAATGCCATCCCCATCCTACTGCGCATCCCTGGGTTGGCGCAGAAGTTCTTACCTCTAACGAAAGACTTATTGCACCTGCTGGATAACCTGTTGAGAGAGCATAACATGACCTGGGATCCAACCCAGCCACCCCGAGACCTAACTGACGCCTTCCTGGCCGAGATTGAGAAGGTGAGAGTCGGCTACCTGAAAAGGGTTAGGGACAGTGTGTTGGGAATTAACTGAGGTGGGGGCAGGTGAAGTAGGAGCTGGGCATCTCAAGGGATCAGTACCTGGGTGGGTGGGTGTAGGATGGGGGTCATGTGCCATTTCCTCTCTCCACCCCCTGAGCCCACCCTCTCTGCCCGGCCCAGGCCAAGGGGAACCCCGAGAGCAGCTTCAATGATGCGAACCTGCGCATGGTTATTTCTGACCTGTTCGCGGCTGGGATGGTGACCACTGCGACCACACTGTCCTGGGCCCTGCTTCTGATGATCCTGCACCCGGATGTGCAGCGTGAGCCCAGCTGGGCCTGCATGGGAGAATGAGGGAGGGCAAGGAACCTCGGGGTCTCCAACTTGAGTTCATGGAGGCCTTGGAACTTGGCAGGACCATAGAAGTGTGAGGCCCGCCTCACCTGGTCAAAGCCCTTAAGGGATGGGTGGAGAGGTCAGGCCACATCCCCAGGACCAACCCGCTGTGGGCATGCGTGTCTGTGCAGGCCGTGTCCAGCAGGAGATCGATGAGGTGATAGGGCAGGGCCGGCGCCCAGAGATGGCGGACCAGGCCCGCATGCCCTTCACCAATGCCGTGGTTCATGAGGTGCAGCGCTTTGCGGACATTGCTCCAATGACTTTACCCCACATGGTCTCCTGTGATGTCGAGCTGAAGGGCTACCTCATCCCCAAGGTAGGTGTGGAGCCCGCCCTCCCCAACATGGCGGCTCCCAGGTGAGGTCATCTGACTCTGGGCTCAGGGGTGCTGCCAGGACCAGGCTGGCTGTGTGCGATGCTGAACACAGACATCGCCTCCCTGTCTCCTGAGGGAAAATCCTCCGTAGGGAGGCTGAAGGTAGAGGTTGTGGTGACTTTGTGGTCAACCTGGGAGATATGGTGACAGTATGTCTCAAAATTAATCGATTATTTAAAAGACAAAGTAAAACAGTGAAGAAG
>NW_004524729.1:134910-141816 GCF_000260255.1 Octodon degus | reverse complement strand
AATGTCATGCAGTTGGTTGGAGTCATACAATATGCAGCCTTTTCAGATTTTTCAGCCATATGCAATAAGGGTTCCTTGGTTTAGAATAATGTGCGATTATGTTGATGAGAGCTCATTTTTTTCTCTGACAGTAACTGTCCAGATGCCCACAGCTATGTCCTTCCGCCTGCTGAAGGGCCTTCTGGTTAACTCCACCTTTGGCAATTATCAGTTGCTATGCAGGTTTCAGTATGCATATGAGTCTTCGAGTAAGTACCAGGGAGCATAATTGCTGGTCCACGTTTAATTTTATAACAAACTGTCTTTCAGAGCAGGTTACCATCTGCATCCCCCCGGGCAGTAAGAGTTCCTGGTGCTCCACAGCCTCACCAGGACATCTCCATTCTATAAGATGTACAGTGGCTTCGAATAATTTTTAGTTTTAGAAGTTTTGAACTCAGGACCTTGTGCTTGCCAGGCAAGCACTTCACTGAGCTATCTCCCCAGCCCCAAAGTATAAAATTGTGGTAAATAAAGAGCCGGGCATGGTAGAACATGTCTGCTAAGCTCAGCATTCGGGTTGCTGAGGCAGGATTGCTGCAGGTTTGAGGACAACCTGGGCTACATGGTGAGTTCAAGGTCAGCCTGCACGACAAAGCAAGATCCTGTCTCCAAAACAAGAAATAAATAAGTAAATTATAAAAACCATGACATTGGGGCCGGGGAGATGGCTCAGTGGAATAAGCACTTCCCTGGCAAGCACAAGGGCCTGAGTTCAATCACTGGTTCCACCAAACAAACAAACAAACAAACTGAAACTGCCATTCATTCAGCAGCTCCCTTGGGAGGCTGGCTGCCTGTCTCTGGCTTGCCTTGTCCCTGGAGTATTCCACTGCCTGTGTCCTCTTGCTCCCCTGTGCTGCTGCAGAACTACAGCTCTAAAGACAGCCTGCCCACCCTTCAGAGGAGTCAGAACGTTGGACATAATCCCTGTTCTTTTATGTACCCAGGGCAGAGCTGTGATTTAGGCATTTCCACTGGTGGTACATCGATACCTGCCTGGCTGGAAGAGGATGAGGCCCAGGTCAAAATGCTTGGGCTTTCTTACCCTTCCTGACTGCAGGTTGCTTCAGGTTTCTGACTGGTTTCTGAAAGTTCACAAAGGCGCTTGGGTCCTACTGGACTCTCAGGGAAGAAGGGGGCCTTCTAACAACAACCTCATCGCCGTGTGGAAGTACTGTGTCTCATGGCAGCGGCCGGAGGCTCTACCCCTGCATGGCACATCTTACCTGATGACGTGGGGTGGGGGTGTCCCAGGGTTGGGAGGGACAAGCTGCGTGATTTTGTTTTTTTTTTTTAAAGTTCAAGAAACTTCTATACAGGCCAGAAATAGAATATCCTGGTGGCCCGCACCTGTAACCCCAGCACTCAGGGGGCTGAGGCAGAAGGATTGTTGTGTGTTCAAGACCAGCCTGGCCTACAAAGTAAGCTCTAGGCCAGCTGGCGCTGTGTCGCAAGACCCTGTCTCAAATAAGTAGAGGCTTCTCAATCATTTATTTTTGTACCAGGAATTGAACTTACAACTACATACTGTGCCACTGAGTTACATCCCTAGCCCCAAGTATTCTCCATTAAAAAAAAAAAAAAAAAAGATTCTGCTCAAGCAACATAGAGCTCCACAGCAACACTGAGGACACCAACACTGCTGAGACTTAGGCCTCATTATGTGACCTCTCCTCTGCCCTGGGACATAACCACCTGCCTTTGATGGCCAGAGTGCCACACGTTGGGCCTCCTGGCTGTAGGCTTCCTTTTTCACTGCCTCTTCTGAACACAAGCCCCTGGCACCATAGGATGTAGTCCTGCTGTCGGCCAAACTGTGACTCTGTGAGAGTCTTGGGAAGGTGCTCCCTGCAGGCCAGGCCATGTCTGAGAATTCCCCATAGCACCACGAGTGGGTCTTGCCCTGTAGGTCAGTTGACTCACATCTGACCTTCACCCTGCAGCTGCGCCTCCCACAGCATGGTCCTGGCTGCTGAGACCTGCCAGGGAGGACAGCCCTCAGTCGGCCCCCAGAATCTCCTTGAAGCAACTGGGGCTGCTGCCTGGACATGTTGGCTCTCGGCCTTCCTATGTCTCCTCAGTCACACCCCTTGGGGCCTGTGTCACCCTCCCACTGTGGCCAGGGCCAGTCCACTGGGACAGATGTGCTCGTGTGCTGTGCAACTGTCTCCTAAGTACCATGCAGAGGACTGGACAGGTACAGACTTCCACAGCTGCTCATGTCCCGCCTCATGTCCTGCCCTTTGTCCCTCCCTGCACCCATTGGCTGCTTTATAATAGGACAGCCAGCTGACGACAGATGCACTGCCTTGCCAGAGTGCTTCCTGGCCCTAGGTGCCCAGAGCGCTCAGGTCTTGCAGTGTGTCCAGAGGAGCCAGTGGTCAGGAAGGGGGAGCCATGGGACTGCTGACCGGGGATGCGCTGCTCTCTGTGGCCGTGGCCGTAGCCGTCTTTCTGCTCCTACTTGACCTGCTGCACCGGCGCCAACGCTGGGCTGCTCGCTACCCACCAGGCCCTGCACCAGTGCCCGTGCTGGGCAACCTGCTGCAACTGGACTTCCAGGACCTGCCATACTCCTTCTATAAGGTGGGGAGCTGGGGTGAATGGGCACAGTGACGAGGGTGACGTTGCAGCAGGAGATGATGGATGAGGGCCCGGGCTGGACAGAGATCTGGCCCTGTAAGAGGAAGCAGGTGGTGAGGGCTGGGGTGGGGGGGGCATTGCAGACTGGGGACACTTTGGACTTCGCAAAGAAAAAATGTGGGAGGTCAAAGGCCAGGAGGTGGAGTGGCAGTTTGCAGAGCAGTGTGATATGGATCCAGTTAGACAGGGCGGAAGTCATGTAGGGCCCAAGTCCTCTCTGACAATGTCAGGGGCAGAGGTGAGGACCTCAGCACCGATCAGGGCATCAAGGCCGAGAGGCTCAGCGGGAGACTCCTTCGTACCATCTGTTGCTGTGTGGGCTGGGCTGTCTGCTCATGTGTGGGAGCCTGGGTTTTCTCCTGTGTAAACTGGGGTGCTAGCTAGCTGGGGTCCTGACAGTTCCTCAGGCAAGGTCGTGGCTGGGGCGCCAGATCCCTAGTGATTCCCAGACATACAAGTGACCTCCCCATCACAGGATGCTCTCAGCCTTGGGGCACACCCTGGGAGAGCACTTGCCTAGCGAGCAGGGACCCTGGGCCCAGCTCCCTGTCCCTGCCAGGAACGAAAGAGGGATGTGTGATCTTCGCAGTGCTCTGCTCTGTCAGGGTCTCCAGGGTTTTCCACGCTGAGGGGTCCCTCAGGTTGGCTGGGGCCCTGACATGAGTGTCATAACTTTTAACTGCAGTTGCGGCACCGCTTCGGGGACGTGTTCAGCCTGCAGCTAGGCTGGACTCCGGTGGTTGTGCTCAACGGACCATCGGCTGTGCGTGAGGCGCTAGTAGACCACAGTGAGGACACCTCGGACCGGCCATCAGTGCCCATCTATGAGCACCTGGGCTTTAAGCCACATGTTCAAGGCAAAGGATGGTGGAGGGGCAGGACATAGGGGTGGTGGCAGTGACCAACTGAAAAACTGGGTCTCATGGGACGTGATGTGGTCAAGGTACACAAAGCCCTGAATTCTAGGCATGTGGATAGAAAAAGGCCCCTTGGCAGAGCTATGGGCAAAGATGTGGGTGCGTTGGGGGACAGCCTATACTGAGAGGACCGTGAGAGGGGTGATGGCCCAGAGGGCATGGCCCGTGCACCTGGTTGCTCACGTGCCTGCCTCGTGCAGGGGTGGTCATGGCACGCTACGGACCCGCCTGGCGTGAGCAGCGGCGCTTCTCCATGTCCACCTTGCGCAACTTCGGCCTGGGCAAGAAGTCCTTGGAGCAGTGGGTGACCGAGGAGGCCGCCTGCCTCTGTGCCACCTTTGCCACACAGGACGGTGGGTGATTGGCTGAGGGGCACCAGGAAGGGACAAGAGACAAATGCCAGGGAGAAGGGCCACACTGAACTGCATCTCTCCTCCCAGGGCTCCCCTTTTACCCCAAAGCCCTCCTGAACAAAGCGGTGTGCAATGTGATCTCCTCCCTCGTCTTTGGGCACCGCTTCGAGTACGATGACCCGAGCTTGGGCAGGATGTTGGGCCTGCTGGAGGAACTTCTGAAAGAGGAGTCTGGCTGGATGCCTCAGGTGCAGGGCCCAGGAGTGCGCGGGCAGCTCCCCACGGTGCAACCGGGACTCTCAGGAAGAGCGTTTGCTTTCAGGGGAGATAGAATCAAGGGGAACCTGAGAGATGAACCCCAGCAGGAAGGGTGTGAAGGTGGCAAGTGTCAGACCACAGAGGTGGCCCAGGGTTGAGGCTCCAGAGAGGGCAGAGTCTACACCTCCTATCCATGTTGGGAGCCACCAATGCTCATGAGAATTCTGGGGCAGGATGGTGCTCCTGGCAGCCAGGCCGGGAGCGAGCATGTCGGACATGCTGGGGAGGGAGTGGGCCGGCAAGCAGAGGGCCCAGGCAGGCCAGGCTCCTGGAAGAGGGTGGGCCCCGAACCTGGTCCAGGTGAGGGCTATGCGAAGGAAGGACTCGGGCCCCTGTGTTCCTGCACAGGTGCTGAACACGTTCCCCTTGCTGCTGCACGTCCTGGGGTTATCGGAACGGGTTTTCTCTGGGCACATAGCATTGAGTGTCCTCCTGGATGAACTGGTGGCCGAGCACAGGAGAACCTGGGACCCGGCACAGCCTCCCCGAGACCTGACTGATGCCTTCCTGGCTGAGATCGAGAAGGTGAGAGGTGACTACCAGGAATGAAGCGAGAGGCTGTGGCTGTGGCCCTGGGAGCTGAGGTCAAGCAAGTGAGGCTCGGCTTGTCCCAGCCAATAGGACTAGAATTAAGGGCTACAGATTAAAAGGGCAATTGGGGGGCCAGGGAGATGGCTCAGTGGAATAAGCACTTCCCTGGCAAGCACAAGGGCCTGAGTTCAATCCCTGGTTCCGGAAAAAAAAAAAAAGAAAGAAAGAAAAAGGGCAATTGGGGGCTTTCTCCCTCTATGCCCTGACCCATCTTCTCTGCCTGGCCCAGGCCAAGGGGAACCCTGCAAGCAGCTTCAACCAAGAGAACCTGAACGCCGTGACATCTGACTTATTTGCTGCAGGGACAGCAACAACATCCAGCACGCTGGCCTGGGCCCTGCTGCTCATGATCCTGCACCCAGATGTGCAGCGTGAGCCTCACTGGGGACTGTGTGGGAGGGTGAGAGAGGCAAGATAGAGGCAGGGTCCTCAACCAGTTAGGACACCTGGTGCCCCTACTACTGGCATGACCCACACTCCTGTCAGAGTGATGCCCTCCTCACCTGGTCACAGCGCTTAACTCGGGTAGGAGGAGACAGTCAGGCTACAACCCTGAGATTGACCCACCCTGGGCACATGTGTCTGTGCAGGCCGCGTCCAGCAGGAGATCGATGAGGTGATAGGGCAGGGGCGGCGCCCAGAGATGGCAGACCAGGCCTGCATGCCCTTCACCAACGCCGTGATTCACGAGGTGCAGCGCTTTCGACACATCGGCCCCTTGGGTACACCCCACATGGTGTCCCGGGACACTGAGGTGCAAGGGTTCCTCATCCCCAAGGTAGGCCTGGGGTCCGCCTTCCCCAGCGTGGCTGCTCCCAGGCGGGGCCAAAAGCACCCAGACCACCCGATCCTGGGCTCCATTGGTGCTGCCAGGTCCTGCCTGACTGTGTGTGATGCTGAGCACAGTACTGCTGTGCTGTCCCCACTGAATGCCCAGGTGTGACAGTAAACTAAAATAAGCCAGAGAGACTTGGAAGACCCCTCTATGCAGGAGCAGGTAGCAGTGAGGCACCCACAGGAGTCTCACCATGTGGCATTGCCATTGTAATAGAGGGAGGTGAGAAGCCAGGATGGCTGAGAGCCTCTAGAAGGGTCCAGGCGTGGGGCAGGAACGCATCCCCATGTGTGCTTACTACAGGGTCTTGGGGCCCTCTACAGGGCCACTTTCATGCCAGACACCTTCCTACAGGGCACCACGCTCATCACCAACTTGTCGTCCATAATGAAGGATGAGACTGTCTGGGACAAACCCCTCAAATTCTACCCTGGACACTTCTTAGACACCAAGGGTTGCTTTGTGAAGCCGGACGCCTTCATGCCATTTTCAGCAGGTGCCTGCTTGTTGGGGACCTGGCCCCTGCTGCTTTCCAGGGTGTCTGGGAGGGGAGGTTCCCAGGACACAGTCAGACTAAGCCCCATCCTTACCCACAGGACCCCGCACCTGTCTCGGGGAGCCCCTGGCCCGCATGGAGCTCTTCCTCTTCTTCACTTCCCTGCTGCAGCACTTCAGCTTTTCAGTACCTGAGGGGCAGCCCCAGCCCAGTGACCATGGGACCTGTGGTATACTGTTTATCCCACAGCCCTACCAACTCTGTGCTGTATCCCGATAAGGGACAGTCCACACAACCAAGACTGCCCAATGGTATTTTTCTCTTACATACAGCGTTTGGATGTTGTTGTTGTTCTTGGCAGTCTTAGAGTCTTCCCTAACCTGTCTTTAGGTCTTTCCCCTGGTTTAACTTTCCCACTGGGAAACAAAAGTGTTCAACAGTGAAATTTCATTTTTACTTAATTTTCCTAAGCTGAGCTTATGCATTTGCTAAAACAGTGACTGTGACTTCTATACAGTGTGGAACAGAGCGGCAGATGGATGTAGTAAATAAGAAAATGCCAGGTCACGGGTGAGTAAAATAATCATTGGATTCTCACAGAGTGCTCACCACCAAACGCAGGTGTCCACTGAAGTACAACCACTCACTGGCCACTGTGACCAGCTGCAGCCTCTTTGCCACTAACCACTCACGGAGGAGGTTTAGATAAGG
>NW_004524729.1:89624-109997 GCF_000260255.1 Octodon degus | reverse complement strand
ACATGGTGGTCAGCTCTGCCAGCAGGGTGGGACGCACATCTGGTCATCAGGGAAGCTCAGCTGACCTGTGGCACCCATTAGTTGGGGCTCAGTCTCATGGGGTTGGGGAGCCCACAGCGTTGACATCTGTCACTCAGTCTGCTGTCTGTGTACTCCTGGGTCACAAGGAGATAGCCCAAGGCTTTCACTTGTACTACAAACGAAAAGATCATAACTGGCATAGACCTCCTGGTGTGTTCCGGAAGCTCAAGTGTATAAAGATGCCTTTATCAGAAAGGGGCTCATAGGCCTCAGGAAAGGGGTCCCAGCAGTTTGTTAGGGGTCAAGTGTCTGCAGCACTAAAGTCTCCAATCCAACTTAGGTGGCTGAGTGCCCGGGCCTCCCCTCTTGGTTCTGAGAGCAAAATAAATACATATGCATTACACATCTGTGTTGTTTTTATTATTATACCATGCTTTTTAGGGTTGTGTGTGTGTTTGTGTGTGTGTGTGTGCGCGCGCACGTGCTACCAGGGATTGAACTCAGGACCTTGCGCTCACCAGGCAAGTGCTTATTCTACTGAGCTATCTGCCCAGTCCCCATGCTTTCTATAAGTATAAAAGCTTTCATTTTTTGCTGTTCTCGATTTTGTGTGTGTACGTGTATGTGTGCACACGTGCATGCCCGGGGCATGTATGCCGTTTTCTGCCAGGGAAACCTGAGGCTTTGTGCAGTTCCACCACCAAGCTCCACCCTCTTGCGAGTGTACTGAGTGGCACTTAGCTGTCCCCACCGTGCCTCCACTCATCTGTCTTCCGGAGGCAAAACTGAAGCTCTAAGTCCCTTTAACAGTAGCTCATGTCCCCTCATCTCCCTGTTGCTGGTGTCCATCAGTCTGTGTTCTATTTCTGGGACTCTGACACAGTGGGGAGGTCATCCAGTGTGGGAAGCCATTATCTGGTATCCATTTTATAATAGTGTCAGCTGTTTTTTTAAGTTTCTATTCTCCTGCTGAGTTAAGTTTCTGCTCCTTCCCACCTTGCCCATTCCCCGTGAATCACGTGCTATGCCCCAGAGGTGACACCTTCCCCCGTTGCCTAGGTACTTGCTGACCCCTAGAGCCGAGACTTCCTCATTCCTACACCCCCTATATATAGCCAGCACCTCCCCTGAATAAACAAGACTTGATCAGAATCCTGTCTTGTCCCCATTCTTTGTGTCTCCTGTCCCTTCTCATCCCCACTCCCCCTCTTGGGTCCTCGTTGACTAACCCCCGGGTTGGGATAATGCAGGACGAATCTGCTAACGTTTCAGGGAGGTAACGTGCTCAGGCTCCTCCTGGGGAGCAGACATCACTACTTCTTTGCCTTTGAAGGCACAGTGACTTTCCGTTGTGTGGCTGCCCGTGGTGCCCCATTGCCACTGTTTCTCCTTCCTCAGTATCTTTGAGTGGTGGGTGTTCACCGTTTAAAATCCTTACATGAACTCTCCAGAAATTACTTCTTATCATTTTTAATCATGGGCTATCCTGGGGCATGTGATTTAATCTCACCTTGCCTTCGTCCATACTACTCCTAAGGAAAGACGTGGTAGTTCCATCCAGCACATTCGTTGTGGTTTTTTGTTTTTTTTTTTATTCGTTGTGTTTTGCATGGGACCCATCAGTCACTTTGAGGTAGTCTAAGTGGTCGTGTCAACTGTTGCTCTCTCCAGTTCTGTGTTCACATCTGAAGGCCTGGCCCGGCCTGATGCCCCGTCACAGAGCCCCCGTCCTCTCCTCGCTTGGTCTCACCCTGCAGGCAGTGATCAGCTCACACCATCCCAGTGTGTGCGCTGAGCCCCACTCACACGCCTTCATCACAGCGCACTGGTAGAACTGGTTTCTGCCTGGTTGCTTCTAATCTCTCCCGGGCCTGATTTCTAAATTTCCCTGCACCTTAGGCGTGTGCATTCCTTAGGCTTTTCTGAGGAAAGGAATCACATCTAACTGTGCAGGGGGAGGTATTAGGTGGGTGTGGAGACAACATTGTCCGCCCGTTCACTGGAGCACCCAGTGGCTAGTCAGCTAAGCAGAGCGAAAGCCCAGGACCCGACAGAGCAGGGATGCAGTGCCAGGCAAGGTCCAAGGCCTGGAAGCTCCCTGGAAGAGCATCATGGGAGTTTCTGGAGTGTTGTTCACAGAAGACGGCAGCAAGAGCAGTCTGCTCGGGGTGCCTGGAGTTCCTCCTAATGGGAAATGCTTGTCTTTCCTTTCTGTCCCTTCTCTGTTCTATCCTGGCTGAAAGCCTACTGGTTGGTGCCAATCTCAACTGTGGTGGGTATTTCTCTCTTCGTTTGCGGTCTTCGTACCAGCAGTCCCCCAAGACACCTACACCTTTCCTCTGCTAATCTGCTAGTCATTTCTTAATCCGTTCAAATTGATACCTCCTGATTAGCTGTCATATAGGTTCACATGAGGAAAACAAAGAATATTTTAAGGTTTTGTTCTGTAGGCCAATCCCAGCATGCATTTAATAGGGTCTTGGAACATGTCTTAGGTGAGAAGTGACTCTACTGTATCACATCTCTTTTCTAATGTGTGTGGTACAGGGTCTCACTGCTCAGCTCAGACTCACAGGGATCCTCCTGTCTTCAGCCTCCTAAACTCTGGAATCACAGGTAAGCCGGCATGGCATGTGGTGGTGGGGATCGAATGCCAGTCCCTGGGCTTGCCTAAGCAAGTGTTTACTCTGCTGAGCTGTCTCACTGGCCCCACATCTTGTCTATATTCTCATCTGCTCGTGGATGTTTGTCCTGCTTCCCCTGAGCCCCTGGGAATATCAAGGTTTGCAGCCTTTCTTTGGGACCTTTTGATTTCTGTGGATGCAGTCCTCGATCCTATGACAATTTTAATTTTTTCAGGATCCTCCATGCTGCTTCGCACAGTGGCTCTACCATTTGAATTCCCAACACAGGGCACCAGCCACCATCTCCTCATCCTGTGACCTTGTTTTGTGTTCATTTTCTTGATGGAAGCATCCTAACAGGTGGGAGGGGGCACTGCACTGCATCTGCCTTTCTTTGCCTTAACGATGAGTGCTGTAGAGGGTCCTTCACGGATGCCTTGGCCATCTCATATTTTGTTCAGTCATGCTGTGTATTTAGCTCTGTTGCTCATTTTCAAATGCAGTTTTCAAGGATACATATATTTTTCATAGGTATCACACTCTTGTCATATGTGACCTAAAATTATTTTCTCAGTCTTTTGCTTTTAGTATGGGTCTTTCCTGCACTGAAAGTGACTTCAGATACACAATATTTTTTAACTCTCATGAAGTCCAATTTGTGTATTTTCACACTCTTCCCTGTCGCCGGAATCTTGGAATCCCGCCGGAGATAACATTGCCCAACTCAATGTGATAATGCTTCTCAGCTCTGTTTTCTTCTAGAGTTCGAGCACCTTCATTCTGAGCGTTGACTCATTCAATGTTTGGGTATGCTGCTAGCTCTGCTCTTACCTTCATTTATGTGCATGTGGACATCCACTTTCTCAGCACTATTTCTTGAGAAGACTGTTCTTTCCTAATAGAATGGAGTTGAGAAACTTGTTGAAAATCATTTGACCACTCATAATTGTGGGTTGCTTCCTGTCAGGGACATATTCTGAGAAAAGTGTCTTTAGATCTGTTTGCCTCATGATGGGAGCTGTACTAAATGAGTAGGGGGACTGGGGAGATAACTCAGCAGGTTAAGAGCCTGCCTGGTAAGTGCAAGGATCTGAGTTCCATCCCCAGCAGCACATGCCGTGCTGGCCCCCAAACCGGGCACGGTTGCCCACACCTGAAATCCCAGCGCTGGGAGGCTGAGACAGAAGGATTGCTATGAGTCTGAACAGCATAGTGAGACCCAGTATGAAATAAGTAAATAATAAACAAATAATAAATAAATGTGTAGATCACTTTCAGTTCCACAGATTGCAAAGAATATTGATCTTATTGCATGTATGATAAAAAATGCTTTCATGGATTCATCCTGCTATTTCTTCATTTTAATTCCTCAGATCTTCACTGCATCTTCTTTACCTTCTTTCGGCAATATTTTACTTTTCACTGTGCATACCCTTCACTTCCGTGGACTGCTGACTTGTCAAATTTCATTCATTTTGGTGCCATTTTAAATGGTAATTCGTTGTTGCTATTTCATTTTCACAGGGCTAGGTTCACAGTTCTGATCCTATTCTTTCAGCCTCTTGACACCACCGGTGTGTGAGCTTGGCTTCAATAATTTATACTGTACAGTTTACCAATTCAACTGTCGCTATCTCCACCCCTGCATCGTTACATTGTTACCCATCCACATTACACCTGCGTACGTTACATGCTTATTAACATAGACATGTAACTTTTATGTATTTGTTTTCAATTATAAAAGGGAGCGAACTAGGAAAAACAAGCCCAAAGTTCGGCAGCGCTCACTCATAAGTTGCCTGTTGTTACCTTGTCAAGTGTTATTTCTTCTGTGGCTTCCAGTTACTGTCTAGTGTAATTTCATTTCAGCCTGGAGAGTTCCTTGTACAACATATTCCGAGGCAGGCAGGTCTGCGGACGATGAACTGCTTCAAGTTTCATTTCACTGGAAATATCTTGACTTCTCCTTCATTTATGAATGGATATTTTGGCTACACAGAGAAAGTTTGGTCGGTCGAGTATTTACTGTACTTTTAGTACTTAAATATGTCATCCTATTGTTTTGTGACTTCCATCATCAGTGATGAGAAACTAGCTGTTACTCCGACGTTTCCTTGTTTGCAATGAATCACTTCTCTATGCTTTTAATAGTCTTATTACAGTTCTCCCGTGCCCAAAGTAGCCAAGTGAGCTCCTCTAACAGTGTAAGCCCCAGACTAGGCACGGCGCTACTGGACTACAATTCCCACAGGGCTCTGCGCATGCTACCGGACTCCGAGTCCCAGAGGCCTCTGGGAACAAGATGAGATAAACATCCCCTTTGGAGGCTTCACTTTCAGTGTAATTGTAGCAGAGCCCCACAGCTTCGGTCTCTGGTCACCGCCCCGTCACCCGTCTCCTCTATGTAAAGGGCGACCTGGACTGCGTGGCAGGTAGTGTTACCCCGGGAGAGGCTTCAGCCTGCTCAGGGCCTTGAGGCGTCCCGCGCTTGGGGCCGGGCAGCAGTGGGGATCCCGGTCCCAACGCGCTTTCTGTCTGGGAGGCTGTGCAGGGAGGGCCGCGCGCTGATCCGTAAGGAAGGAGCTCGGCCGGCCGCCCAGCCCCGCGGGGACCCCGGTGGTTCCGCTATTGCAGCTCGGGGACCGGGCTTCCCGCCTCCCAGGAGCCGGGAGAAGTGGGATGCCAGGACCCCTCAGCAGGTGTAGCCGTCGCTTTGTTGCCCGGTGATCCTCGGCCTTAGGATCACCAATACTGTCTGGGCGATGTTGCAAGGGCCAGTTCCTGGTGGGCATCCCAGAGGCTCTGATTTGGAAGTTACAGGAAGGGGCGTGGTAAGCCGCATTTGATAATGCCAAAGAGAATTGCCCCACTCGGCGGGAGGTGAGATTTTCTCTCCTAGTGGAGGGAGGATGGAGGCCAGGGCCACATGTATGGGCAGCTCTGGTACCGGTTTTGTGTGCTTTCTGGGGCCCGATGTGGGCAGGCGGTGCCTGGCAACTGGCTCCTTTGGCACGGTGCCTCTTGCCTCAGGACCCACCTAGGACTTGGGCAGAGAGAGCTGACCTCCACCAGAAATGGTGATTTCTCCACTGGCAGCCTCAGAAGAAATGCCCCTCTTTACTTGATTAGGAAACAAATTGCGAACGTTCAGAAATTTTGCAGCGAACCGACCAGTTACTTTGCTTTGAACATCTGCGGACCCCTGGACGAGTTCGTGTTTTCTAAAACCGAAGAATGAATTTTAGGAACAAACGGAAGTTAAGAGCAGAATATATTTATTGGGGGGAGGAAAGCTTTTGTCTGAGAGGGACAGAAGGGGGGCATGAGCAGGTTGCCCAGGAAGCTGTCTCTTCTAGGTTATTTTTATAGGGCAAAACCATGTGGCACTTAGGTGGAGAAAATAGGAACTCGCTTAGGTGGTTGTGGGGTGGGACAAAACTATGGTCAACCAATGGGATTACAAGCACCTTTGCTCAGATAAAATTAAGTCCAGGACCAAATGGGGAAGGGAGTCACGTAGCAAGAAGGTATGAATGAAGAACAGGACCTTATCTGGTAGACATCCCATAGTAGTTGGCTTAATGACTCTTCCTGGCTCCCTCAGGGTGATGATCAATCGATGCTAATCTTTAGGGAGGTCAGCATTTGTTTGATCTTTGATCTTTAGGTCTGGCTTACAGCTGGAGCATCGGTCCCTCCCACAGTTATAAGGTATCTTGTCTTTTGTGTTATCTCTTTCTGGGGCCTAGCCCTATCTGATTGCCTATAATACTTTTATCTAACTTGGCTGCCTGCAGCAGTTGTACTTTAATTCATGTTTCTCTTTATCTGTCTGTTCATCTATGTTTATACAAGACAAAGCTAAAATCCTCAAGCATGTGCCCCATCAACTAGTCTCAGAATTGTTCCTTACTGAATTGTAAGTGACAGAAATACTGGGTATTTGAAACTCTGTCTGGGGCCCAGGAGATGGCTCAGTGGAATAAGCACTTACCTGTAAAGCACAAGGATTTGAGTTCAATCCCCAGTTCCACAAAAAAAAAAAAAAAAAAAAAAAAAAAAAAAAAAAAAAAAAAAAAAAAAGAAAAGAAAAAAGAAACTGCCTCCCAGCTATCAGACACAAAGGGTTTTGGCAGATTTCCCTAGGATGGGCCTCAGAGATGTGGAAATAGCTTTGCATGTACTGTTGCATTTTCCAAAACTGTCCATGCGTATAGGCTCACCTTAAGAGCGCAGGCATGGAATGCTTGATGCTTCACGGAACAAAATTATGTTTAGAGGGACCAAAACGAGTGATCCCAAAGTCCAGTTGCCTCAGCAGATCATAGCATGAACTGAAGTCACTTCTTGTGCTGCATGCTGTCTGCGTAAGGTCTGTATAAATGTGCCCACTTATTAATCTGCCAGTTTGGTGTGTAAGTCCTGGACATTAGGGGCACAGGGCTGCATAGCACTGCTGTCAGGCTTATGCATAGAGATCATGGTTCGGAGTCCCTTGGTCCAGGTATTTTCTTCCACAGCTACAAACCACAAACCCCTCACCCTATCTATTCATCTGAAACAGAAAAGAAAGTGATCCTGAAAAATGCATCTCCATTGTCAAAGACACTTTCATGTAGGATTATATTTTTCCTTCTAGAGGAGGATACACATATGCAAACAGATATTTTCAAAGCTTGACATGGTGGCACGTATGTATAATCCCAGTATTCAAGAGACAAGAACAGGAAGATTGTTGTGACTCCAAGGCCAGCCTGACCTGTACAGTGAGGCCCTGTGTCCAGACATATCAAAATAAAAAGAAAGTCATGACATTTTATGCTGCTGTCTCAGTTCTAATGTGGAAGGAATTCCTGTGAGGAGGCAGCATGCAGGAGAAGCTCTGCAGGGGTCCCGTGGGGTTCTCAGAAGGACCCAGAGGGCAGAATCAGTGCAGTGGCTGTGGCAGGGGACCTTGTGTTCTCATGAAGGAACTTAGAAATAGATGGCCCGAAAGGGCAACGTGCCTGTCTCCAGGTGGAGGCTTTTTTTCCCCGCTCCTACCCTGTCAGTGTTCTCTCCTCTTGTAGATAGATGTCTTAGTTTCTTTCTCCTCCCTGGACATAATACTATACAACCACAAATTAAAGCACGGCATGTTTCTTTTACTTAGAGCGTTTAGAGGATTTTGTGCACAGTCTGCTGTCTACTGTGCACAAAAGGCAGGTGGAAGTGTTGGCAGAGAAAAGCTGCTTGCTTCATGGCAGGGTGAAAGCAGAGACAGAGAGGAGCCAGGGAGTGACTTATGTTCTGCTAAGTCACAATCTCCGTCCACACAGACCTCACCTGTGACAATAATTTCACTGTGGATTCTTCTGTGGACTGTTCCCCTGGTGAGTGTAGCACTCCCATGATCTTTCAAAAAATCCAACCCCTGAACAAGTGAGGCTTTTGGGGACCATTCTAGATCTGAAGTATAAAAGAGGATGTGGAGGCTGCAGTGCAGAACAGCACAGCACTGCAGACCTGAAGGAGGGGGAGCCAGGGGGCTGGGGTAGAGCTTCCTCTCCAGGGGCGCAGTCCACGCAGGGAGAAACAGGCAGAAACAGGCCTAGGGGCCCCTGAGCTGGTCTTTCCCATTCCAGAAGTCATTACCCAGAGCTGCGGTGAATTGTTGGGTCTAGGCCACTACTGCCAGGACTTGGAATTGATAGACCCTGCTCCCAGCACTGACCGTCCCCTGAAGCCAGCTGAAGAGGAAGTTGTTTCAAGAGTCTCACCCCAGCCCTGATGGGGGAAGAGCAACGCCCAAGCCATATAAACACTTATTCCGGCTTTAGTGCAGAGGTCACCCCTCCCAGTCTTTGGAGAAAGCATAACAGCGGAGAGCTGGGCAGCAGACATTAAAGAGGTACAACAGCATTCTGATTCTTCTCCCTAAAGCACTTTTTTTTTTCTGTATTTAAGACAGGACATACACGGTAGTACCACTACGTAGATCAGACTCATAGTGATTCTCCTATTTTCAGCCTCCCAAGTGCTGGGATTACAGGCTTACGCCATCACACCCAGTCTCAATCCCTGCCCCAGTGCGCCCCACAGACAGGGCTGGCATGGCATGCTGGAAATCAAACCCCGGCCCGCTTCACTCTGCCTAAGCAGGTGCTTTAGTCTCCTGAGCTATCAGGCCAGCACTTCCTTAAGGCATTTTGGTGTTTCAGAAATATTGGGTTATTTTTCCAGAAATACTTCTTGTCACCCTATTGGGCTCCTCATCTGTAGGTTGTGTGAGCCCTGACTTGGTCTGTCCGTGGGGGTTC
This sequence comes from Octodon degus, assembly GCF_000260255.1. Taxonomy (NCBI): domain Eukaryota; kingdom Metazoa; phylum Chordata; class Mammalia; order Rodentia; family Octodontidae; genus Octodon; species Octodon degus. The sequence goes on along the minus strand of NW_004524729.1, from coordinate 101,053 downwards.
CGGCACTGCATTGTTACCACAAGGAGATGTTATGAGAGTTCTATAAAAATTAAGTGTGGTTGACACATAATGTGTTCAGTGCATTTTAATTCCTTGTCAGTCCAGATCTGGTTCCTCTGCACAAGTTTTTCCTTCAAGGAGAAAAAGTAGGGCAGTGGGAATAGGTAGAGCGGAGAGCAAGGGTCCCTTGGTGGGACTGGAGGAAACTCCTACCTTGTAGGGCTTCATGATAAATGTGAACATGGTCAAGAACAGAGCTCTGCCCTCTGGGGAAGGTGATTTCCTTGCATTGTGGGCCATTGAGCTTTGTACTACTGGGCTGATTCTCACCTGTGAATCAGAGTGGCAGTAATAGAACAGTTGTTGGTCTATAAAGGAAGTGGCTAGAGCTTCTGTGTGACTTGAGCAGTGCTGCTGTATCATGCAGAGCAGGCTGCACACCCAGCCTCCCTGAAAGAGCAAGGTCAAAGGAAAGAACAGAATTCTGGATAGAGCCTGGATGACTGTCCAATGCAGTGTGAGCTACCATCCCACTATTCCAGTCTGACGTACCATTTGCATCACCAGAGTTCTCCCAGTTTGGCCTGTCCGCCCCCTGACCACCAGCTTTTGCTTGTGCCTCTTAGAGCAGGGGTCCACTTGTCTTCTCCCCATCATGGCCCAGGGCTGAAACCCACATAACCAGTGTGTCTAGTTCCATGGAGCTCTCCTCTCAGGACGTTCCCATGTCCCGTGTATCAACAGGAAGAACAAGAAAGCAAGGGCGTGCAACTGCTCTGCCCTGGCCCTTCCCTGAACCCTCTGGTTTCACCTTCAACATGCAGGACAAAGGACAGCATTGGCTTTATGAGAGGACAGCTTGCCTGTTTAAATATGCAGTGTGCTGGAGTGTGCCTCTTTTCTTGTAGCTGACTTGAGCTGTGAAGCACTTTGTGTATCAAAAGAGCCCACTGGTCAAGAAGGCAGCCATGGGGCTGCTGACTGGGGATGTTCTGTTCTCTGTGGTCATGGCCGTGGTCGTCTTCCTGCTCCTGGTGGACCTGATGCACCGGCGCCAACGCTGGGCTGCTCGCTACCCGCCAGGCCCTGTACCAATGCCCGGGCTGGGCAACCTGCTGCAGGTGGACTTCCAGAACCTGGCGTACTCCTTCTGCAAGGTGGGGAGCTGGAGGTGGAGAGCAGCAACGGTCAGGTGGACACCAAGTAACAGACACTAGGTGGTCGGTATAGCCACAGCCTAGACAAGGACTTGCCAGCCAAAGAGGGAGAAGGTAGAGCACCTATCTGGCAAAGACTGTACCAGAACAGAGACCACTCTGGACTTTCCATAAGCAAAGGTCTAGGAGAACAAACAGTGGGAGGTTGGGCAGGATGTGGCAGTGGGTCTGGATCTGATTGAATGAAACTGAGGTTGCATAGTACCTAAGTCCTTTCTGATGTCAATCAGGGAAGGGATTGTGGATGAAGGAGCAGGGCAAGAGGGTCTTAAGCAGCACTTGGATCAGGACATTGATACTGAGAGCATTTCTGTGATCTGCATCAGACTCTGAGGCTGCTGTGGGTCTGGGTCTCTCTGCTCTGACCTTTGTCCTGAGCTTCCTCATGTGAAGAATGGGAGGCTAAGGGGCCTCACTGACAGTTTCTCCACTCTGCCCAGGTCACAGCTGTGGGGTCACAGCTAGATCTACAGAGATTGTTCTGAACTTAGGAAGATGTGAGGGCACCAGGCAGACACTGGAGCTCATGGAGTCGAGGGGCTGAAGGAGGCTGTGAGTGCCATCCTCACTCCCATGAGAAACAGCAGCACAGCTGAGTCTTGCACTGTTGAACTGGGTCTCCCTGTGTTGGGAGTGAGACAGGGACCTGCATTCTGTGAGGAAGCCCAGCCTCACAGGCTCCCTGGCCTCCACCTGTAGCTGCGACGTAGGTTCGGGGACGTGTTCAGCCTGCAGCTTGCCTGGACTCCAGTGGTCGTGCTCAATGGGCTGGCAACGGTGAGGGAGGCTCTGGTGACCCATGGCGAGGACACCTCAGATCGGCCCCGAGTGGTCACCAACGAATTAATGGGCTTTGGATCAAGATCCCAAGGTAATGGTCAGTAAGGCACAGATGGCATCAGGGCACAACTTGGAGCAGTGACTCAGGAGGACAGGGCTGCCGGGGAGTGATGATGTGCTCCAGGCACAAAGGACATATTGACTTCCGGGTATGAGGCCAGAAAGGAGCTGGTGCCCAGGGTTGGAGACAGAGTTTGCGTGGGATCAGCAGCCTAGAGTGAGGGGTTACCAAGGGCACAGGTTCGTACTGTCTGGTACAGACACGTGTTCTCCGTTTTAGGCATTATTGGGGCTCCCTATGGACCTGCCTGGCGTGAGCAGCGGCGCTTTGCTGTGTCCACCCTGCGCAACTTCGGCCTGGGGAAGAAGTCTCTGGAGCAGTGGGTGACCGAGGAGGCCTCCTGCCTCTGTGATGCTTTTACCAATCATGCTGGTGGGTGATGGATGAGGGACACTAGAAGGGACCTGTACAAAAGTGACTGGGAGAAAGGGCCGCAATGTGATGAGTATCTGTACTCACAGGGCACCCCTTTTGTCCCAGTCACCTCTTGGACAAGGCTGTGTGCAACGTGATCGCCTCCCTCATCTACGCGCGTCGATTTGAGTATGACGACTCCATTGTGATCAGGTTGACAGAACTGATGGTGGACAGTGTTAAGGAGGACAATGGCTTGTTGCTTCAGGTACAGGGTTCAGGGCAGTCTGTGCAGAGACACATTCCTGCAGAAGGGCTCTGGGAGGGCAATTTGCATGGGGTGAAATGGGAACAAAGCATCAGGAAGAGAGGGTTGAGGTAGAAGGGTCTAGTTGTAGCAAATCAGGCAATAGTAAGGGAGAGGTGGCTGAGGTTCAGGGCTCCAGAGGGGAGAAGAGCCTGCGTCCATGTTGGAAACCACACAAATTCCTGAGATTGCCATCGTAGGAAGTTCATGTGGCAGCTCAGCACCAGGACAGAGCTTTGCTGCGGGCCCAAGGGAAAGGACAAGTCAAACATGTGGAGAGTTTCTTAGGCCTTGGGCCACCATGCAGGAGGCTGGGCGTGAGATGTACACATGAGCATGGAGCACAGGAAGCACCCAGGCTGCCTCTGTGCCATCACAGGTAGTGAACTCAGTGCCACTGCTTGCGCGCATCCCATGGGTGGCTGCCAAAGTCCTGCCCGCGCAGAGGTCCATCATTGCCTTAGTTAAAGATCTGTTGACTGAGCACAACACAACCTGGGACCCAGACCAGCCACCCCGAGATCTGACTGATGCTTTTCTGAATGAAGTACATAAGGTGAGACGTGCTGTGACAGAAGGAATTGGGAGCTGTGGGCCAAGTTTCTAAGAGGTGTGAGGCCAGGTAGAGCCACAGCATCTCCCAGAGACCAAGCACCTTCACTGAGGGGTGCTGGATGGGGACCTTAGAGCTGTTCCTCTAACTTCACACTGAGGCCACCCTCTCTGCCTGTCTTAGGCCAAGGGGAAGTTGGAGAACAGCTTCAATGATGAGAACCTTCGCCTGGTCGTAACTGAACTTTTTGCAGCAGGGATGGTGACCACGTCAATCACAATGTCCTGGGCCCTGCTGCTCGTGATCTTACACCCGGATGTGCAGTGTGAGATGGGCTTGGAATGGCTGGGAAGTCCAGGGAAGAAAAGTGGTTACAGCATTCCAAACTGAATTTGGGGAACACATGGTTCTAAACAGAGGGTTGGCCAAGGCCACTGATAGAGTGATGCCCTTCTTACTGGAAGAGGACCTTTAGTCTGGGGTGGAGAGTGTCAAGGCACCATCTGCAGAAACTGACCTGCCATGGCCATTTTGTCTGTGCAGGCCGTGTCCAGGAGGAGATCGATGAAGTCATAGGGCAGGGGCGCCGCCCAGAGATGGCAGACCAGGCCTGCATGCCCTTCACCAATGCTGTGATTCATGAGGTGCAGCGCTTTGCAGACATTGTCCCCATGGGTGTGCCCCACATGACATCTCGTGACACTGAGGTACAGGGCTTCTGCATTCCCAAGGTAAGCCTGGAGTCCTCTCCTAGCATGGCCAATAGCATGTATGGCTAGAAAGTATTCTGCTACCTGGCCGGAGTATCCCTGGTGCTGCCAGGCCCAGCCTAGTTAGATGTGGTGCTGAGCACAGGCCTGCCCTCTGACCCTCAGTGTAGTTGGAAGATGTATTAAACCATGTGAGGAGTTGTTGGAGCATCCTGTGCACGTGCAGAAAAGTGTGCATATACGCACCCATGTATATGGGTGCCATATGATCAGAATAAGCTCTTGGGGGGCCAGGGAGATGGCTCAGTGGAATAAGCGCTTCCTTGGCAAGCACAAGGGCCTGAGTTCAAATCCCCAGTTCCAAAAAAAAAAAAAAAAAAAAAGAATAAGCTCTTGGGACAAGTAGATAATTTAAAGGCTTCTTCTGACCCGGTACCCAATGGCCTCACTGCCTCATCCAGTGTGCTCACGGTTAGTAAGTGGCAGGGTCCTGATCCTCCATCCCAGTGCACATCCGTGCCGTGTGTCTCCTGCCAGGGGACTATACTCATCACCAGCCTGTCATCTGTGCTGAAGGATGAGACTGTCTGGGAGAAACCTTTCCACTTCCACCCTGGACATTTCCTGGACAGCGAGGGCCGCTTTGTGAAACGTGAAGGGTTCATGCCCTTCTCAGCAGGTGATTGTATTAGACCAGGCTCCCTGTCCCTTTCCAGGGCAAATTGGTGGGGAGGAGCCTAGACCCCAAGCTGAGTCTTGTGCCATCTGCAGGTCCCCGCACGTGCCTTGGGGAGCCCCTGGCCCGCATGGAGCTCTTCCTCTTCTTCACCTGCCTGCTGCAGCGCTTCAGCTTCTCTGTGCCTCACGGGCAGCCCCGACCCAGCGACCGTGGTATGGTTTCCTTCCTAGTAGCTCCAGCCCCCTACCAGCTCTGTGCTGTGCCCCGCTAGATGGACCACCGTGGCCCCTACTTGTCCACTACATGGATGACTTCACGTTCAATAAACTGTCTTGTGACTGTCTCTCAGCGTCTGCCTCCAACCCTCCGTACTCAAACCCTATGTGTGATGCTTTCACACACACACACCCCCCCCCCGCCTAAAGCCTAAAGCCACCCTTGATCCCCTGTCTTCCCCATCCCACCCTGATCACTGCCATCAGCACAAGAGAAATGTGTATACTGATGCTCAGCAGGTGGGAGCTCACTGACGCCTGGCAGCTGAGCGGGTGGCAAACCCCAGGCAGTAGTCTGAGCTCCATGGATGTCAGGCTGGTGCTGAGCATGAGTAGCTTTCTCTTGGGAATAAACATAGTTCCTGGTGAGGTGCTGGATGGTTTTGCTCATCCCTAGAACCACAGACTCAGTGAACAGCTAGAAAATACAGTAGATCTGGAAATGTCCTTATTGTCAAAGTTATGGTTCATTACAGTTACATGATACACACAAAAATCTGCAGCAGGGAAAGGCACACAAAGTGGAATCCAGGAAGACAGATACAGGTGTTCAGCTGTGCTGTCGGAGGAGAGTCATGGTCAGTGGTGCCAGCCACAAGGGGTGACCTGCACAGTGAGAGCTGCATACCAGGGCAGACACAGTCCAACCTTAGTGTCCAGGGTTTTTCTTGAGGTCCCATTGCTGCAGTGGACTGAGAAGCCGACGTCCATGGCTCCATTTCTATCCACTCTGGCTCATGCAATCCAAAGCCCCTCTTATTCCTCACTGCTGGCACAAAGCGTGAGGTTTTGACCTCAGCTCCTCCAAGACCATCTTACGAGGAAGAAAGGTCTGAGGCCTTAGGGAAGGTTTCCCTGCTGCCCACCAGGAGTCAAGTGTTTCCTTGGGCACATGCAGATTTCAGAGCATGGCTCCCCAGCCATGGTAACTAAGGCCTATCCATAGGCCCCCTATGAGTATCCATGTCATTTCGTTTCATTGTGGTATGACACCCACCAAAGCTTGAGCATCTTCCTCTACCACACTTTGTTCTTTTCTTGTCATTCTGAGGACGAAACCAAAGCCTTCCATGTACTTCGCAGATGCTCTACCACTGAGCTGCACTTCCAGCCTCATCTTACCATTTCCAAGGCTTCTTTTCAGTGTTGTCAAACGTATTGATAACGTAAAAAAGAAGCCCCATTGGCCACAGCTCTCTTCATCAAGCAAAACTGAAGCCCGAATCTGAGCTTACACAATAGTTCTCATTCCTTCCTCCCCATCCCTGGCAACCACCTTGCCATTTTCTGTTTCTGTGAATTTGAGCACTATCGATAGTCATCAAAGTGTAATCAGACGGTATTTGTTGTTTCTGGCTGGTTTATTTCTCAGTTTTGTGCATTTGTTTTTCTTGACTGGGATTTAGAGCACGGGATGGGAAATGTCACCTTGGGCCACACCCTACTCCTGTCCCCAAGGTGATTGGATTGTTTCTCTTGAAATAATGTGATTGGCTTATTTCCCTTAAGGTAACCACTTCGGGTTTCCTTCATGTTGTAGCACGTTTCAGTTCTTCTTTCCTTTTAAGACAGAGTTACTTTCCATTGTGTGAATTTGCAGTATCCCCCGTACCTACTGTTTCTCCTTCCTTGTTTCATGTAAGAGTTGAAAACCACAGTCTGAAAATTTTATGTGAAAATTTCAGAAATACACAATTTGTGAATTTTAAGTGGCAAGCCACACCGAGGAAGCCCACTAATTTCAAAACCCTTTCCTACATCTGGTTTGCTAAGAACTTAAATCCCTTTGTCTGGCATATTTTTGCTGTGTTGGCTATGGCCCTGTCACTTGCTTGGTTCTCTGGCCAGCTGTTGCTCTGTGCCAGTGCTGGGATGAAGTCAGAAGGTCAAGTGTAGCCTAGCCCCACCTCACCAAGCCTTCCCCTCACCTTGCTTCATTTCCTTATGGGGCATTGATCACAGCATTCAGCAGGAAGTGTGTGCAGTGCAGTCAGGTACAGTATTTGAGGGGCTCCATTCAAATACAGTCAATTGCTACAATTTCTCTCACTGGAATGATTTATGTACTACCCTTCATCCCTGGTGCAGGTGCACAGGAACCACCATAGTGTGTTTTATGGATCGCTTATTGGCAGGGACAGGAACTAGCTGGGTCGTGGGATGTGCTGTCTCACACAGGGGGCCCTGCTGTCCAAGTGTTCTTTATCTACCCTTTTGTCAGTAGACTCTTGTTCTGCCTGCATTTCTGAGGCAAAGTGAAATATGCTATTGTGGTCCTGGGTGGGCACTGAGACTGTACTGCAGTTCTTGTGGGTTTGCCCTGAGAAGGGGAATTTTTTGATGTGTGTAAATGTGATTTTTTTAAAAACTGATAACCATTTTAACATATTAAAATATAAGGATCAAAGATTATGAAGAATATAATAAGATAAATACCCTTGAACATAACGACCCTAAGAAATAATAACAATGTATTTGGAAATTGCCAGTATGATGCACAGTAGAGTGAGTTTAGAAGGAATTTCTGTGGGGAGTGGCTAAAGCTGTTGATCAATCACACATGCAGGGCTAAAGCAAGGCCAGCCCTGAGAACACAGAGTGCCCAGGAGAGCCATGTGTACAAGCTGTTCCACCTGAGAGAACGGGAGCCCCAGGCGGGAGCCAGGCAAACTAGTTTGTAGGCAGAGGGGTTTCCACTGACACCAATCTTGGGTATATAAGCAAACGGGCTGTATTTGTTGGATGGTTCTTTTTCTTCCATCAGGAAAGGAGGCTGCAGCCGACCTCAGCTTTCCGCATTCTGATTCTTGTCTCCGTTTCTTCATCCCTCACTGCCCTCTCCTCAGGAGGTTTGAGACTTGCACTGGATGTGGGAAATTTCTGAGTCATCAGAATTCACTTCAGTTTTGTGATACATCACTCTACTGCTTCCCATAGTGTCTTTAGCATTTGACAGTGTCACCCAGAGTACACCAGCACCCCCATGCACAGCCTCCTCAGGTGTCTGCCCTCTTGTTCTGTGGCTCTTTGATAAAAGCCATCAGAATGGGTGGGAGGTAGCATCTCCATGGAGTTTTCATTTTCGTTGGTCTAATAGTGAGTGCTGTGGTGCATCATTTCACGGGCTTGTGGGCCTCACTCTGTATTTTCCATGACGAATTGTCATCTTGGTCCCTTTGCTCATTTTTGAACTGAATTACATGGATTTCTCATTCTGTAATCTTCTGATATTAGTATTTTATCATATTAGTGACTAGTAATTATTTTCCCCACTTTGTACCTTTCTTTTTCCTTCTGTTGATGGGGCTTTTGATGCACAATATTTTTTTATTTTTCAAAAAGTCTAATCTATTTTTTTCTTCTTTGCCTGTACCACTGGTACCTTGTCCTAAGTATTAGTGCCAAACTCAACTTGGCGAAGCTTTTGCCCTCTTTTCTTTTTTCTTTTTTTTTTTTTTTTTTGCCCTCTTTTCTTGTAAAAAAGTATCATAGTTTGAGCTCATGCATTTAGGCATTCGATCTATTTAATGATATGTTTTTTGTGTCGTGCTAGCAAAGTGCTGCACTTTATTCTTGTACTGAGGAGCACATTGATTTCCCCGCACCATTTCTTGAAAGGCTGTTCTCTACCGATGGAAGGGTGTTGGCAGCCTGGCTGACTATCACTGGACCATTTTCAGTGAAATGATGAATGTCAGAGGTATGTTTAGAGAACACAGATTCCTTCTTGAGAAAGAACATGAACTTGTGCAGATTTCAGTGGTGCAGCCTTCTAGACTCAGAAGCTTGATCGTAGAGCCCGTCGCTCCTAGACTCCCAACCACTGCAGTACATTACTGTGCTCAGTATCATAGTTGAGTGTACCATGATCATGATGTCACCATGACCAGGCATTAAAGTTTTTTCAGTTCCATTATATTTTTAAGGCACTTCACATATGTGGCCTGTCACTGACTGAAAGGCTGATATGTGGCACATCATTGTCCAGGGTGTTTTTCTTTTCTTTTTTTTGTGGAACCAGGGATTGAACTCAGGCCCTTGCACTTGCCAGGGAAGCGCTTATTCCACTGAGCCATCTCCCCGGCCCCCTCAGGGTGTTTTTCCTAAGCATCTCTGTTACTGTATCTGTCCTACTCTGTCACAGTGCCACCGTTTTGATTACTGGACTTTGTATACATAGCTCCTACAGTGATCTGACATAAACTTTGCACTTTATGATAGAAAAGTGATAGTGCTCAGTAGAATCAGTCTTGAGAATTTTAAACTTTGATCTTTTATGAAACTAGTAGTATGTGAGGGGACACTGTGGGATGCTGGGTGGTCGCCAGAAGCTATCGCTCCTAGTCAGGCAGGCAGTCAGGAGAGGGTGACTCACTGATACGCTGCATGTGCCAAGGTGCAATCAAGTCCACTGGCAGAGGGGCCGTTGTTTTCCTTCAGTTGTGGGGATTGAACTCAGGGCTTGTGCATGCTAATTTCCATGACTGTGTGTGGAGTGATGTTAAATGCTTTTTCTGCATCAATTGAGATGATCAGGTGGTTTATTCCTTTGTCCCTGTTAACATGGTGCAGTGAAATGATCGTTTTTTATGTGTTGAATCCTGGCATTCCACGAATAATTTCTACCAGGTGCGAATGTAAAGAATGATACACACACGTATGTGTAAATATATATATTCACATAGGTGTACACCCAAAAATGCATGTGTTAGGAATATTTAGAGACAGCAACAGTTCCCAAAGACTGGGGGATGCTAGGTGGTCCTCTATCACTCAGCTGAATCTCTAACAATAATTTTTTGAGGGGCAGGTACCCGGAATCAAAGTCAGGACCTCGTACTTTCCAGTCAAATGCTGTGCCACTGAGCTAAATCACTAGCCACTTAACCCCAGTTGTTCATACACTGTTAGGACTCAGCTTCCTATTACTTTCTTGAAGATTTTTGTACCTGTATCCATCAGGTGTAGTGATCTGCTGGGCTCTGGTTTTGTGTTTTTCTTATACAATATTGCATGTCCTTGGAATCAGAGACCAATGTTGGCCTTCCGACTGAGTTAGGACGTGTTTTCTGGTGTTCGTTTTTGGGAAAGCTTGAGAAGTGCTTGTGTTAGTTCAACTTGAAGTGTCAGGTTGCATTTCCAGCAGTGTCCCGTGGTCCTGGGCTTTTCAGTGTTGGTACATTATTCTTACAACTGACTCAGTCTCCAGAGTACTATAAGATTTTTTTCAGATATCATATTTTTTCCTGCTTCTGTTTACATACAATTTGTGTCTCCAGAAGCTTGTCCATATTTAATATAGAATTTTTTAAACACTCTGTTGCATGCTTTTTGATTTTGATAGAGTCTGTAGGAGTATATAGGAATATCCCCTCGCAAGTTGATCTTCGTTGTCTTCCTTCTCTTCTCCTTATCCCACCCACCAATAGGTTCATCAGTTTTGGTTATGTTTATGAAGAACCAGTTTCATGAATTTTATGTGTTGTATTCTTACTCTGTATTCTCTCTGTGTTTGTGTGCATGTGTGCACGCACACTTGTGTGTGTGTCTGTTTGTGTGTGTGTGTATCCTCTTGAGAGTGAAGCCAGGAATCACTAAGCTACACCCCTGCACCTGACACACCCTTTCTGAGACAATTCTATGCTAAATTGCTCACACAGTCTTTGAACTTGCAGTGCCCCTGTCCTGTCTTCCTGTCTGGGTTACCACACCCAGCTATTTCATTTATCTCTGTTCTAACCTTACTTATTTTCTTCACTTGCTACCTTTGGATTTTGCAGGGCCAGAGAAATTGCTCAGCATAAATGCCTACCTGGCAAGTCCAAGGCCCTGAGTTTGATCCCTTCTGCAACAACCCACAAAAAAACAAGATGGATTGGCATGCTCTTAGTTTTCTAGTTCTTTCAGGTCCATAGTTCAGTTGTTGGTTTTAAATCTTTGTTTATTTTTAGTGCAGATATGGTCAGTTGTGCATTTTTCCTATGATTTCTTCTTTTGCTGGATTCTATGTCTTGGAACACAGTGTTTTCCTTCTCATCCTCCTGAAGGTATTTTCCATTCTTTGACCCAGTGGGTATTTCAGAATATGCTGGATTTAGCTCAGCGGCACCACACTTGCCTGGCAAGCATGAGGTCCTGACTTCAATTCCTGGTACTTTCCTCCCAAAATTTAATTTTAGGAATGTAGCTGAGTGATAGAGGACTGCCTAGCCATCCCCAGTCTTTGGGAATGTTGCTGTCTCTGTATGTTTACATATAATCAGTCAGTAGTCCTTCTGCTGTTTCATGCACTTTACATGAGGCCAGAAAATGGTTTTATAGGAATCCAGTTTTTTTTTTTTTTTTTTTTTTGCAGAACCAGGGATTGAACTCAGGTCCTTGCATTTGCTGGGAAAGCACTTATTCCACTAAGACATCTCCCCAGCCCCTAGGA
>NW_004524729.1:74963-85092 GCF_000260255.1 Octodon degus | reverse complement strand
TAAGGAATTGCTTTGCTGGTATTTCTATGTTCTCATATTTTGGACATTGTACTCCTCTGTGACTGAAAGATGCAAACTTTGTATCTACAACACCATGCCTGGCATTAGGAGGTATGAGACCACTCTGTTAAAGATGTTGACATTGACTTCACCAAGGTTTAGCCAACAACTAGAAGTTAGAAATACCTGCTATTACTGTTTTGTACCTGCTCAAGTTGGGTAGGACTGAAAGTTTGAGAGATGTAGCCAAGGCTTTTGTGGAGTTAATCGTCCCGATATGAATTACCCATGGGCCTTGGACCAGATAATGGGGCAACGTTCATAGGTAAAGTAGTCCAGGAGGTGGCCTCAACTCTGGGGGTAAAATAAAAACTGTATGGCTTACTGGCCCCAGGGCTGTGGGCAGGTAGAGAGACACAACTACTAGTCCACCTTGGCTAAGCTCTTCCAAGAGACCTGTGCAATGTGGACAACTGTATTACCTATGACACTCCTCTAGTCCAGTGCACACCTAGCTGACATGGCCTCACACCCATCACGATCTTGTTGGGACAGCCTTTTATATTGGTGCAGGGACTCCAAGAAGCTGGGTCAACTGAGCTTCATTGCCAAATAAACGCACATCATTGTGTCCTTGAGGATCTGTGACTGTTCTGTAGCATGGCCCAGTGCCCTCCAAACACCCTTGTAACCTATCTAGCCTGGGGACCAAATACTGATGAAGGACTGGAAGGATGAACCCCTCTAGCACAGGTAGGGGGGCCCTATGCATACTAACTACACTCATGGCCCTTAAAAGTTTCAGGGCTTGCACCGTGGGTATATCACCTTAATGTCTCACCAACATGAACCAGCACCCCATCAGGAACTGTGTTTATTCCCAAGAGAAAGCCACTCATGCTCAGCACCAACCTGACACCCATGGAGCTCAGACTGCTGTCTTGGATTTGCCAGCCACTCAGCTGCCAGTCTTGGGTCTCCCTGAGTGACATGGGCTGAGCTTCCACCTGCTGAGCATCAGTACACACATTTCTCTTGTGCTGAGAGCACTGATCAGAGTGAGATGGAAAAGGCAGGGGATCATAGGTGGCTTTAGACAGAGAGGTGAACGCATCATACATAGGGTTTGAATAAAGAGGGTTGGACACAGATACCTAGTGACAGTCACAACACTGGTTTACTAGATACCAAGTCATCTGTGTAGTGGACAAGTAGGGGCCACAGTGCTCCATCTAGCGGGGCACAGCACATAGCTGGAATGGGGCTGGAGTCACTAGGAAGGAAAGCACACCACGGTCGCTGGGCCGGGGCTGCCCTTGAGGCACAGAGAAGCTGAAGTGCTGCAGCAGGCAGGTGAAGAAGAGGAACAGCTCCATGCGGGCCAGGGGCTCCCCAAGGCACACGCGGGGACCTATGGGAGTGATGGGGCTCAGTCAGACTTGGGCTTGGGCTATTGCCCACTGAGGTGCCCTGGAAGAGGACAGGGAGTCTGGTCTCATACAATCACCTGCTGAGAAGGGCAGGAACCCTTCTCGTTTCACAAAGCGGCCCTCGCTGTCCAGGAAATGTCCAGGGTGGAAGTGGAAAGGCTTCTCCCAGACAGTCTCATCCTTCAGCACAGATGACAGGTTGGTCATGAGCATGGTCCCCTGGCAGGAGACATGGCATGGATGTGCACTGGGATAGAGGACACAGGACCCTGACGCTAAGCATAAGCACACTGGATGAGGCACAGAGGCTGCTGAATGCAGGATCACAAGGACCCTTTCATTTATGCACAGGTCCCAGGAGGTTCTTGGGACTTTACTGATCCTCTGGCAATGCCAGCCATCAGGGATCCCCTGGGTGCCTACACATGTATTATTCCTCAGCTGCACAGGATCCTCCTAAAACTAAAATGCATGAATTCTTCCTCCAACTACACTGTAGGGTCAGAGGGGACAGGGCAGCCCTGTGCTCAGAACCAACCCACCCACACTGGGCCGGACAGCACCAGGAGTATGGTGGTTCTCCATAGGAGATGGTTTTGTAGCCACACTTCGTCGTGGCCATGCTAGGGAAGAAAGACCCCAGGCTTACCTTGGGGATGCAGAGGCCCTGCACTTCAGTGTCACGAGATGTCATGTGGGGCACACCCAAGGGGACAACGTCTGCAAACCGCTGCACCTCATGAATCACAGCATTGGTGAAGGGCATGCGGACTTGGTCTGCCATCTCTGGGCGCCGCCCCTGCCCTATGACTTCATCAATCTCCTGCTGGACACGGTCTGCACAGAAGTATTGCCATGGAGGATCAGTTCCTGTGGACAGAGCCCTGACATTCTCCATCCCTGCATTAAGGGGCTATGACCACATCTCATGAATCTGGTTAGAACCATGTGTTTCAAAGTAAGCTTTAGGATGTGCCACTCACTCCTCCTTTGAGTTCCCATTCATTACAAGCCCAACTCACACTGCACATCCGGGTGCAGGATCATGAGCAGCAGGGCCCAGGACATTGTGATTGACGTGGTCAGCATCCCTGCAAAAAACAGCTCAGATACGAGTAGACGAAGGTTCTCATCATTGAAGCTGCTCTTGGAGTTCTCCTTGGCCTGAGACAGGCAGAGAGGGTGGCTTCAGTGGGAAGTTAGAGGAAGAGCTCCTAGGCCCCCCATCGAGCACCCATCAGTGCAGGGGCTGGATCTCTGGGAGAACGGAGGCCCCACCTGGCCTCCTGTCTCCCAGAACACTTGGCCCACAGCCCCCAATCCCGTCTCTCACAGAACATCTCACCTTATGTACTTCATTCAGAAAAGCATCAGTCAGATCACGGGGTGGCTGGTCTGGGTCCCAGGTTGTGTTGTGCTCAGTCAACAGACTGTGAATTATAGCTAAAATTGTCCTCTGTGAGGGCAGGGCTTTGGCAGCCACCCATGGGATGCGCGTGAGAAATGGCACTGCGTTCACTACCTGTGACAACACAGGGACAGCCTGGGTACTTCCTGTGCTCTGTACTCACGTATACGTCTCACACCGAGCCTCCTGTATGGTGGCCTAACACCTGAGAGACTCTCCATGTTTGACCCGTCCTTCTTTCCCCTGGGCCAGCATCAAAGCTCTGTCCTGGTGCTGAGCTGCCACATGAACTTCCTACGATGGCAATCTCAGGAATTTCTATGGTTTCCAACATGGACGCAAGCTTTCCCTTCTGGTTCCCTGAACCTCAGCCACCTTTCCCTTACTATTTTCTGATTTGCGACATACAGATCTTTCTACCTCAGCGCTCTTACCCTGATGCTTCCTTCCCATCCACTGCATGCAAATTGCCTTCCCAGAGCCCTTCTGCAGGAATGTGTGCCTGCACAGACTGCCCTGAACCCTGTACCTGAAGCAGCAAGCCATTGGCCTTCCTCATGCCATCCTCCATCAGTTCTATCAATCTGATCACAGTGGCGTCATCATACTCAAAGCGGCGTGCATAGATGAGAGAGGAGATCACGTTGCACACAGCTTTGGTCATCAGGGCATTGGGACGAAAGGGCTGCCCTGTGAGTAGGGAGGCTCCTCAGAGTGCTGTTGCTTCTCCCCATCTTTCATGTATAGGTACCTTCCTTGTAACCTGCACCCATCACCCACCGGCATGGTTGACGATAGCATCACAGAGGCAGGCGGCCTCTTCATTCACCCACTGCTCCAGAGACTTCTTGCCGAGGCCGAAATTGCGCAGGGTGGACACAGAGAAGCGCCGCTGCTCACGCCAGGCGGGTCCATAGGGAGCCCCAATAACTCCTGCAATAGGGAGCCTCTGTCTGTACCAGAAACTACTAACCTGTGCTCTAGATCACTCAGTCCTGGCTGCTGATCCCACACAAACTCTGTCTCCATCCCTGGGCACCAGCTCCTGTCCAGGCCTCATGCCAAGAAGTCAAGGATGTCCCTTGTGCCTGGAGCACATCACCATGCCCAGGCAGCCCAGTCCTGAGTCACTGCTCCAGGGTTGTACCTTGATGCCACCTGTGCCCTATTGACCTATACCTTGGGATCTCGGTCCAAAGCCCATTAGTTCGTTGGTGGCCACTCGGGGCCGATCTGAGGTGTCCTCACCAAGGGTCACCAGAGCCTCCCGTACTGCTGCCAGCCCATTGACCACAACCACTGGAGTCCAGGCAAACTGCAGGCTGAACACGTCCCCAAATGTGTGCTGCAGCTGTAGGTGGAGGCCAGGGAGCCTGAGAGGCTGGGCTACCTCACAGAATGCAGGTCCCAGCCTCACTCCCAACACAGGGAGACCCAGTTCAACAGTGCAAGACTCAGCTGTGCTGCTGTTTCTTGGTTTTATCTTTCCTTTATTGGCCAGGTGTGGTTCGACTTGTAGAGCTGGGGATTGAACTGCGGTCCTCTGCACCTGACTGAGTTTGCCCAAGCAGGCGCTTTAAACAACTGAGCTAACCCACCAGGCCCTGGCTTTTTCTTATGGGAGTGAGGATGGCACTCACGGCCTCCTCCAGCCCCTCGACTCCCTGACCTCTAGTGTCTAGTGCCCTCCCATCTTCCTAGGTTCAGAACAATCACGGTAGATCTAACTCTGACCACTCAGCTGTGATCTGGGCAGAGTGGAGAAACTGTTGGTGAGGCCCCTTAGCCTCCCATTCTTCACATGAGAAAACTCAGGACAAAAGTTGGAGCAGAGAAGCTCGAACCCTACAGCAGCCATAGAATCTGATGCGCGTCACAGCAGTAGCTCTTTGTATCAATGTCCTGATTCAAGTGCTGCTTAAGACCCTTTTGCCCTGTTCCTTCATGTACAATCCTTTCACTCATTGGCATCAGAAGGGATTTGGGTCCTATGGAACTTCAATTACATCCAATCTGGGTTCAGCCCCACTGCCACGTCCTGCCCAGCCTCCCATTGTTTGCCCTCCTAGACCTTTGCCTATGGAAAGTCCAGATGATCTGTGCTCTGGTAGAGTCTTTATATGATAGGTGCTCTGCCTTCCCCATCTTGGGCTTCCATGTCCTTGTCTAAGCTGTAGCTACAACCACAACCTAGTGTCTGTTACTGCGGTGCCACCTGACCATTGCTGCTCTCCACCTCCAGCTCCCCACCTTGTAGAAGGAATATGATGGGTTCTGGAAGTCCACCTGCAGCAGGTTGCCCAGCCCGGGCATTGGCATAGGGCCTGGTGGGTAGCGAGCAGCCCAGCGTTGGCGCCGGTGCATCAGGTCCACCAGGAGTAGGAAGATGACCAAAGCTATGGCCACAGAGAACAGCACATCCCCTGTCAGTAGCACCATGACTGTGTTCTTCAAACTGTGCTCCTTTGATGCACAAAGTGTTTCACAGCTGAAGTCAGCTAGAAGATGAAGCACAGTCCAGCACACTGCATATTTGAACAGGCAGGCTGCCCTCTTATAAAGCCAGTTGGAAAGGCTGCCCTTTGTCCTAAGGTGTGAAGCAACCTGTGTGCTGACTGCAAGCAGAGGGTGCAGGGAAGGCCAAGGGCACAGCACTTACCCACACCTTGCACCTCCTGCATCTTCCTGTTTCTTACACTGGGCAAGGGAAGGTCCTGGGAGGAAAGCTCCATGGAACTTGACACTTTCTGCGGGTTGCAGCCTTGGGCCATTGTGGGAAGACAAGTGATTCCCTGATTCAAGAAGCAAAATCAAAAGCAGGTGTAGATCAAGGAGCTGAGAGGGCGAATTTGCAGAACTGTGGTGTTGCGATTGTACCTCAGACTGGAATTGAACGTCGGGGATGGTATGCCACACTGTATACAGTGGTCATCCAGGCTATCGGGAGACTTCTGCTGTCCCACAGGGATTAACTTGTGCCCAAGGATTCCTAGCACCATCTCCAGCATATTCAGTAGCCTTCCTTCCTATCTGACTGCATCACAATGAAAATTGTGTCACTGTGTGCCTATATCCTGGCAAAATTCAAAATCACACTAATGTACAGGAAACTTGATACTGACCACCCTGTAGGACAGAATTTACATTCTCATAATCCTAGCTCTTTTAGAGTCTCAGCAGAAAGATCAAATATTGAAACTCAGCCTGCGGAAATTTAGCAACTTAGTGAAACCCAGATTCAAATGAACAAATAAGTATAATTTAAAAATATTTCTAGAATTTTCTATGGAAGATTTTTGGACTATGGCATTCACGCTTCCATGAAACAAACAGCAATATGTGTATGGTGTGGGGGGAGGTGCTAATGCACATGCATAAGGTGAATTTTAATCTGCCCTAACACAGGACGATGCTCAGATGCTTGTCACACAATGAATACACTTTGAGAATGTCACCAAGTGAAATAAGCCATCTTGGGGCCAGGGAGATGGCTCAGTGGAATAAGTGCTTCCCTGGCAAGCACAATGGCCTGAGTTCAATCCCCGGTTCAAAAAAAAAAAAAAAAGCCATCTGCCAAAGATGAATCCAGCATCATTGTAGTTGAATGACTTACTTATAATAGTTAGATTCATAGATACTATGGTAGATAGTGTTGCCCAGGGGCTGGGGGCACTGGGAGTTGCCCACTATGGTCTATGTAGCTTAGCAGTTCACTCTTGTTCAATGAAAAGAAACCTGTGGATAAAAAAGAGCAAAGTAAAGTAGGTATCAGACCACAATCAAAACAAATTGATACAAATATTATACAACTGTGATCATGATACACTAAGTACATACGTGATTTTCTTCGAAGGCCCTGCATGTCAACTCTGAAGGTGCCAAAACAAATCCCTGATTCCCCAAAGGCAGCTGGGAAGCCTAAACTAGGGTCATAGCACAACCTTCCTAATAAGTCTCAGTATAGCAGCATCTACAGGGCACACCTCAGGTTAGTCCACGAATGTCACCTAGTGGGGGTTTCAGGCTGGCTTCTCTGACCCTGGAGTAGAAGCTGAGTTAGTCATGAGGTCACCCCTGTGTGAGCTCCCTGCTGACAGGACAGATTCATAAACACAAGATTGGCTGAGGTTTGGGTTTTTTTCGGAATCAGGGATGGAACTCAGGCCCTTGTGCTTTCCAGGGACGCACTTATTCCAGTGAGCCATCTCCCCGGCCCCTTGGCTGAGTTTTTGTGAAGAGCTAAATTTGTGGGACACTATGTCTGTATCCCTCCTCATGGCCAGAGATCTGGCCATCATCTGGACACCTTCCACAGACAACACAGCTGAACACTGGTGCCTGCCTTCCGGGACTCTGCCCAGTATGCCTTTTACTGACGCTGATTTGCATCTGTATCCTGTCCTTGTCTGAAGTTGCCCAGTGAGTGGAACAACCTTCCTACTCTGTGAAACCTGGAAATTCACTGGCTGTGTATGGGGTCTTGAAACACCAGGACCACCTGTCTCCCAGCTAAAGGTTATACAGATTCTGAGCAGAGCCCATTCACACTCAACCCCTACCTGAGAGCCCTGGAGCCCAGCAGTTCCCTGGGGGTTTGGAACAATCCAGAGCCAGGAATAAGTCTCATGGGTGACAGGGTGAGCTGTCCACAGCTGAGGAGCAGTTTTCGCTGGCATCCCCCTTTTATGTTTGAGGAATTTCAGGGTCATTTGAGACCCCAAGTCATAGCACCATAAGATCTGAAGCAGGTTATGATACCATAGTAAACCTCAGTTTCCTGACTGCAGTGCTGCTGTAGTCACTGATCCACCCCTTTATTGGAAGAGTTGTCCCTGTGATAGCATCAGAATGGACATGGGCCCTACATAACTTACATTGTCTCCCACTGGGCACCACCAGTGCTGCTCATCCTGCTCCAATTCCAGGCCTTTGTCCTCCCACACCTCTGTGATGAGAAAGTGCAAGCACTTTGTTGTGTCTCTTCCATATCCCCACCATTGTTCTCTTCCTCAAGTTTCAGACTCAATCCTGTCACCCTGCACCCATAGTGCACTCGGATGTGCCCTCCCCAGGGAAGCCTGTCCACCTGCTAACTCTCAGGGTAGTTGTGCCTCTGCTATCTGTGGCCTTGCCCACCACTCATTGTCTACTACTGAGGGCCCCCATGCTCTATTGTGGCCTTCACCCTAACTCCCTTAGCTTGGGAAGTCTGGTATGTTGTGCAGGTCTATCTGCAGCAGGTTGCCCAGCCACAGAGACCACAGCATTCCTGGTCAGCAACCCCATGGCTGCCTTGCACACCACTGGGCTTCTTGGTTTAGGGGGTTAATCTCAATTGGATTAATTCTATCGTGGCAAAAGAAGCTCTAATTTTGCCTTCCCAACCACTGTTGATGCTGTAGCTCCTTCCCTCTTTCCCCACCTTGGTTAAGATGTTGTTACTCCTTTAATCCTTCCCCAGTGTGGTGGCTGATACATTGTGTCAGACTGAAAACTAAAAGCTTAACTAAATCAGGGGAGCAGAGATTTAGCCTCCTATGGCCTGGAGGCCCCACCCTCAAGGGACTCATCACTTAAAGGCTATAAAAGGGAATTAAGGAAAAATAGAATGTTCCACTTCCTCAGAGGAGCTCCAGTCTTTGCAGTCAGCTAGGCAGGCTGAGAGGCTTGCTAGAAGCTGTGGTGTATCTCCTCCCTTTGCTCTTTGCTGTTCTCTGCCACTGTGAACTGTTGCCCTCTGATGTGTGCCACTCTGCAGAGTATAGACTGAAACTTCCACTAACTGTGAGCTCAATAAACCTTTCCTTCATTAATTTTGGTTGTCAGGTATTTTGTCCCTCCCAGCAATGAGAGCAAAGTAACTGAGACACCCACCTTTGTTAAGATGCTGTCATTCCTTCAATCATTCCCAACACTTGTTAAGATGTTGTCACTCCTGAACCTCTTCCCCACCCTCGTTCTGATGTTGTAAACATAAGAGGAAAACAATTAATTACAAAGAAGAGTTCCCCATTGCCATGGAAACTGAGAAGGTATTTAAGCAGAGAGGAAACTAAAAATGAGTCCAGGTGTGCTTCTGACTGGGACGTACCTTCAGACACCATCTAAACACTTAAGATCTGTAAGCTGGAAAGAGTCCAATGACTGGCTTTATTGATAAACTCTGTTTTTTAAAATTTTTGGTCTGACATGGAAATAATCTCACTGTTTCATATGGAGCCCTCAGTGAGATTTCCTTGGGCAAGACTTCCATGTTGAGAGGGCCCCCAGGCCTCAGTAAGCCACTTCTGCGTGGCTCTGGTGCCACAGCTGCGTTCACCTAGCTTCCTGGGGATGACTGACACGTGGAAGCCGCTGCTGAGAAAGGAACAAACAGTCATAGTGTGCTGTCCCGACCCAACCTAGCTTCCTGGGGATGGCTGACACGTGGAAGGCACTGCCGAGAAAGGAACAAACAGTCATAGTGTGCTGTCCCGACCCAACCTAGCTTCCTGGGGATGGCTGACACGTGGAAGGCACTGCCGAGAAAGGAACAAACAGTCATAGTGTGCTGTCCCGACCCGCGGGTTAGTCAACGAGGACCCTAGAGGGGGAGTGGGGATGAGAAAGGACAGGAGACACAAAGAATGGGGACAAGACAGGATTCTGATCAAGTCCCATTTATTCAGGGGAGGTGCTGGGTATGTATAGGGGGCGTAGGAATGAGGAAGTCTCGGCTCTAGGGGGTCAGCAGGTATCTAGGCAACGGGAGAAGGTGTCACCTCTGGGGCACAGCACGTGATTCATGGGGAATGGCCAAGGTGAGAAGGACAATAAACTTAACTCAGCAGGGGAATAGAAACTTAAGAAAATGGCTGACACTATTATAAAGTGGATACCAATTAATGGCTTCCCACAGGTCCCCCTTTTTACTTTAACTCCAAAGGCCATTACTCCTTGAGGAGACTGTGCCTGCCTTGGGTCAAGATGCTTTCACATGGGGCCGAACCAGACCTTTCCCGTCATAGGAAAGCAGGGCAGCGGGAGGCCCAGTTCCTGTCTTAGGTGGCGGTCGGTACCGCATGTGAGCCTCTAGTTGCCCGTCTCTGTCTATCCAGTCCATCGCACCCAGGTGAGAAAATCTCTTTACCTGGATTGGGCATCATCGCAGTGTACTCTTTCGAGTTCAGCACAACTTTCTCTGTTGGCCATCTCAAGCCTATGGTAATGGACCTGTATGGGTTGCATTTTAATGGCATCCAATTGTTGTTTAATGAAAGTCATCAGCCTATTGAAAAGACAGGGTCCTGTT
>NW_004524729.1:74013-74863 GCF_000260255.1 Octodon degus | reverse complement strand
TGGAACTGGGGGTTGAACTCAGGCCCTTGCGCTTGCCAGGGAAGCTCTTATTCCACTGAGCCATCTCCCTGGCCCTGTTAAAAATATTATAGTGTGTAATATACAAATATCTGTTCCTATCTATCATTGTCACATTATGTTATTACTCTTCCAGATTAGATATGTATACATTGTATGCTTATTAACATAAAGTTATAATTATTGTTTTATTCATTGGTGTTTTGAAACAAAAAAAGCATGGGGGCAGGAATCACACAAGGGAATGAAGAGGAATTACAAACCCGCCAAGCAACAGTGCCAACATTTATAATCACCTGTGTGGTCTACTTGTCCGCTGTTGAGTATTTCTTCAGGGCTTTGAGTTACTGTCGAATAATTTCATTTTAGCTTGGATTTGACTGGTTTAACTGGCCTAAGGCAAGCCCACTGTGAATGCCATCCCTCCACTGCTTTTTCTCTGGCATTCTCTTGATTTCTCTTTCATGTCATTTGCCAAATGCATAAAGTTTGGCTGACTCTCTTAGTTTCTTTCACAACTTTAATATATGACTTCATTATCTTTTGGTTTCCTGGATCTCTGGTGAAAAATTAACTGGAAATTAGCAAGGAAACACAACGGCTTCCTTGTATGTGATGAGTCACGTCTCTTTACTGCTCTGAGACTTATCACTGCAGTGCCCTCCTTAGACCGAGTGCCCCTGACCACACCAGGGCCATTATCTGCACCAGGGGCTGGGTGTGACGAAGAACGGACTACAAATCCCAGGGGTCTCTGCGCACTTTTCCGGACTACAAGTCCCAGAGCATCCGGGTACACAGTAGAAGTAAAATGCCTTGAGGTTCCTAGCCA
>NW_004524729.1:48843-55618 GCF_000260255.1 Octodon degus | reverse complement strand
CCTCCATTCTGGGACATGGGGCTCTGCAGCTTTTTCTTCAAAGCAAAGTCCCTCACCCTTGTGATTTTGAGGCTACAAAGGTCAAGAATCTGCCACCTCCTGTGATGTCCACAGGACATCTCTTTTACTGTTCTGTTTCTTTTAGGCAGTGAAGATCCTCTCAGCTCTATCTATCTTGGCAGTCACAGCTTTATTGGAGCTTTTTTTTCTGGCCAAACACAACATTTTTAATCATCCTGCTAGGTTCTTTTCTTTTGATTTTTAACATAAGTCTGGCTAAAAGCCCCTAACAACAGCCATACCACTGCCTCAATATTTGACTGCCATGAGATTTCCTTCACAAGAGTAACAATTTTAGTCTCAGGCAAAGTCTCTGGAGACTAGCAAAATTCAGACAAACTTTCTACTAACCCATAACACAAACCATGTGGAGTCCAACAACCATTGCTGTCCTTTTTTCCCAGCAGAAACCTCCCCAGTTGGTATTTGTAGGCAGGATTTCTATTAGCATTGTGGTCTTCTGAGTTCTGACCAGAATCTCCTATACAAAAGAGCCAAAGGCATTCTAGCTCTTCTGTAGTATGTGACATCTCTAAACCTGTCTTATCTCATCCCATAAGACATTTCCAAAAGTTCGTAAACAACATGGTCAGGTAGGCATAGCAATGACCCCACTCTTGGTACCAAATTCTGTCTTGGTTACTTTTTATTCATTGTTGGGACCAATACCCGACCCTCAAAATGAAGGAAGAAAGGTTTATTTAGTTCACAGTTTGTGGAGGTTTTAGTCTATACTTGGTTGGCTTCCAGGGAGAGTGGCACATGGCAGAGAGCAGCAGTTTATGACAGTAGAAAACAGCAAAGAGCAAAGTGGAGGGCAGCAGATTTAGCTTCTAGCCAGCCTCTCTTCACTTTCTTACATTGTAAACAAGCTACCCTGGGGCTGGGGGTATATGACTCACACAATGTCCATGCCTTCCTCCTACACAGAATGAGGATGTTTACAAAGCAAGAATCCTCACTCTCTGTTGAGTCAGTTAATTAAACTTCTAAGCTTCTGAAGTTGACAGAATGTATCAACTACTACACAGTGTAATGATTAAAAACATCATAAAAACTTGATAGGTTTTTTTGTACTTTCTATACCACAGCTGCTGCAAATTATTTCTCTTTTTTTTAATGTATTTAGTACAGGGTCTACAGCCTCTCTCTACATAGATCAGACTCATAGTGATCCTCCTGCTTTCAGCCTCCCAAGCACTGGGATTATAGGCAGACACCACCATGCACAGTCTCAATTGCTATCTCAGCCACCCCCCAGGTCGGGGCCAGCACCACAGACTGGGGATCAAACCCCAGGCCCCTGCATCTGCCTAAGCAGGTGCTTTAATCCACTGAGCTATCTGGCCAGCCCTAGTACTTCTTTTTTAAGTTTTTATTTTTATTTTATTATTATTATTTTTTAATGTATTTGATTGTTGCAGTCTCACTATGCAGCTTGGACTTGGGGTGATCCTCCTGCTTTCAGCCTCCCCAGTGCTGGGATTATAGGCATGCCCCATGAGGCCCAGACTCTGGCCACCCTGGGGGCAGAGCTGGCATGGCATGTGGTGCTGGGGATCGAACCCGTATTCCCGGCACTTTTGCCTAAGCTTGCCTAAACAGGTACTTTAGTCTGCTGAGCTATCTCATCACTTCCCAAAGTACTTTTAGTGATTAAGTTATTTTATGAAATAGGTATGGGGATGTAGCTAAGTGGCACAGTGCCTGCCTACCAAGCCTGAGGTACAAAGTTTAACTACTGATACCAAAAAATTAATAATAATGATATTAATAATAATATTACAGTAAGTCCAAGTTGAAGAATGAAACAAGAAGGTACACTTGATCTTATCCAAGAAACTGGGATTCTTTTTTTTTCTTCATGTATTTAGTATAGGGTCTACAGGGTCTTACTACATAGATTGGACTCATAATGATCCTCCTGTTTTCACACTCCCAAGTGCTGGGATTACAGGCCCTCACTGCCACGTCCAGTCTCAATCGCCTTCTCAGTGTGCTCCTGGGGCAGGGCTCGCACAGCATACTGGGGATCAAACCCCGGTCTCCACGTCTGCTTACACAGGTGCTTTAATCTGCTAAGCTATCTGGCTGGCCCTTAAGAAACTGGGATTCAGGGGCCAGGGAGATGGTTCAGTAGGATAAGTGCTTCCCTGGCAAGCACTAAGGACTGGAGTTCAATCCCTGATTCTGGAAGAAAAAAAAAGAAAGAAAGAAACTGGGATTCTATGACAATTAAATAAGAAAACTTCTGAATTCCCATTACAAAAAAGAAAAGAAAAGAAAAGAAAACTTTCATGATTGCTCATTAACAATAAATGTCTTCATGGGGACATACCTTTTAGGAGATTAAAGTACTATTATTGAACATTCCACCGAGGTCAGTTTTCTTTGTCCTTCCCTTGGGGAGCCAATACCTGGGAAGGCAAGTCACCCTGGAGAAAAAATTATAAAAGACATTCAGTAAAACTCAGTGGGCCAGATGAGGCTCAGCAACAGTACTTTATTGAGGGACAATAAAGTGAGCAGGCTGGGCACAGGAAGTGTCACTCACAGTGAATTCTAGGCCTGGCTGACCCACAGCCACTCACAGTCACAGGGAATTAGCAGATTGTGCTCCAGGACTGTCTCCCAGCCATGTTGTAAACCACAGGGACCGTGTCTGGGACCATCTGCTCCACAGAACCAAGCAGCACACGACAGACTGTGCTAGAGGACAAGGACTGCAGCCTGGATCAGGCTCCCAGGCAGGGGCTTCTCATATAGCAGCCCAGTGTCCTCTTCCAAAGCCAAATCAGCAAAGGGGACAGCTGAGAGGCATCACACACTTTTCTTCCTCTGAAATCATGACCAGTTAGCAAGTTCTACTCTCACTTTATTTATTTATTTATTTATTTATTTATTTATTTATTTATTGGCAGAACTGGGGATTGAACTCAGACCTTTGAGCTTGCCAGGGAAGCTCTTATTCTACTGAGCCATCTCCCTGGCCCTTAGTGAGTTCTACTAATTGCAAGTTCACAAGGCTTTCAGACCACTCTCTCATCTACTGGTCAACACTGCATGGCAAAAGTCTGGGCTCAACCTCATAGCTCAGGTTGACCACTGTCCACCTCTTTTTTTTGGTACCAGGACTTGAACACAGATCCTAGTTCTTTCCAGGAAGGTTCTGTGTCGCTGAGCTTCATGCAGGCCTACCCTCTCTACTTCTTCCCATACGAAGTTGCTCACCCTTCTCAGAACTCTCCATACAGGACACCTGTCCCTGAGGGTTGGTGTTGTCACCTAAGTGGACTTTCTGTGCTACTCTTAACCCAAAAGTCACTACCCAGAGTACCTTGGCTTTAACACAGGCACTGTAGGGGGCATTCCTTTATTTCCTCATGAAAAAGCCCTCTCTTATGCCCAAATATCCAGAGAGCAAAAGCAGTTTCTCTTGGGCTGCAAGTGTCCACATTTCCTTCTGCTCTCTCCACTCAACTCCTGTTTCAGGATAGCTGGGTGCAGGACTCTATTCCAAGGGATTTGAGGAACTCCCTTAGATCTCGGGCTCCTGCCTCAGCTGAGAAAATGGTCCTCCTCCCCAGCCTACCTGGATGGAGATCTCATCCCTTGGTCTGCCCCATCAATGGGGCTTACCCTGTTCTTAACGTGCTCACTTTTTCTGAGAAGCCATAAGAGGTCAGAATTCTTCTCAGATCCCACCTAATGCAATGCATGCTCTCTGCTCTAACTACTTGCTCTTGCCCTAACCTCTCTTTCTCCTTCAAAGAAAAACTCCAAAACACCTACCTATACATGGATGTGTGTGGAATTCTCATGTGCTGAACACACTGAATCCCAAGCACATCCACTTTTCCTTTGACCCTCCATGACACCACACTGCAGGGACAAAGCACAGCGCTGAAGCCCCATGGCCAGGACAAGCAGGCTCATAGCACCACAATGCCGGAGGCCACCAAGAGGTGATACGATGGTGTCTGGAAAAAGGCCCAGGTGACCGCAGTGCAGCACAACTTCTTTGGTGGAAGGACTCCGATTGTGGCTGGTCTGGCTTGCATGGCTTCACATTGGTTTTTGCTTGTTGGAAGCGGGGAACATCACATTTTCAAGACTGACAGCTGACACACATCTAGGTGTGAGTTGGCTGATGCTCTCTGCTTACCACAGATGGGGCAAGTGAGGCCCTGCAATGGCACGTGCCTAGTCGGCCAGCTTTGAGTGACAGAGTGGGAGCTCCAGTTTAGTCTGTTACCTGGTCTAGGCAGTCCTGGTCCCAGGATCTCACCCTTAACACTACAGTGCTGTCTGATCTCTTACAGAGTAGGAGAGGTTGTGATCATCTTGTTGTTTATCTCTTTCTTGTTCTGTTGAGTATTTCTCTCTTTTCGGTTCTCTGTCATTTCTTTCTCTCTGGTCTCTCCTTGGATCATCTTCCTGTTCATGGCTCTTCCAGTGGGATCTCTGTGACTGACTTCTCTGGGCTTATGAGAATCCTTCGCTTTTCTGTGCTCACGGTCCGTGTCATAGTCCTCCTGGTCTCCGCACTGCCTTCCTTGGTGCTGATCTTCCCCTTTCTCACGCCCTCAGCACTTGGAACTTTTGGTGTGGCATTTGGTACTAAGCTCCCTTTCCTCACCAGATGATCTTGAGTGAGTCTGGTTCTTGAGATGCTTGGAATAAGCCCTGGAGGTCTCTGACCTTTCATCCTTCTGTTATAGGGACATGAAATTCCCAACCTGGCCTGAATGAGTTCGTGTTCTCTAAAACCCAAGAATGAATTTTAGGAACAAATGGAGGCTGAAGGTAAAACTTTATTGGAAAGGAAAGCTTCTGTTGGAGAGGGACAGAAGGGGGTCCCAAGTGGGTTGCCCAAGAAGCTGTCTCCTTCAGGTTATTTTTATAGGACAAAACCATGTGGGGCTAAGGTAGAGACAAAGGGGTCCCACTTAGGTGGATACAGGGTGGACAAAACTATGGTCAACCAATGGGATTACAAGCACCATTGCTCAGGTAAAATTTATTAGGCCTAGGCCCAAATGGGGTAGCGAGTCACGTAGCAAGCGGGTGTGAATGTAAATCAGGACCTCATCAGGTGGCCTTCAGTTGATAATTCTTCCTGACTAATGAGCAATCTTGGATGCCAACTTTAGGGAGGTCAGCATTTGTTTGATCTTTAGGTCTGGCTCACACCAGGAACATCTCCCCAGTAAGGTGTCTGGTCTTTGTCATCTCCTTCAAGGGCCTGTCCCTGTCTAACTACCTCCAATATTTCTATCTAAGTTAGGCTGCCTGCAACAGCTCTGCATGCATCACTTAAAGAATTAAAGGCACAGAGTGCATCACTGGAAGAATATATTAAGGCCTGTGCTGATATTGGCTCAGAGCCATACAAAGCTAATTTATTGGTGGCTGCCTTACAGTCTTTTTTAAAACAAACTCATATCAAATGTTTTAAATGTGGAAAAATAGGTAATATGAGAAAAGATTGCAGAAAAGGACATGATAATAAGAAAAAAGGAGATAACAGTAACAAGACTGTTCCAGGACCTTGTCTGAGATGTGGAAAAGGTAAACATTGGACTAATGAATACCCCTCCAAACTTGATAAGCATGGCCAACCCTTACAATCTTGGGGATACTGGAGAATGGGTCCAGCATCCAGGGGCCAGCAGTTTTCTTTGGCCAGCCTGAAGTTCAATCAAATGCAGGATCACAGATTTTCTCCATGCAACCCCCAGAAACAAAAGTACAGCTTCAGATTTGATGGCTGCGGAAAATCAACTTTTGCCCCCCACTTGTGTTTACAAAATTAAAACTGGAATTTTCAGCCCTACTCCAAAAGATACTGTAGAAAGGAGTAATAGTATTGTAGAAAGGACTAGTATTACCCAAGGTGCATTTGTACATTTGGTAATAATTGATGGTGATTATGAAGGAGAAATATTACTTATGATATCTACTACTAAACCTCTGCAAATTAAAACTTAACTGCTTATTAAAAATAGAAGTCAGGGCCGGGGAGATGGCTCAGTGGAATAAGTGCTTCCCTGGCAAGCGTGAAGGCCTGAGTTCAATCCCCAAGTCCCCCCCCCCAAAAAAAAAAAGTCAGCTTCTCTTTATTATGCATATTAAAACACTTCATTGCTTTTCCCTATTGACAGCAGAAAACAACAAAAGTTTTGTGAAAAAGGGGGTCTTTTAAATTGCAAACAGTTGGTTCCAATGGGGGGGGGATATGGCACAAACTGAGATCAGGGAGGGCCCTGTGCTCCCATCCACTCACATCCCAGGCTGACCCAGATAGGCATCTGCAAGATTGGTTCAGCCACAGAGGCCTGTGATCCTGGTGCTAAGTAGGTGGGTCATGACCATGACATGCCATGGCTCTAGCATTGGCTGTGTGTGTGGCTGGCTTCATAAGTTCTTAAGGTTCAAGATAGTATCTGTGTTTAAAATCTGGGCAAAAAGAAAGCATCCAGTGGTCAGAGCCAGAGCAACAGTGGGCACACACAGTGACTGCACGCAGAGGCCTTGGCTACAGGGCCATAGCTCCCTTAAAGCTTTAGGTAATGTGGGCTCAAGAAAACCCTTTGTAGATACTAAGATCATTAAGCTGCTCCTAGCAGCTTGGCAGCACACCTTTGGAGTAAAATCAGCCAAAGACAGAGCCCCAGTACTAAATAAATGGTCTGCAGGTTTTGTTTGGTGTAAT
>NW_004524729.1:45137-48423 GCF_000260255.1 Octodon degus | reverse complement strand
CTTGTTCTAAGTAGGTGCTTTAGACCACTGAGCCATCTCACCAGCCCCGGAAAAACATTTTAAAGGCCTTTGCAAGTGTGGATGGTCTCCAGGTAGGGCAGCTACCAAGGTGAAGGTCATTGCTCCAGCGTATTTTTAAAAACTACTTAAAATTCTTTTAATTCCTAATAAGTTTGATTGCTTGTTTTATTGTCATAAATTAAAAATGGCATTAAAAATAGGGCTTTGATGTTTTACAAACAAATATAAAGGTTTAAAATAATGTGTAAAAGCCATGGGGTTTAAACAGCCACTTGATTTGACATCCCATTCAAATAATAAAAGGTCTAATGGTGGCCTCCAAAGACCACTATATGATCAAAATTCTGTTAAAGCAAAGGGGAGTCAATCCTGACAACTTCACTTGTCAATATATACTATTAAATTTTTATACTTTTACAGCAACAGAAAGACAAACCAGGTAAGAGAAAAAAGGCAAAAAAGGGTCCTTTGGAGAGATCCCCATACTGGATAATGAAAAGGGACTCAGTCCACAACTAACGTGGGGCACAGGGTATGCTTGTGTTTTCCAGAGAATGCTAACCGACCTATTTGGGTACCACACTGTACTGTCAGGCTGGACCATGGAGCTAGATCTAAAGAAGAAGTTAATACCAAGCAGGCTAGATCCAGCCCGGGGCCTATTCAAGAAACTGACCAAATGGAAATATGAGGTCTCAATAGATGATAAAATGTGTAAAAATAATTAAGTTAAATTTTGTCAGTATTGACAAAACATACAAAATATACACATTAATTATAGATAAAAGATTTCATTCCTTCCAAGTTTTCTTAATAAGAGACCTCTAATAATTGACAAATAACAAAATCTTGACTAGTCTACTTATAAAATTTCTATAAATTGTAATAGAGTTACTATAATTTAATTTGGCCAAAGATTTGAGTGCACTCTTGATTTTATAAAGGGTTTATGTGTCTGTGAGTTTATGTGTTTGTGTGTCTTTCAATGAACACCTTTTTTATTCTTTTTTTGATGATTTGTTCTAAATATAATTTGAGATATAGAGTTAAAAGTGTGCTTTTTCATCAATTACCAGATAGTCAAAGTGATATTAAAATTGATTTATACACAATGCATCAGAAGGTTAAGCTAATTAAACAAAAATTCCTTAGAGTGGAAAAAATTATGAGGAGTCCAATTGATGAATGAGAGGTGTGGCCAACCTTTTTATTTATTGAGGAGCTCCCAATAATCTCAATAGTCTCTTAGGAGACACCCTCAATAAATAATAAATAATTGGTTAAAAGATAAAGTTGTTGAAAAAGAATGTTACAATAAGGTTTTTTCTTTAAAGATTTTTTTTTCAAAATTTTATTGATAAACAAATAGCAATGAGACAGTTTCAAATCAAATCGGAAGTACAGTTTCAACAAATAACACACTGCACATATTCTTCTTAGTGGTTAATTGCTGTACGAGATGCAGACTTGAGATCCTATTTACAAACACCATTAGAACAAATCATTCTATTCATTAAGAGAATGCAACTATATATCTATCCTAACCACTTTGAATACACAGATACAAAATGGACATTTAAAGATGATTTTGATACAAAGCTAAATTAACAAACAAAGGTCTTCATATGAGTATGACAATTCACTATTGTTAATTTCATGTTATATTAAATGTATTTGATTCTAGGTATACAGTCTTTCAAAATGTAAAACAAAGATTGCTTATTGGGACAAGACTTTTTCTCAAATTTAGACTTCTGCCTTTTACAAAAAACTTCTGAGATATGTCCAATTTAAGGGTGACTAATAAAAATTTATGTATTAAATAGAGAAAATTGGTTAAAAATGTTATGTCAAAGCAAAACAAAAATATTTAAAGTATATCACAAAATGTCATCAGGATTGTCTTACTACAGTGTTGTACATGGTTTTGATTTCTAAATGTCTGTGTAAAAAGGTGTAACTTTTGTCTGTTAACATTCTATAGGGACTTAAATATTAAAAAATCCATGGGCAGTTCTAAAATGAGCTAATAGAAGCTTAAAAAATGCTTCTTAAACAAAAAAGGGAAATAGTATGGGAATCATATGAATACACCTAGGTTAATGGTACAAAAAGCCTTATTTACATTAAATTTAAAAAAATACAACTGCCAGACAGATCTTCTGCTTTAGACTGTCATTACACAAAAGAAATACTGGCTGGGGCTGGTGAGATGGCTCAGTGGTCTAAAACACGTACTTAGAACAAGCTTAGCAAAGCACATGAACCACGGTTCAATCCCCCAGCACCACATGCCAGCTAGCCCCGCCCCCAGGTGGGCTGAGCTGGCCACACACACACTAAATAAATAAATAAATAAAATAAAATAAATCAAAATTTCTACTTTAAAAAAAAAAAGAAATACTGGAGAAGTGTTTTGTGTGTCAACTTGACAAAACCTAGAAATGAGCAAAATCAAATATTTTGAAAGAAAAATAGTATCAACTTGTTTCTTGCTATGGTGGCTTTGTTGTTGCTTCTGGTATGTGTTAAAGATAATTTTAATTATTGGGCTTACATTCCAAATCCACCACTCAGTAGAGGAGTTCACTGGTGGGATGCTACTATACCTATATATGTTAATGAAGGTTCCTGGCTACCCGGCCCTTATGATGCCCGGGGACCAGCAGCGCCAGCAGAAGAGGAAACCAGAATTCCATTTTATGAGATTGGAGCAGAAGGCTGGCCTATTTGTATTGGGAATGGAGCTCGTTGCTTAAAATCAAGCACAGGAGTCTGGTTATCTATAGTAAATTATAATACTGGGGGTAAGGAAGGAAAAAAGGGACTTTTTCTTCTCCAAGGAAAAGATTTTAAAGGTATAGCTGCTGATGGAACATTTCCACCACCAGATCTGCCATCCTGCCTGAATACCAATGTTGCTCATCTCAGTGACTGGATACATTGGAAAGTCTGTAGAGGAGAAGCAGCCCGGGTGTTGGTTAATACTTCCTATGGAAGTGTCACAGATTGGAGTCCTTATGGCTCTGCCCAGACGGTGGAAGGGAAGGAGTTAAGATGGAAATGGAATGGCAGTGATGAGATCTATACTAGCACTAAAAATGCCAATGACACATTAATGTGGCATGGAGGAGGAATGTCCTCTAGTGTCCCTCACGTTTCTGGGGGACCAATTCAGCATCATCTTTGGAAATGGTTACCTCATTAAATCATATGTCAGGGGCTGGTGAGATGGCTCAGTGGTCTAAAGCACCTACTTAAAACA
>NW_004524729.1:41777-44127 GCF_000260255.1 Octodon degus | reverse complement strand
TGATTCTTATGGTGAGCTTATGGGTAAGATTTCTGGTAATGAGCACGGGCACCAGGACCTCCAAACTTTTTGGATTTGCAGCATCGGGAGTCAGCTACCAAGAGGGTCTGGTCATACTGGATGAGAATATCTTTGATTTCTTTCTTGGAAGCCTCATCAACGGATTTCTGGTAATATGACACCAGGGCTTTGGAGATGGACTGACGGATAGCATAAATCTGGGCAACACGACCACCACCCTTCACATGTCAACACCAGCAAACTGCTCCTTGCCCAGAAGCAGAACAGGCTCCAGTAACTTATATTGCAGCGTGCGCGGCTCGATCATCTCCAGCGGGAGCCCGTTCACCTTGATGAGGCCATTGCCCTCGCTTGCAGTGTGCCACCACTGTGGCTGTCTTCTTGCGAACTAAGACATGAACGGACTGCAGCGGACCCTTGGTGGCATGGTTTCTAGCGCAGACTCTGGAGATCCTCACCGCGCAGCGCCGCAACCGGAAAAGGGCTACCAGTGTTTGGTGGTTTTTTTGTTTGTTTGGTGGAACCGGGGATTGAACTCAGCCCCTTGCACTTCCCAGGGAAGTGCTTATTCCACTGAGCCATCTCCTCGGTCCCAAACTGACATAAATCTAAGAAGAAGGCCTTCACTAAGTACTGCAAGAAATGGCAGGATGACATGGGCAAGAAGCAGCTGGAACAAGGACTTTAGAAGCATGAAGAAGTACTGCCAGGTCATCCGCATAATTGCCCACACCCAGATGCACCTGCTCCCGCTCCAGCAGAAGAAGGCCCACCTCATGGAGATCCAGGTGAGTGGCGGCACCATGGCAGAGAAGCTGGACAGGGCCCAGGAGAGGCTGAAGCAGCAGATCCCTGTGAGCCAGGTGTTTGGACAGGACGAGATGATTGATGTCATTGGGGTGACCAAGGGCAAAGACTACAAAGGGGTCACCAGTCGCTGGCACACCAAGAAGCTGCCCTGTGAGACCCATCAAGGGCTGCACAAGGTTGCTTGTATTGGAGCGTGGCACCCTGCGCATGTGGCCTTCTCCATGGCCCGTGCTGGGCAAAAGGGCTACCATCACCACACGGAGATAAACAAGAAGATCTATAAGATTGATCAGGGCTACCTCATCAAGGATGGCAAGCTGATCAAGAACAATGTCTCCACCGACTACTACCTGTCTGACAAGAGCATCAACCCTCTGGGTGGCTTTGTCCATTATGGTAAAGTGACCAATGACTTTGTCATGCTGAAAGGCTGTGTGGTGGGGACCAAGAAGCAGGTGCTCACCCTTCACAAGTCCTTGCTGGTGCAGACCACATGGCGGGCTCTGGAGAAGATCGACCTCAAGTTCATTGACACCACCTTCAAGTTTGGCCATGGCCACTTCCAGACCATGGAGGAGGAGAAGGCATTCGTGGGACTGCTCAAGAAGGACCGCATTGGGCTGGGGAGATAGCTCAGTTGAATAAGCACTTGCCTGGCAAGCACAAGGTCCTGAGCTCAATCCCCGGTATCCCCCCCCCCAAAAAAAAAAAAGAAAGAAAAAAGAAGAAGGACCACATTGCTGAGGAATAAGGTGTGTAATAGGAGGAATACCTTCACGGCTGGCAGGGGTCACAATGAAAGCTGTTTTCCAGTGTGTGTGTGTGGGGGGAAACAAAGCATCTTGAATGGCATTGAAAACCTTAATCCTTTTCATGTTACTCCATGGTTTACTGGAAGTGTAGTAGTGATTTGTCTATACTGTCTCTGAACTATTTGTATATCCTGCTTAGTCTGGCAACGAGGATGAGCATGAGTCCAGCAATAAGCCATGGACCAAAAATCTGCAGTCCTCACCCTGATGCTGCAAAACTTTCAGCATAAAAACAAAAGTGGGAAATTATAGAAATGTAGTTATGAAACAAAAGCCTAATGTCCCAAGGGAGCAGGGAGCAATAAAACCCAGGGAGAGCTGCTGTCTGTCACTTGTAAGTCCTGGAAAGCTGGGATTCAAGGTTGCAGATAACAGCTTCTCCTGCTGGAGCCCTGTCCTTTGATCCCTCCCTTGGGATGTTATCAGCTAGCAAATAGTGGAAGTCAGTAAAGATAGTAGTTTGTATTCACTTAGGTAATTATGCACATTCCTTAGCCTGCCTTTAGCCCTCAATAAATTGAGATGCTTCTGAGATTGGGAAAACCAAACACCTTTTTTTATGCTTTCATTTTTTTTATTTTTAACAAATGGGGCTGCTGGACTCGGTGATGGGGCTCCCTCAGCCACCCAATCCATGACCTGGGTGAGTCAGGACAAATGCCCATCATGTCTGGAGGTCAGACCCACAAACTGCACAATTCCCAGTC
>NW_004524729.1:37711-40283 GCF_000260255.1 Octodon degus | reverse complement strand
CTCTTGGTTCTGGAAAGCCATCTTCATGGCTGGACTTAGAGCCTCTTGACTCCCTGATGATTGAAAATATAACTTAGTGTCTTTATTTTCACCGTGGGTTTCATTGTAAGTGGTAGATTGGAATCAACTCGATAAGATTCCAATAATGTAACTTTGGGATTACAAATATTGGCTTCTTGGGCTGAGACGAGGACCTGGAAGTGTCTCCTACACTCCTCCTTTTTTCTTATAGCATACTTGTGTGCTCTTGGAATTAGACCAATGTTGACCTTGTAATCTGAGTTAGGAAGTGCTTTCTTGTACTCATTTTTGTTAAAGCTTGGGAGGTATTTGGTTTAGTTCTGCTTTCAATGATTGGTTACTTCTCCAGCAAAGCTCTGTGGCCCTGGGCTTTTCTGTGTTGGTCCATTGTCTTACTGTTGACAGTCTCCTTAGTACTGTGAGATCTGCTCAGAGGTCCTAGTCCTTATTACTTCTGTTTAAGTAAGTTTTCTGTCCCCAGGAATTTCTACAGTTTTAACTATACTATTGTTTAAAACACTCTCTGAATTATTTTTTATTTTCAAAAAATCAATAGTAACATGCTCTCTCAAATCTTTCTTGTCTTCCGTCTTATCCCATCTAGCAAGAGGTTCATCAGTGTTGTTGAGATTTATCATCAACCAATTTTATTTTATTTTTTTGGCGGAACTGGGAATTGAACTCAGGCCCATGTGCTTGCCAAGGAAGCACTTAATCCACTGAGCCATCTTCTCAGCCCCTCATCAAACAATTTTAGTTTCATGTATTTTATGTATTGTGTTCCTACCCAGTATTCTCTTTCACTGTGTGTGCACATGAACGTGTGTGTGTGTGTGTGTGTGTGTGTGTGTGAGGGTGTGAATCCTGGGAGCACTGAACTACATCCCTGCACCCACACACACCCATGTTGAGAAAAGTCCATGCTAAATTGCCCAGACTGTCCGTGAGCGTACCATCCTCCTGGCTCCCCTTCCTGTCAGGGTTACCACACAAAGCTTTCTTTTATCTTCTTTCATTTTTCCCCCCTCTGCTACTTTTAGATTTGGCATGTTTTTAGTCTTCTAGTTCTTTAAGTTCTACAGTTCAGTTTTTGGCTTTAGACCTTGTTTATTTTTAATGCAAGTATGGGCAGTTGTGCATCTTCCCTCTGATTTCTGCTGTTGCTGGATGTTCTACGTTTCCATACACAGTGCTTTCCTTGACATCCTTCCCAAGTTATTTCCTATTCTTTGACCCATTGGGTATTTCAGAATATGCTGGTTAGTTTCCACTTAGCTGTCTATTTCCCTTCTATTTAAGGATGAGGGCACAACATAGTTTTATAGGAGTCCAATTTTTTGTTTTGAGGAACCAGGTATTGAACTCAGATCCTTGCGTTTGCCAATCAAGTGCTTATCCTACTGAGCCATCTCCCCGGCACCTAGGAGTCCAATTTTTAACAGTGGATTGAGATTGCTTTTGGATTACTGCTCAGTCTGTCCTAGAGAATGTTGCATTTGCAGCTGAGGAAGTGGAGCGCCCTGCAGTTGCTGGATGGTGTGTTCTCCATCTATGTGTTAGGCCCCAATGACCAATAGTGTTGTCAGAGTCCTGAATTTCCATCACAATCCTATTTATACTTGGTTAGTCCAATATTGACAGTGGATTATTGAAGTCTGTCCAACTACAATTCGAACATATTCTCTTTTTCCCTTCACTTCTCCCAGTGTTTTTACATTAGTATGCCAGTTAGCAAGTAGATGCTTTCTAGGAACTATATCTTTGTCCTTCATTGTTTTCATATATTACATAGTGTTAAACACAAAAACTGAGATGACTGTGACATTACTATGTGATACAATCCTATAGGACAATTGTATATGCAGTCCCTCAGTGGTGAACCATCATGCTGGGTATGTGACTACATGGTTGAAATTATATATTGTTGCTGGGCTGGATTTTTTTTAACCAATGTATGTATGACAGCTGATTCTCTTGTAATGACTTTGACTTAGCATCTATGATGCAGATACAGTCCCTCCACTCATATGTGGTGACTGTTGGATGGAATTTCTTTTTCCATGTTTTTGATATCAGCTGCTTTGTTTCTCTCAAATGACTATGCTGTATCAGCAGCAGATCATCTTGTTTTTTGAACCAATGCACCATTCTCTTTTTTCAAAAAGAAGGCTTCAATTAGGTGCATGTTAGAAAAGATATGGTGCTACCATTTTTTTCCTTTGTCTTCTGCAGAACTCATCCTCTAGCGATTTCGTGAAACTATCATCTTGCCTTTAGTGACCATTTTTGTGTTGATGTTGATTAGGTTTTTCTTCTTATGTATGTTTTTCTGTATTTTCTCTTTGGTTACATGGGTTAAAGTCAGCATCTTAAACAGAAAAGCCTTGTTTGAATAATAAGAACATTAAGGTCTGTAGTTTACAAAAATTGTGTTCATATCTATGTGTATCCCTCTAACATTATGTTGTTATTGTTCTAGATTAGAAGTTTATATATTGTGTGCTTATTCACATAGGATTGTAAGTAATGTTTATTCATTGGTATTAGGGGC
>NW_004524729.1:22978-36105 GCF_000260255.1 Octodon degus | reverse complement strand
TCGTCCTGCACTTATTTATATTAAATTGAAACCTACGGGAATTTTCCAGTGAATGCCCAAGACCACCTGCTGGAATATGCAGTTATCAGTCTGTGGTTCCTTGTCACAAATCTGTGTTAGTGCATGTGCTATCGCAGCAGGTAGCTTTTTTGAAATTCTTTCCACCCACCGGTCCATCCTAATCATCTTCTTGTGAATTTCAAAGTCACTTGGGGGCCACCAGAATTTTCTGTACACTAGCCAAGCATGCGTGTCCTGAACTAGAGTCTTAGAAAGATGCTTTCTTCTGTATGTAGAAATAATAGCAACCTGGGTAAAAGTCTGCCTCTGCCTGCTTTCAACTGTATCTGATGGGTCTTATTTCTGCAGATTTGAGAGAGCTTTATATATATTAGGAGAATTTAAAAGTAAAGCAAAAAAAAAAAAGAAATAAAAAACAGGGCTGCTTAGATAGCTCAGCCGATTAAAGTTCTTCCTTAGGCAGAGCAGAGGGACCAGGGTTTCTATCTCTGGTGTGCTATGCCGGCCCCACCCCCCTAGGGCAAGCTGAGTTAGCAAGTGAGATTGGGCATGGTGGTATGTGTTTATAATCCCAGAGTTTGGGAGGCTGAAAAGAGGAGGATCACTACAAATCCGATCTACAAAGTGAAACCCGGTATGCCCTGTACTAAATACATTTAAAAAATTGTTTTAAAAACCTGTTGCCCAGGCCCAGCGAGATAGCTCAACAGTCTGAAACACCTGCTTAGATAAGCTTAGGCAAGTGCACAGGGACCATGGTTCTATTGCTCATACCACATGCCAAGACACCCCTGCCCCCAGGGTTGGCAGAGCCAGCCACCAACGAAAGATTTTTTTTAAAAAATCCCCCCGTGGGTCCAGAACCACATTCACCATAGGCACAGAGAGAAACATAGATCGTGTCCTCATAATTTTCAGGGACAAACTGTTTTGAGAGGGAGTGAATGGAATGGTCCCGAAAGCCAGTGGCCTCAGCAGATCTCGTTGGCAGCCAGTCTCCTTGGGTGCTGTGTCCTGCCTTACAGCACACACATGCCCAGGTTGACCCTGCCGCTTCTCTGTGTGGTGTGTGCTGCAGGGGACAGAGTGGCCTATCACAGTTGGCAAGTCATCGTGCTCATGACTCCAAGTGATGTCTTTGAGTCTTTTGGATTCACCTATGTTCCTGCAGAGCTACAAACACCATATTCAGCTGTCTGAAAGGGACAGGATATAGGCTTTCTGAAAACTCATCTCTACTATCAGAAGCACTGTTCAGAGTGTAGGGAGGTATATGTATTCCCAGAGGACACACTTAGGGCAAGGTGGTAGTTTAGCCCTGACACTTGATGTGCTGTCACTGCCCAGAGTGTGGAGAGGAGCTTATGAGAAGGCACTGAACACAGGAGTTTTTCAGTGAGCCCTGGCCTTAGTGAAAAAGGGAGCAGAGGTAGAAACCACTGATGTTGGAGGGGCTTCTTGTGTGCCTGTGAGGGACCTTGAAAATAGATTGGGCAAGATGGAAATGAGAGCTTCACAGGAGAGGGATCCCCGAGCCAAGGCCTCAGCAGAGCCCCAGTCCCTGAGGAGGACAGCACTGTGCATGTTAACTGCAGTGTGATATCCTGGAGGGTTCAGTGACAACTGGATGTGCTTGGGATGTGATGCGTTCATCACATGTGAATTCTACTTGCACCCAGTTCCTGGTTTTTTTTTTTGAGGGAGAAAGAGAGGGTAGGGCAAGAACAAGTAGGTAAAGCAGAGAGCACAAGTTGCATTAGGTACGATCTGAGGAGAATTGTGACCCCTCATGACTTCTCAGAGAAAGTGACCAGGGTAACAGCAGGATAAGCCCCACTGACGGGCAGAACAAGGGATGAGGTATCCATGTGGTGTGGCCCTTGGCCCCTTGTTCTTACATGGTGAATGCTTACCTGTCATCCAGGGAGGTCCCAGAGTAGGATCATTGTCCCAGCTGAGGAAGCAACCTGAGGACTAAGTGAGTTGCTCAAATTCCATGGAGAAGGGCCCTGCACCCAGCTGACCTGAAACAGGAGCTGAGTGGAGAGAGCAGAAGGAGACTTGGACACTTGCACCTGGAGAGAAACTCCTTTTCTGTCTGTATCTTTGGGCATAAGCAAGGACTTTTTCATGAGGAAGCCAAGAAATGCCCCTTAAGATGGCTGTGTTTAGGCCAAATTGCTGTGGGCAGTGGACTTTTGGGTTAGAGTAGCACATGATGTCTTTTCATGTGATACCAGCACTGAGGAACAGGCACCATGTCTGGATAGTTCTGAAGAATGAGAGCAACTTCCTATGGGCAGGAGTGGACAGGATGGACCAGAGTGAAGCTCAGGGACACAGCACCTCCTGGAAAACAGAAGGATCTGCCTTTGAGTCCTGTTACCAGAAATATAAAGAAGCAGACCATGGTTAGGCTGAGCTGTGAGGTTGAGCCCAGACTTTTGACATTCAGTGTTGACCAGTAGAGAAGAGAGTGGTCTGAAAGCCTTGTCAACTTTCAATAAATAGAACTTGCTAACTGGTCAAGATTTCAGAGGAAAAAAAAGTCTGTGATGCCTCTAAGCTGTCTCCTTTGCTGACTTGGTTTTGGGAGAGTATACAGGCCTACTGTGTGCGAAGCCTCTGCTTGGGAGTCTGATCCAGGCTGCAGTCTTTGTCCTCTAGTGCAGTCTATTACTCATGTGCTGCTTGATTCTGTGGAGCCAATGGTTCCAGCCACAGTGCCTGTGGTGGCCTGCATTGTGTGCAGTGCTGGAAATGGAACTTGGGACCTTGTCCTTGCCAGGCAGGTACCTGTTCCTCAAAACTATCTCCCTAGCCCCACTTATTGTTAATTGATTTTTCTTTTCTTTTCTTTTTTTTTCTTTTCTTGTGGTACCAGCAATTGAACTCAGAACCTCACCCTTTCCAGGAAGGTTCTTGTACCACTGAATTGTATCCCCAGCCCACCCCTCCCCATTTATTATTATCAAGCAGTCATGGAAGTTTTTGTTTTGCTTTTCTGGGTTTATTTTGTTTTTGCAACTAGGAATTGAGAAATTTTCTTATTTGATTATTATTTATTTATTTATTTATTTTGCTGAACCAGGGATTGAACTCAGGGCCTTGTGCTTTCCAGGGAAGTGTTTATTCTACTGAGTCATCTCCCTGGCCCCACTTATTTGATTGTTATGGAATCCCATAATTATTATTATTATTTTGGGGGGGTAATACCAAGTATAGCATCTTATTTAACTCTTCAATGTGGGCTTCTCAACTTTCCAGGCAGGCACTGTGCCACTGAGCTATATCTCCAACTCTATTTGGTAAAAGAATTTGATCAATAACAATACTTTGTAGAATCTGAGAGAGAGAAAGTACAGAAAAACTGTCAAGCTTTTATGATTACACCCACAGCACTATTACTCAAAAAAATGGTTGGTTACATATAATCTTTGGAAAGTAGAGACTTGCAATCAGGTGTTCATTTGAAAGAAAAACTTGATCAGGTCTCCTTCAATGAGACCTCTCTTGCTAGAGAAAAAAATCCCTCCTTGTACACTGAACCTCCCTTCACTGTCACACCTTATTTATTTTTATTTATTTATTTTTTTTGTGGAACCGGGGATCGAGCTCAGACCCTTGTGCTTGCCAGGGAAGTGCTTATTCCACTGAGCCATCTCCCTGGCCTGTCACACCTTATTTACAATGTGACTTTTTCATACTATGTACATTTGAGAACCATCGTTTTAAAGAATGATGTTAGATCACAACCTTCGACCCTCAGAGTTGTAACCACGTCATCAAAACAGGACATTGATGCATTAATTTTATAAAATCAAGGACAAATAACTCAACAGTTTATCTTTATTGCCCCGTTTTAGTCCTATAATAAAGCAGGAGAAAGAAGTTTGGTTACTATTTAACTATTTCAGGGCAGCCTAGGGCAGCTGTGCTTCACTCAGGGTGTCCGAGACAAGCCATGGGTTGGATGCCCACACTCTCAAGTGAGGAATTGTGGCCTGCTCAGCTCTCAGATTCCTCAGCCGTCCATGTGGCCTGGCCTCGTCTTAGTCTATGTCTTATAGTGGTTGAGAAGCCTGTGATGTGTACTGCAGCCCAGCCCCTCGGTCTGTCTCCAGTTCCTCCATGAAGCCTGTAAAAGTACCCCACCCTGATGAGTTTTCTGCATTCTCCTCAGAGCCCTACGTGCTTGGCATGTCGGCCCTTGGTTTTTCTGCACCCCCTCTGGGTCATGTACCTTAGTCCAACAGAAGACAGCAGATTGACTGGCTTCCTGGCCCAGCACAACGATTTCTTAAACTTCCATTAAGTTCCTTCCAGGTCTCCTGAGCTCCTCTCTGGGCATCATCTAGGGATGAGAGGAAGGGCAAATAGGGCTATACCTTCCCTTGTATCTGTTCTACCCCAGCTGCTCTGTCTGGCCTTTGGCTATAATTGATAGATTAGGTTGGCTCGCAGCAGATGGCAGAGGGCAGCCAGTTGCTCTAAAATGCAGAGGCTGACCTGCTTGCTTCCCAGGGTGTGGTGAGAATTGCTGCCTGTTCCTAGGTGCCTCAAGTGGCACGTGTTGCCGGGTCTGTTTCGAGGAGACTGGTGGTGTGGAAGGCAGCCATGGGGCTGCTGACTGGGGATGCGCTTTTCTCACTGGCCATTGCCGTGACTATTTTCATGCTCCTGGTAGACCTGATGCACCGGCGCCAACGCTGGGCTGCTTGCTACCCACCAGGCCCTGTGGCACTGCCCCTCCTGGGCAACCTGCTACAGATAAACCTGCACAACATACCATACTCCTTCTACAAGGTAAGTGAGTTGGGGTGGAAGCCAGGACAGGTCATGGGGACCCTTAGCAGCAGATAGTGAGTGATTGGTGAGGCCACAGGCTGGACAGGCATAGAACCCTGAGAGGTAGCAGGTGGACTGGCTTCCCTGGGGAGGGCACTAGGTATGCAGGGTGACAGGATTGAGTCTGCACCATGAGAAAGAGAACAATGGTGGGGATGTGAGGCAGACAGGCAGAATGCTTTTCACTTTCTCATTGCAGAGGTGTGGGAGGACACAGGCCTGGAGCTAGAGCACAATAGGCAGAGGACATGGTGCATTGTGGGAGAGATTAGAAGTTATTTATGGCCCATGTCCATTCTGATGGTATCACAGGGACAGCTCTTCTGATGAGGGGAGGATCAGCTACCAGAGCAGCATTTGTCAGGAAATTGAGTTTGACAGGTGTCAAGACCTGCTTCAAATCTCACAATGCAGTAATTTAGGGTTTCACATGATCCTGAAATTCCCCAAACTAAAGGAGGATGCCAGTAAACCCTACTTACAGTATTATGCCTCTACTGAGTCATATTTGGGGGTGGGATCTGGATGTACAATGATCCTTTGATCTTTGAGAACATGAACCAAGTTTAAAGATGGCAGGCCTTGGGCAGGAGCAGTGCTTCTTGGGAGAAGGCTCGTCCAGCATGGATGGGGCTGTGCATACCAGCCACACTGCAACAAAGAAAAGCCAGAAAGGCACCAAGTATTATTTCTGCACTGCTCCACATATGCAGGAAGGTTTGTGCAGCAGGGCTGGGTTCTGGAATGAGCACAGGTTATCAGATTTCATGGAGAAGTTGATGTAAGGAGCACCCCACCCCATCCCTGCAGTTTCGGTGCCGCTTCGGGGACGTGTTCAGCCTGCAGCTCGCCTGGAATCCAGTGGTTGTATTCAATGGGCTGGTGGCTGTGCGTGAGGTGCTGGTGAATCACAGCGAGGATACTGCAGACCGGCCACCAGTGCCCATCAATGAACACCTGGGCTTCGGTCCACGATCCCAAGGCAAAAGGTGGTGGGCAGAGAAAGCAGCAGGGTGTGACGTGGGTGGCTGTAGTCTAATGAAGGTTACGATCTTCTGGGGGCAGGGATGTGATCAAGGGACACAAGGGAATGTGGATAAAGTCTTCAGTTTAAGCCTGGAAATAGAGCCTGACAATTAAGACTAAATATTCATTGTGTCAATGTGGACACTCTGCCCTTAAGAATAGAAGAACGGTGTGAGGTTGAAGGACACAGTAGATAGGGTTAATCATGTGCATACTGTGCTGTGCCTGTGTCCTCATCAGGGTTGATCTTGGCACACTACGGGCCTGCCTGGCATGAGCAACAGCGCTTCTCTGTGTCAACTCTGCGCCACTTTGGGCTGGGCAAGAAGTCGCTGGAGCAGTGGGTGACAGAGGAGGC
Source organism: Octodon degus (assembly GCF_000260255.1). NCBI lineage: Eukaryota > Metazoa > Chordata > Mammalia > Rodentia > Octodontidae > Octodon > Octodon degus. Next base: position 29,852 of record NW_004524729.1, on the reverse strand, counting down.
CTCTTGTCTCTGTACTGCATTTGCCACCTGGAATGGTGAGTGATGGGCTCTGAACAAAAGAATGGACAAGGTAGCAGTGGATTAGGGGAAACAGGGACCCACTGACCACATCCCTGTCCCAGGATGCCCTTTTAGCCCAAAGGAACTCCTGAACAGAGCAGTGTGCAATGTGATCGCCTCCCTCATCTACGCGCATCGCTTTGAGTATGATGACTCACTCTTGGGCACGATATTGGACCTGCTGGACAGAAGCACGAATCAGGGCCTTGAGTTGATTCCCCAGGTAGGGCACATGGGATGCAGCAAGTACAGCTCTGTGTACAGGGTCTCGTCTGGGAAGGATTGGAGTACAGCGGGCTGTGGATAGGGAGTCTGAGGAAGGCTGCTGAAGCAGGAAAAGCTGGAGATAAAAAATGTCAGACAACGTTAGAGGGAGAAATTTCTTAGGGTAAACGCTCCCAAGAGGGTCAAACCCTGTACCTCCTATCAAGTCTAAAGCCCCACAAGCCCATGAGAGTTGCAGAGCAGGATGTTCCATTTGGCATTTCAGAACCAACAGAGAGAATACAGACTGGCACTTTAGTTAATGGAACAGGACAGAAGTGTGGATAGACAGGACCAAGTTTCCCTCTGCCTCTGACAGGTGCTGAACGCATTCCCAGTGCTCCTGCGCATCCCAGGTGCAACTGACAGGGTCCTCCTTGCCCAGAAGGCCTTCTTGGCACTGATTGATGAGCTTGTGGCAGAGCATAGGGCAACCTTTGACCTGAGCCAGCCACCTCGAGACCTGACTGATGCCTTCCTGGGTGAGATGGAGAAGGTAAATGGCAGGGTCAAATGATCAGACTAAGGGCTGTGGGTTGAGGGTAGAGAGAGAAGTTGGTGTGGTGGAGCATCGGTATCTCCCATTACCCAGCACCTGGGTGTGTGGGTGCAGACAGGGTTCATTACGGACTTCTGTTGGCTTCCCTTGAGCCCACCTTCTCTGCCTGGCCCAGGCCAAGGGGAACCCTGAGAGCAGCTTCAATGATGAGAACCTGCGGCTGGTTGTGGCTGACCTGTTCGCGGCAGGGATGGTGTCCACATCAACCACTCTGGACTGGGCCCTGAAGCTCATGATCCTGCACCCAGATGTGCAGTGTGAGACCACCTGGCTCTGGATGGGAGAATGAGGGAGGAAAAGTAACCATAGGGCCTCCCATTGGAGTTCACGGACACGTAACTTTTGAAGTGCATGGACTGATTACACCCTCTTTACCTGGTCACAGCACTAAAGAAAGAAGTGGAGAAGGTCAGGCTATGTCCCCTGGACTGACCCCCCATGGGCATGCTTGTCTGTGCAGGCCGTGTCCAGCAGGAGATCGATGAGGTGATGGGGCAGGGGCGGTATCCAGAGATGGGGGACCAGGCCCATATGCCCTTTACCAATGCTGTGATTCACGAGGTGCAGCGCTTTGGAGACATCCTCCCAGTGAATTTTCCCCACGTGGCCTCCCGTGACATTGAGGTGCAGGGCTTCCTCATCTCCAAGGTAAGCCTAGGCTTCTTCCTCAGCTTGGCTACTCCCAGGAGGGACCAGGAGCACCCAGGCCACCCGATCCCGGGATCTGTAGGTGCTGCCAGCCCATCCTGATGTGAAAGCTGCTGAGCCTGTACAACAGGCCTCTCATTAGTAGGCTGAAAACTAAAACATGTCAAGTGTATTAGTGGAGGCAATACCAAGAGAAATGGGTGGTAGAGTGGGACCCATGGGAGTGTGCCACTTTCAACTGCACTGAGATCTCAGAGGGTGCTGGAAGTATCTGGGACTGCGGGTTAACCGCAAGCATCAGTTTATGCACCTGGCAGATTGTGCTGATATTGTAGCAGGGGTTCTTGATGCCCCCAACACCTTCCTGCCATCCATCATTTACCAGGGCACGGGGTTAGTCGTGAACCTGTCCTCCGTACTGAAAGATGCAACCATCTGGGAGAAGCCTTTCCACTTCTACCCAGAACACTTCCTGAACACTGAGGGCCAGTTTGTGAAGCATGAGGCCTTCATGCCATTCTCAGCAGGTACTTGGGGGCCCTTGGCTCCTTGGTCCCTTGGTAGGATGCATTTCAGAAGCAAAGCCCGGGTTCCAGGCTGACTGAGCCCCATGCCCACACACAGGCCGCCGCGCATGCCTCGGGGAGCCCCTGGCCCGCATGGAGCTCTTCCTCTTCTTCACCTGCCTGCTGCAGCGCTTCAGCTTCTCAGTGCCCGAGGGACAGCCTCTGCCCAGCGACCACGGTGTCTTTGGGTTCCTGAACACCGCATTTATCTACCAGCTCTGCGCTGTGTCCTGCTAGAGGAGAGTCCAAACCTTGTTCTTGGCTTGAGTGGGGGATCTGATGTGGAATAAAATCATCTCTGTGGCTGCAAACTGGTGTCTGGGTCTCACTCCCCACCAGGCCTGGTCTCTAATATGTCCTCAGCCACTCATAGATGGGAAACCTAATCCTGTGTCATCTGTTCTTTCCTGGCCTCTGTGGAGTCCAGGAAACATTTAGGAAAACTGCTCCTCAACTGTGGACAGCTCAACCCTTTTCACTCTTGAGATTTATTCCTGCCTGTGGGTTGTTCCCAACCCCCAGGGAACCCTTGAGCTCCAGGGCTCTCAGGTAGGGCTTGAGTGTGAAGGGCTCTGCTCAGAGTCTGTATGACCTTTTGAAGAGAGACAGATGGTCCTGGTGGTCCCAAGACCCCACTCACATGCAGTGAATTTCCAGGTTTTACAGAAGTGGAAAGACTGTTTCACTCACTAGGAAACTTAGGACAAGGACAGGAAACAGATGCAAATCAGCATCAGTAAAACCTCCACTGGGCAGAGTGCAGGAAGAGCTGCCCTAGCACTCAGCTGAGCTGTCTGAGGAAAGTTGTCCAGGCTGTGGGCAGATCTCTGGCCACAAGGCGGGACCCACATGTACTGGCCCACAGATTTAGCTCTCCACAGAAGCTCAGCTAACCCTGGATCCAAGGATCTGCCCTATCAGCAGGGAGCTCACACATGGGTGACCTCAGTGATTAACTGAACATCTACTCCAGGTCAGCAGGAGGCAGCCTGAAGCCCCACTAGGTGACATCACTAGAATAGAGTGAAGTATGCCCTGTAGATGCTGCTGTACAGAGACAGTCTTATAAGGAAAGTTGTGCCATGGCCTTAGCTGAGGCTTCCCAGCTGCCCTTGGGAGTCAGGGATTTGTTTTGGCATATTCAGGGTAGACATGCAGGCCTGGCAAGGAAGTCTGCTAAACCTGCTTTCCACCATTACACTTATTACAAAATGATCACATGTATAATACCTGTATTAATTTGCTTTTATTGTGGTGTGATAGCTACCAAATATTGCTTCTGTTTATCCACAGGTTTATTTTCATTTGGCAAAATGAAATACTAAGCCACTTAGACCATAGTTTCCCACTCCCTTGTCCCCAGACTCTGGCCAATAAGATCTACCATAGTTTGTATGAATCTAACTAGCATAGCAAGTCATTCAACTGGAGTCATACTGGATTCACCTTGTGCAAATGGCTTATTTCACTTAATGACATTGTCCAAGCTCTTTTGTTGTGTTACAAGCATCAGTACATCCTTCTGTGTTAAGGCAGGTTAAAATTCATTCTGTGCATGGGTATTAGCCCCATGTACCCTCCCATACCATTTTTTTCTCTAGTTTCATACTCCAAAAATCTTCCATAGAAAATTCTAGAAATATTTTATTTATTTATTTATTTATTTATTTGTTCATTCATTTTGACTCAGCATATCTCTAAGTTGCTAAATTTCCTCAAACTGGTTTTCAATGTTTCATCCTTTTTCTGAGTCCAAGAGACCTGGAATTAAGCAAACTTAGATTCTGTCTGACAGTGTAGTCTGATTCAAGTTCCCCGTATGTCAGTTTGTTTTTCAGTTTTGCCAGAGAGTAGGCACACGGTGACCCAAATCTCTGTAGCCTAGTCAGAAAGGACAGAAGGCACTGGTGCCAAGAATAGTTGGCTACCAGTTCGTCTCTGATGGACAACAGAATTCTCCATGGAGCCTGGAAGACACTCCTATCCAGTCATCCCATAGTACTTGGGGGATGTACCATGGTGTAAGTGACATACTTACACCCCGCAGGTACTACTCTGGTTGGTTGTACCATCCACATCAGCAAAGTTCTGCTGGTTGGCCTGTCAGCTCCCTGACCTACATCTGCTTTTGCTTGTGCCTCCTTGAGCACAAATCCACTTGTCTTCCCAGTGTGGCCCAGGGCTGAAACGTGCATAACCAGTGTGTTTAGTTCCATAGGGCTCTCTTCCCAGGACCTTCCCTTGCCCTGTGTATCAACAAGAAGAGGCAGGAGGAGCAAGGGCATGTGCCACTGCTGTGCCCTGGGCCTTCCCAGCACCCTCTGGTTGCACAATCGATACACAGGTTGTCTCACACCTAGGACAAAGGGCAGCCTTTCCAGCCTGCTTTATAAGAGGACAGCCTGCCTGTTCAAACATGCAGAGTGTGCTGGAGTGTGTGTCTTCCTCTAGCTGACTAGAGCTATGAAACTGTCTTTAAAGGGAACCCAGTGTTGAAGAAGGAAACTATGGGGCTACTGACTGGGGATGTGCTGTTCACTGTGGTCGTGGCCATGATCGTCTTCTTGCTCTTGGTGGACCTGATGCACCGGCGTCAATGCTGGTCTGCTCGCTACCCGCCAGGCCCTATGCCAGTTCCCGGGCTGGGCAACCTGCTGCAGGTGGACTTCCAAAAACCAGCATACTCCTTCCACAAGGTGGGGAGCTAGAGGTGTGAGCAGCAATGGTCAGGTGGCACGCCAGTAACAGACACTAGGTAGTGGGTCAAGCCACAGCCTAGTAAAGGACTTGACAGTCCAACGGGGGGAAGTAGATGACCTGTCTGGAAAGGACTCTACAATAGCAAAAAACACTCTGGACCTTGCATGCACCAGGGTTTAGGAGGGCAAACAGTGTGAGGTGGGTGGGATGTGCCAGAAGGTCTGGACCCAGATTGGATGGACATGAAGTTGCTCAGGACCCAGATACCTTCTGTAGCCATTAAGGGATAGGATTGTCAAAGAAGGAGCAGGGTGAGACTGTCTTAGGCAACACTTGAATCAGGACATTGATAATGAGAGCATTGCTGTGATGCACATCAGATTCTGAGGGTGCCGTGGGGTCCAGGCCTCTCTGCTCTGACCTTTGTCCTGAGTTTCCTCATGTGAAGAATGGGAAGCTAAGGGGCCTCACTGACAGTTTTTCCAACTCTGCACAGGTCATAGCTGAGTGATGACAGCTAGATCTACAGTGAGTGTTCTGAACCTAAGAAGATGGGAGGACAGCAGGCAGTAACGAGGTCAGGTAGTCGAGGGACTGGAGGAGGCCGTGAGTGCCATCCTCACTCCCATAAGAAAAAGCCAAGAAACAGCAGCTCAGCTGAGTCTTGCACTGTTGAACTGGGTCTCCCTGTGTTGGGAGTGAGGCTGCGACCTGCATTCTGTGAGGAAGCCCAGCCTCACAGGCTCCCTGGCCTCCACCTGCAGCTGCAACTTAGGTTCGGGAACGTGTTCAGCCTGCAGCTTGCCTGGACTCCAGTGGTCGTGGTCAACGGGCTGGCAGCGGTGCGGGAAGCTCTGGTGACCCATGGCGAGGACACCTCAGATCGGCCCCAAATGCCCGCCAGTGAATTAATTGGCTTTACACCAAGATCCAAAGGTATAAATCAGTATGGCACAGGTGGCATCAGGGTACAACCTTGAAGCAGTGATTCATTAGGACAGGGCTTCCTGGGCATGGTGATGTGCTCCAGGCACGAAGGACATCCTTGACTTCTGGGCATGAGGCCTGGAAAGGAGCTGTTGCAAGGGGTGGAGACAGAGTTTGTGTGGGATCAGCAGCCTGGAGTGAGGGGTTACCAAAACGACAGTTTAGCATTTTCTGGTACAGACACGTGTTCCCCATCCAGGCATTATTCAGGCTTCCTACGGACCTGCCTGGCGTGAGCAGCGGCGATTCGCTGTGTCCACTCTGCGCAGCTTTGGCCTGGGCAAGAAGTCTCTGGAGCAGTGGGTGACCGAGGAGGCCTCCTGCCTCTGTGATGCTTTTGCCAACCATGCTGGTAGGTGATGGGTGAGGGACACAAGGAAGGGACTGGAATACAAGCTACTGGGAGAAGTCCCAGCACCCTGACAAGCCTCCCTCCTCACAGAGCAGCCCTTTCAGCCCAGCGTCCTCATGAGCAAAGCGGTGTGCAATGTGATCACCTCCCTCATCTACGCCCACCGCTTTGAGTATGATGACTCCATTGTGATCAGGCTGACAGAGTTGCTGGAGGACAGTGTTAAGGAGGACGATGGCTTGTTGCTTCAGGTACAGTGTTCAGCGGAGTCTGTGCAGGGACACATTCCTGCAGGAGGCTCTGGGAGAGCAATTTGCATGCAATGGGATGGGAAGGAAGCATGAGGGAGAGAGTGCTGAGGTGGAAAGTTCTGGTGGTGCAAAATGGACAAGAGAAAGGGGAGAGGTGGCTGAGGTTCAGGGACCCAGAGATAAGAGCCTGGGTTCACATCGGAAACCACAGAAATTCCTGAGATTGCCATCGTAGGATGTTCATGTGGCCTCTGAGCAGTAGGAGAGAGCTTTGATGGTGACCCAGGGGAAGGAAGAATGGGCCAAACATGTGGAGAGTCACATTGGGCTCTGTGCAGGAGCCTGGGAGTGAGATGTTTTCATGAGTATGGAACACAGCAAAAATCCCCACTGCCTCTGCCATCACAGGTGGTGAACTCAGTGCCACTACTCGTGCGCATTCCCTGGGTGGCTGCCAAAGTCCTGCCCGCACAGAGGTCCATCATTG
>NW_004524729.1:17052-22472 GCF_000260255.1 Octodon degus | reverse complement strand
GGGAAGAAAAGTGGTGACAGCATCCCAAATCGAAACACATGGTTTCAACCAGAGGCTTGGGCCAGACTCCTCTAAGAGAGATGCCTTTGTCACCTGGATGCAGCCTTTAGTCTGGGGTAGAGAGTGTAAGGGCATCAGCTGCAGGAACTGACCTGCCGTGGCCCTGCTTTTCTATGCAGACCGTGTCCAGCAGGAGATCGATGAAGTCATAGGGCAGGGGCGCCACCCAGAGATGGCAGACCAGGCCCACATGCCATTCACCAATGCTGTGATTCATGAGGTGCAGCGTTTTGCAGACATTATCCCCATAGGTGTGCCCCACATGACATCTCGTGACACCGAGGTACAGGGCTTCTGCATCCCTAAGGTAAGCCTGGGGTCCTTCTTCCCTAGCATGGTCACTGAAGTATTGTTACAAAATATTCTGCAACCTTGCCTTAGATACTCCTTTGGTGGCAGCCCCAGCATGGGTGGGTGTGGTGCTGAGCACAGAGCTGCCTTATCCCCACTGCCCCCGCACCTGTGTTTTTGGAAGATGAATTAACCCATGAAAGTTATTGAAGGATGTTGTACGCTTGCACCTGAGCAAAATTGTGTGTGTTGGCTCCCATGGGATCCCTGTTCTGTGGGCTTTGTGTGTATGATCGTGACTGTCCTGAGAAGCTCCTGGGAACACTAGATAATTGAAGGATCCTTGTGACCCTGTACCCAGCAGCCACAATGCCTCATCCAGTGTGCTCATGGTTAGTAAGTGGCAGGGTCCTGATCCTCCATCCCAGTGCACATCCGTGCCGTGTGTCTCCTGCCAGGGGACCATGCTCATCACCAACCTGTCATCTGTGCTGAAGGATGAGACTGTCTGGGAGAAACCTTTCCACTTCCACCCTGGACATTTCCTGGACAGCGAGGGCCACTTTGTGAAACACGAAGGGTTCATGCCCTTCTCAGCAGGTGATTGTATTAGACCAGGCTCCCTGTCCCCTTGCCTGGGTAGGTGGTGCCTAGGCCTGAGGCTGAGTGAACCTCATCATTCCCATAGGTCCCCGCATGTGCCTTGGGGAGCCCCTGGCCCGCATGGAGCTTTTCCTCTTCTTTACCTGCTTGCTGCAGCGCTTCAACTTCTCTGTGCCTCAAGGGCAGCCCCGGCCCAGCGACTGTGGTATGGTTTCCTTCCTAGTGGCTCCAGCCCCCTACCAGCTCTGTGCTGTGCCCCGCTAGAAGGGGCAGCATGGCCACTACTTATTGACTACATGGATGACTTCATGTTCAATAAAATATATTGACTGTCACTCTGTCTGCATTAAGCCCTGTATACTCAAACCCCCGTGCCTTAAGCCACTCATGATCCTCTGCCTTCTCCATCTCACCCTGTTTACTGCCACCAGCACAAGAGTAATGTGTCTACTGATGCTCAGCAGGTGGGAGCTCAAGCCTTGAAACTCAGGGAGACCCACGTCTGACTGCTGAATGGTTGGCAAATCCCAGGCAGCAGTCTGAGCTCCATGGGTGTCAGGTGGTGCTGAGAGTGAGAGGCTTTCTCTTCGGCATAAAACACAGTTCCTGGGGGATACTGGATGGTGCTCCTGGTCTTCAAGACCACCTCAGGCTCAGCAAACAGCTAGAAAATACAGTACAACTGGAAATATCCTTATTGTCATGGTTTTTGTTCATAACACTGTCATAATACACAGGAAAACTCAGCAGCAGGGAAAGGCACACAAGGTGGAGTCCAGGAAGACAGACAGGCATTCTGCTGTGCTGTCGGAGGAGAGTTGCTGGATGGTCAGTGCTCCCAGCCACAAAGGGTGAATGCTGTTGTGGGAGCTGCGTACAGGGCAGATGCACTCCAACCTTGGTGTCCAGGGCTTTTCTTGAGGTCCCATTGCCATGGTGGACTGAGAGGCTGATGTCCACGGCTCCATTTCTATCCACTCTGGCTCATGCAATCCAAAGCCCTAGTTATTCCTCGCTGTTGACACTCACTCCTCCAAGACCATCTTATGAGGAAGAAAGGTCCAAGGGCTTAGGGAAGGTTTCGCATGGCTCACCCATGGTGACTAAGGCCTGTCCATAGCCCCCCTATGAGTATCCATGTCATTTGATTTCATTGTGGTATGACACCCAACAAAGCTTGAGCGTCTTCCTCCACCACACTTTGTTCTTTTTTTTTTCTTTTTTTTTCAAAGTTTTATTGATAAACAGATAGCAATGAGACAGTTTCAAATCAAATTGGATTTTTTTTCTTTTTTCAGAACCAGGAATTGAATTCAGACCCTTGTGCTTGCCAGGGAAGTGCTTATTCTACTGAGTCATCTCCCCGGCCCCCACTTTGTTCTTTTCTTGTCATTCTGAGGGTCAAAAAAGCCTTGTGTGTACTCCACAAATACTCTACCACTGAGCTGCACTTCCAGCCTCATCCTACCCATTTCCAAGGCTTCTTTTCAGTGGTGTCAAATGTATTGATAATGTAAAAAAGAAGCCCCATTGGCCATTCACAGCTCTCTTCATCAGGCAAAACTGGAGCCCTAATCTGAATTTATACAATAATTATCATTCCTTCCTCCCCACCTCTGGCAGCCACCTTGTCATTTTCTGTTTCTGTGAATTGGAGCACTGTGGGTAGTCATCAAAGTGTAATCAGACACTATTTGTCTTTTCTGACTGGCTTATTTCTGTGTTTTGCATGTTTGTTTTTCTTGACTGAGATTTAGGGCATAGGTTGGGAAATGTCTGCTTGGGCCACTCCCCACTCCTATCCCGAGGGTGATTTGCTTATTTCACTTGAGGTAACCACTTCGAGTTTTCTTCATGTTGTAGCAGGTTTCAGCACTTCTTTCCTTTTAAGGCAGAATAACTTTCCATTGTGTGAATTTGCAGCATCCCCGTACCTACTGTTGTCCTTCCTTGTTTCATGTAAGAATGGAAAACCACAGTCTGAAAATCTTATGTAAAAATTTCAGAAATACACAATTTGTGAATTTTAAGTGGCAAGCCACACCGAGGAGGCCCACTGATTTCATAACCCTTTCCTCCACTTTGTTCACTAGAATGTAAATCCCTTTGTCTGGCATATTCTTGCCATGTTGCCTATGTTCCTATCATTTGCTTGGTTCTCTGGCCAACTGTTGCTCTTTCCTCCTACTGGGATGAAGTCAGAAGGTCAAGTGTAGCCTAACCCCACCTCCTGGGGCCTTCCCCTCCCTTCGCTTCGTCTCCTCATGGGGCATTGATCACAGCATCCAGCAAGGAGAACTGTGTGCAGTGCAGTCAGGTACAGTGTTTGAGAGGCTCCATGCACATGCATTCGTTGTGCACTGTGGTTATAATTGCTCTGATTTATATATTCCACTTCATCCCTGGCATAGGTGCATAGGAGACACCTTACTGTGATTATGGAACAGTTACTAGCAGGCACAGGAACTAGTTGGGGTCGTGAGATGTGCTCTCAGATGCACAGGCCCACTGTCCCAGTGTTCTTTGTCTACCCCTTTGTCAGACTTCTGTGCTGCCTCCATTTCTGAGCCATAGTATGTTGTATGTTACGGATCGGTGCCAAAAGAAAGGCCGAGAAGACCTGATGAATGTAGCTTGAAAAGTCTCATTGAGATTAGTCTCTCTCCAAGTGAGCCCAGAGCCTCAGAAGCATCTCGCATTTATTGAGGGGTAAAGGCAGGCTGAGGAATGTGCATTATTACTTAAGTGAATACAAACTCCTATCTCCATTGACTTCCACCATTTGCCTAATACTAGGCTCATACAAATGCTAGCCCATAACATCCCAAGCAAGGGATCAAAGGACAGGGCTCCTGCAGGAGAAGCTGTTATCTGCTGCCTTGGGTCTCAGCTTGCCAGGAATTTGCAAACAGTCAGCAACCCTCCTTGGACTCAGTCCAGTGTTCCCTGCTCTCTTGGGACATCAGGCTTTTGTCTCAAATCTGTATCTCTACAATTCCCCGCTTTTGTTTTTACGCTCAAAGTTTTTGCAGCATCAGGGCAAGGACTGCAGATTTTTGGTCCATAGCTTGTTGCTGGACTTGTTCCCGTCGCCAGACTAAACAGGATATACAAATAGTACAGAGACAACATAGACAAATTACTACTACACTTCCACTAAACCATGGAGTAAGGTGAAAAGGGTTATGTTTTCAATGCCATTTGAGATGCTTTGTAACAGATCAGTGCCAGACAATTCTGACAATTGTTTTACAAAAGTATTACGAGGGGTGTGGGGGGGGAAGTATTATCAATGTGTTGCTGAAGAGACAGGATCTCAGAGGTAATATTACCAGGATACAATAGATGTCTTCTTACGTTTTCCCATGGGAAATGAGTCTGATTCCATGGAATTGGAGTTATACAGGATGAAGAGGTATTCCAATCACATTTTAAATGAAGTTGATGTTGTAGATTAACAGTTTGATCTCCTAGCATAACAACAGCTTGCTCTAAATCATTTATCTTCTCATTTAACTCTTAAGTGTATGTGTCCTTGAGAAGTCCATAATTGTTCTGAGTCCTTGCGCCACTGCTGCACAAAATGAACAGTTTGTACACCTTGGCTCAATGCTACTCTGGCTGTAGCAGCTGTGGCTGTGACGGCTGTTATTCCTAAAATTATGGCTATCACGAGTTCAATCATTCTTTTCATTCTCTTCTTTAACACCTCCAGCAAATGTTGGAACAGCCTCATGAGAGTCTTGCCACAGGAGATGCAGTTGTACAGGAAGCCAAATTCTGGTCCTTGCCCTGAGAATATAGATGCTATCCCTGGAAAATTAAGGCTAATAGAAGAATTTAGACATGTATATAAAGAACAATTGTGACATGTGATGGTATAGTTAGAAGGGTTCCAATAACTAGGTCCTACAAGCAACAGGTAAGGGAGGTGAACACATGCCTGAGCAAAATGCATTGTGTTCCTTTTAAATTATATATTTAAATTATAGGGGAATTGATTCCTCCATATATAACCTTTCCATGCTGACATATGATTTAATGAGGTAACCAATTTTCAGTGATTTTTTTTTTTTTTTGCGGAAACGGGGATTGAACTCAGACCCTTGTGCTTGCTAGGGAAGCGCTTATTCCACTGAGCCATCTCCCCGGCCCCATCAAAATTATTGCCAGTGATTTTTTTTTGAGGTAACCAATTTTCAAAGATGATGTTGAATTGGTCCCCCAGAAATGTGAGGGACACTAGAGGACATTCCTCCTCCATGCCACATTAATGTGTCTTTGGCATTTTTAGTATAGATCTCATCACTGCCATTCCGTTTCCATCTTTTTTTTTTCTTTTTTTCAAAGTTTTATTGATAAACAGATAGCAATGAGACAGTTTCAAGTCAAATCGGAAGTACAGTTTCAACAAATAATACACTGCGGGCTGGAGAGATGGCTCAGTGGTCTAAAGCACCTACTTG
>NW_004524729.1:11067-16062 GCF_000260255.1 Octodon degus | reverse complement strand
TTTTTTTTTTCTTTTTTAAATTTTATTTATTTGTGTGTGTGTGTGTGTGTGTGTGTGTGTGTGTGTGGCCAGCTCAGTCCACCAGGGGCCGGGGCTGGCTGGCATGTGGTGCTGGGGATTGAACCGCGGTCCCTGTGCTTTGCCAAGCTTGTTCTAAGTAGGTGCTTTAGACCACTGAGCCATCTCACCAGCCCCTTGTGTAAGTTTTTTGATTTGTTCCCAGGTAGGTAATGGGGCTTGCTGAGTTTCAGGAAGCGGCTATCTCAATGGTCTCCTATTTAGGGTAAGTCTTTTCATTTCATTAATTGGAGGATCTATATCAGAATGTTTACGTTTACTCATTTTCTGGGTTTTATTCGTTGAGCTGGCACCCAAATTACTTCTCCAGTATCTGTAATGACACAAGCAAAACCTCTTCCCCATCTCTGGATAACTCCTGGAACCCACTGATCAATATCATTTAGAAAGAAAACAGTCTGTTGCAAAGGAACACTCAATTTCTTTGTCCAGTGGTCTGCTGCAGAAGATCCATCTGGCAGCCGATTTGAAAAATTTAGTTTTGGGCTGGGGAGATAGCTCAGTAGAATAAGTGCTTGCCTGGCAAGTCCAAGGGCCTGAGTTCAATTCCCGGTGCACACACACACACACACACACACACAAATAATAATAATTAATAAATAAATAATTTAGTGTAAATAAAGGTTTTTGTAATGTTAACCTAGGTGTATTTATATGCATACTATTCCTCCTCTTTTGTTTAATAAGCATTTCTTTTAAACTTCTATTTGCTCATTCTATAATTGCTTGACCTTGGGGGTTATAGGGAATACCTATAATATGGGTAATATTCCAATGTTTAAGAAAGTTTTTTAAAACTTTATTAAGATAGGCAGGTGCATTATCAGTTTTAATCTCTTGTGGGGCCCCCATTACATTAAACGCTTCTAATAAATGTTGTATAACATACTGGCTGTTTTCACTGGATAAAGGGGTAGCCCATCGGAAACCTGAAAATGTATCTATGGACATATGAACATATTGCAATTTCCCAAAAGAAGGAACATGAGTGACATCCATCTGCCACAGCTGATTGGCTGCATTTCCTCTTGGATTTACTCCTTGAGGAAAGTGATGGCCTTGTAGAGCACTGCATTGTGAGCAAGAATTTAACACATGCTGAGCTTGTTTGTGTGTGATATTAAGTTTTTGGATAAGCCCTTGTTTATTAGTATGGGTGGAGGCATGGAAGTCCATGGCCGCTTGAACATTACCTATAAGTAACCGATCTATCTGTTCATTTCCTGCTGACAGAGGACCAGGCAATGCAGTATGAGCTCTAATATGCGTAATAAAGAGAGGTTGATTTCCTTTTTTAAAAATTTTTATTTATTTATTTATTTATTTATTTGTGTGTGTGTGTGTGTGTGTGTGTGTGTGTGTGTGTGGTGTGGCCAGCTCAGCCCACCAGGGGGCGGGGCTGGTTGGCATGTGGTGCTGGGGGATTGAACTGTGGTCCCTGTGCTTTGCTAACCTTGTTCTAAGTAGGTGTTTTAGACCACTGAGCCATCTCACCAGCCCCATGATTTCTATTTCTGATAAGATCTGTAGCATAGAAAATAATTGTATTAGTTCTGAGCCATCCGCAATTAAGGTAGCAGTCTCTATTTCTTTTACTGTGTGTTCAGCGTATTGGGAATCAGTTATAAGATTTAATGGGTCAGGGCAATCTTGAAGTAACATAATGATGGCAGCTAACACTGCCTTTTGAACAGAGCGAAAAGGAATTTGTTCAATTTTAGTCTTAGGACCTGCATAACCTGCCATCCCGAGTTTATTGGCATCAGTAAAAAATGTATCTGTTTTAGGAATAGGTTTAGTTTTAACAACAGAAGGTAATATCCATTGGGTTCTTTTGAGAAATTGAAGGCGTTTGTTTTTGGGAAAATGACTGTGAATGTAACCCAAAAAGTCTTGTAAAGTGAGTTGCCATTCATTAGAAAGTTTATATTGACACAGGATTTCTTGTTGAGTAAGTGGCACTATAATTTGTTGGGGATCTGTGCCAATAAGATGGCGAAGTCTTAATCTCCCCTTAGTAATGATTCTACAAATCTTTTTCTGCTCTTTATTAGGCAAAAACAGCCATTCTAAAATACGATCTTCCTGCCAAAAGATCCCAGTAGGTGAATGTTGGGATGGAAAAACAACTAGTGCAACCGGTTGATCAGGATCAATTTTGTCCAAATAGGCAGTATGCATAATTTGTTCAATCTGTAAAAGTTCCTTTTCAGCTAAAGTACTTAAAGATTGGGGACTATCTAAGGCAGGGTCCCCTTGTAATGTAAGAAACAAGTTTTGTAGGGCGTAGGTGGAAATTCCTAAGGAAGGCCTAAGCCAATTAATGTCTCCGAGTAACTTTTGAAAATCATTTAAGGTATGTAGGCAGTCCCATCATAATTGAATCTTTTGAGACCAGATACGGGTTTGATCTAACTTATTGCCTAGGTATTCAAGAGGTACTTGTTCTTGTATTTTCTCTTTGTCTATAATTAGTCCATATTCTCCCAAAACTGACTCAGCCTTAGTGACCAGTTGTTTCAATATATCTTGGTCAGAATGGGCAAACAGTATATCATCCATATAATGCATGATTAAAACCAAGGGAAATAAACATCTTAACTTTTCCACAGCCTGGTTTACATAAAATTGACAAAGAGTTGGACTATTTATCATACCTTGTGGTAAAATTTTCCATTGATACCTGGGAGTAGGTTTGTTATTATTTAAGGAGGGAATAGTAAAAGCAGACTTTATCTTGAGGCTGAAGGGGAATAGTATAAAAACAATCCTTTAAATCAATAATGGTTAAAAACCAGTCCTTGGGAATCATACTAGGTTGTGGCAATCCAGGTTGTGAAGGACCCATGGGCTGAATAACAGCATTAATTTTTCTTAAATCTGTAATTAATTTCTATTTTCCTGACTTCTTTCTTATGACAAATGCCGGGGAATTCCAAGGACTTGTTGAGCTTTCTATTCTATCCTCATTTAACAATTCTTGAACTATCATTTCAAGAGCCGACAGCTTCTCTCTAGTCAAAGGCCATTGCTCCACCCACATAGGCTGTTTTGTTAACCATTTAAGGGGGAGGGCGAAGCTCGGAGCAATGGCCACTACTCTTAAATTTGAATGTAAAGCAAGCGTCTTTATCTCCTGTGCAATCGCAAGGATTGCAAAGTGGCACCCCACTGACAAAGCAGATCACAGCCCCACAAGTTCATTGCAATGTCTGCCACGTAGGGTTGCAAATGTCCTTGCTGGCCTTTTAGCCCAATACAGACCATGTTTTGACTTTGCTAAATATTAGTCATGGTTCCTATTCCTGAAAATGTGACAGAAACAGGCATTTTAGGCCACTGACAGGGGCAGTTCTTGGAGGATATAATAAAAACATCAGCTCCAGTGTCTGCCACCCTTTTTAAAATTTATTTATTTATTTATTTTTGCCATAGTTTTATTGATAAACAAATAGCAATGAAACAGTTTCAAATCAAATCTCTGCCACCCTTTAAAAGCCAGGCCTTGAATGGTAATAGATAATTGGGGTCTTTGGCCCAGAAGTGTTTGCCACCATACCGAAAAATCAGTGCTTCCAAATCCTCCTTTTCTTTTCTCTGGCATGCTCTTGCCTTTTATATAAGGCAAAAGTAGTAACTGAGCAATCCTCTGTTTGCTTACTACCTGAAAGGGTACTGAGGTAGATATCATAACAAGAATTTCTCCCTCATAATCACTATTTTTTTTTTTACATTTATTTATGTGTGTGTGTGTGTGTGTGTGTGTGTGTGTGTGTGTGGCCAGCTCAGCCCACCAGGGGGCGGGGCTGGCTGGCATGTGGTGCTGGGGGATCGAACTGCGGTCCCTATGCTTTGCCAAGTTTGTTCCAAGTAGGTGCTTTAGACCACTGAGCCATCTCTCCAGCCCCTCATAATCACTATTATTCCTAATTGTACAACGACCCCTTGGCTAGTAAGGCTACATTTTCCAATAATTAAGCCAACAGTATCCTTGGGTATGGGACCAAAAATATTGGTATGAATTTTATATACTCCATCCAGTGGAGCACCTTGAGCCTTTAATGGGCGTATAACCTTTTGACATTCTGAATTAGCATTTTCTTTTTCTTTCTTTTTTTTTTTTTTTTTGTGGCAGAACCAGGGATTGAACTCAGACTCTTGCACTTGCCAGGGAAGCGCTTATTCCACTGAGCCATCTCCCCAGCCCCAAGGAATTAGCATTTTCAAAAGACAAAGTTTGTAATAACAAATCCTGAAGATTGAGTTTTATTAATTGCCTCCCTCAGTCAAGAGATAAAATCAACAAAAGGCTCATTGTGAGATTGCATTACTTTAGTAAAAGATTTTTGAGCTTCTCCAGGCTTTTCAACCTTCTCCCATGCTCGGAGACAACATAAACGCGTTTGAACAACAGCTGTATCATCCTGGAGTTGAGCTGTAACACCAAACCGTGCGCCTGAGCCAGTGAACTGGTCAGCTGTTATAGCGATGGCGGATTTTGACCCCGGTGTATCCTGTCCTGGGTTTCTGCCTTACCTTTCCACCAAGTACGGAATTGAAGATACTGTCCTGGTTCCAAAATAGTATGGCACAATACTTCCCAATCATGAGGAACAAGCCTATGCTCATCTGCCAAACCTTGTAAAAGGCCAACAACATAATTAGATTGCATTCCATATGTCATAATGATACAGGGAGAAAAACTGATCTCGGGTGGGTGACCTCCAAACCATATAGGGAACCTCCAAATGACATAGAGAAAAATGATCTATGGACCTGACCTGAACAAGTTCATGTTCTCTAAAACCGAAGAATGAATTTTAGGAACAAACGGAGGTTATGAGCAGAACATATTTATTGAGGGAAAGAGAGCTCCTGTCCAAGAGAGGGACAGGAGGGGGGCCCGAGCGGGTAGTT
>NW_004524729.1:8513-9067 GCF_000260255.1 Octodon degus | reverse complement strand
TCAAGCAAGGGATCAAAGGACAGGGCTCCTTCAGGAGAAGCTGTTATCTGCTGTCTTGGGTCCCAGCTTGCGGGGAATTTGCAAACAGACAGCAACCCTCCTTGGACTCAGTCCAGTGTTCCCTGCTCTCTTGAGACATCAGGCTTTTTTCTCAAATCTGTATCTCTACAATAGTGAAAGATGCTGCTCTGGTTCTGGGCGTGAGCTGACTGTTGGAGACTGTACTACAGTTCTTGTGGATCTGTACTGAGAAGGGGAATTTTTTGGTGTGTGTGTGATTTTTGAAGAATTTGATAACCATTTTAATATATGAAAATATAAGCATACCATCAGTTATGGAGAATAGTAAGATAAATACCCTTGAATATACCATTGACTCTAAGAAATAAGAATAGCAGTATAGTTGGGAATTGCCAATATGACACTCAATAGAGTGAATTCAGAGGGAATTTCTGTGGGGTGCAGCTAAAGCTAATGATCAATCACATGCGCAGGGCTAAAGTGAGGCCAGCCCCAAGCACACAGAGCACCCAGGGCAACCATTGGAACAAGGT
>NW_004524729.1:7099-8238 GCF_000260255.1 Octodon degus | reverse complement strand
TTTTGGGAGAAACCACTCTACTGATCCACACAGTGCCTTTAGCATTTGACAGTGTCACCCAGAGTACACCAGCATCCACATGCAGAGCCTCCTCGGGTGCCTGCCCTCTTTTTCTGTGGTTCTTTGATAAAAGCCATCAGAATCGGTGTGAGGTAGCATTTCACTGGGGTTTTCATTTTCATTGGTCTAATAGTGAGTGCTATGATGTGTGTTTTCATGTGCTTTTGCAGCCACACTGTGTATTTTCCATGAAGAATGATTAACTTAGTTCCTTTGCTCATTTTTAATTCATTTATATGGATTTCTCATTCTGTAATATTCTGATATTAATATTTTACATTTTAGTGACCAACAATTATGCTCTTACCCACCCTTGAGTTTTCTTTTCCTTCTGTTGATGGGACTTGATGCACAATACTGTTTATTTTTCATAAAATCTAATCCAGGGGCCGGGAGATAGCTCGGTAGAATAAGTCCTGCCTGGGAAGTGCAAGAGTCTGAGTTCAATCCCCGCTTCCACAAAAATGAAATGAAATGAAATAATGAAATGAAATGATTTTTTCTTTGACTATACCACTGGTCTGCTATCCAAATTATTAGTGCCAAATTCACCTTGGTGAAGCTTTTGCCCTCTTTTCTTGTGAAAAGTATTATAGTGTGAGCTCATGCATTCAGTTCTTTGATTTATGTAATGATATACTATATGTGTTATGCCAGTTAAGCACTGCACTTCCTTCTTCTATCCACCATCAATACATCAAGTTCCCAGCACTGCTGATTTCCCAGCACCATTTCTTCAAAGGCTGTTCTGTACCGATGGAAGGATTTGGCAGCCTGGTTGAGTATCACCAGACCATTTTCAGTGAAATGATGAAAGTTGGAGGTATGTTTGGAGAACATAGTTTCCTTCTTGAGCAAGAACATGAACTTGTACAGATGTCAATGGTGCAGCCTTCTAGACCTAGAGACTTGATCGTACAGCCTCCTGCTCCTAGACTCCCAACCAGTGCAGTACGTTACTGTGCTCAGTATCATAGTTTGTTGTGGGTCAACTCTGCATAGGAACCAGATCGGCCAGATAGAAATTTGAATAGAGCCTTTTATTTACTGAGCTCAGGTCCGTCAGCCACTTCTCTCTC
>NW_004524729.1:0-889 GCF_000260255.1 Octodon degus | reverse complement strand
GGATAATTGTATATGCAG
Organism: Octodon degus; assembly: GCF_000260255.1. Lineage (NCBI taxonomy): Eukaryota > Metazoa > Chordata > Mammalia > Rodentia > Octodontidae > Octodon > Octodon degus. The sequence continues at coordinate 871 of NW_004524729.1, read as the reverse complement.
TCCCTCAGTGGTGAAGAAAAGAAAAGCAAACCTTACACCCTCCTTGCTTTTGACAGTCACTGTTGAGGTAAATTTTTTTTTTTTTTTTTTTTTTTTACCAGTGTGACACCTCTTTCTCTTGTAATCGCTTTGACTTAGCATCTATGACACAGATACAGTCATCTCAACTCATTTGTGGTGAATGTTGGATGGAATTTCTTTGCCCATGCTTTTGATATCAGCTGCTTTGTTCGTTTCTCTGAAATGACTGTGTTCTAGTCAGCAGTAGATCATATGGGTTTTTGAACCAATGTACCATTCTCTTGTTTCAAAAAGAAGGTGCATGTTAGAAAGCATATGTTTCTACCATTTTTAAATTTGTTTTCTGCTTAAACTTATCCTCTAGTGATTCCATGAAACTATCGTCTTGCCTTTTGTGACTACTTTTATGTCCATGTTGTTTACTTTCTTCTGTGTATGTTTTTCTGCATTTTCTCATTTGTTACATGGGTTAGAGTCAACATCTTAGACAGGAAAACCTAGTTTGAGTAATGAAAATATTATAGTTTATACTTTACAGAAATCTGTTGATATCTATTTCTACCTAATATATTAGAAGTTTATATATTGTGTGCTTATTAACATAGGATTATATTTAATGTTTTATTTACAGATGTTTTACGATAAAAATATGGGAGGGAGGAAAAAAATCACAGAAGGGAATGAAGAGGAATTATAAACCCGCCAATCCCCAGTGCCAACATTGTTAATCACCTGTGTGGTCTACTTGTCCAGCGCTGAGTATCCCCTCAGGGCTCTGAGCTACTGTCTAGTGTAATCTTATTTTAGCCTGGATTTGACCTCTGCCAGCTTGCTTAAGGCAAGCCCACTG
>NW_004524728.1:7359970-7366071 GCF_000260255.1 Octodon degus | reverse complement strand
GAGACCACATACTGGTCCATAGGTCATGCTTAAGTATATGCAAGAAAACAGAGATTATCCCATGAATATTATCTGACCACAGTACAATAAAACTGGATATAAATGACAAAAGAAACCAGAAAAAAAACCTAGATACATGGAAATTAAACAACACCCTACTCAGCAACCAATGGGTCACAGATGAAATTAAACAAGATATTCAACAATATCTACAAATCAATAAAAATTCAAGCACAACTTATCAAAACATAGGCGGTGTGATAAAAGCAGTTCTCAGATGGAAATTCATAGCTGTGAACTCACACATTAAGAAAATAGAACAGGAAAAAATGTACACATTAATGATGCACCTCCAACATCCAGAAAAGGAAGAGAAAACCAATAGTAAATATTAAATACTAAATATTAGAGCAGAAATTAATTCAACTGAAACAAACAAAACTGTTCAAATAATTAACGGTTCAAGAAGCTGGTTCTTTGAAAGATTAAATAAAATTGATAAATCCCTAGCTAACCTCATCAGAAAGAGGAAAGAAAAAACTCAAATAGAAGCAATAAATAATGAAAAAGGTAAAACTACCACAGACCCAGTGGAAAATCAGAAGACTGTCAATAGCTACTTTGAAAACCTTACTCTCACACAATAGAAGGCACAGAAGGAATGGACAGATTTCTAGAAAGGTAAAAATACCAAAACTGGATCGAGAAGATTTAATATTTCTCAATAACTCAGTAATAGCTTATAAAATATAAATTGGAATAAAAAGCCTGCCAACAAAGTAAGTCCAGACTTTGATGGATTCACAGCTGAAATCTACAAGAAATTTATGGAAGATATAGTCCCTATACTCCTCAAAATCTTCAAAGAAATTGAAAAGGAAGCAATCCTCCCAAAATCATTCCTGGAGGCAAGTATTATACTGATACCAAAACCAGGGAAAGACACAATTAAAAAAGCGGACTACAGGCAAACTCTCTCATGAATATAGATGCAAAAATTCTCAATAAATTCATAGTAATAGAATACAGCAAATTATCAAGAAGATTATACACCATGTCCAGGTAGGATTCATCCCAGGGATGCAAGGATGGTTCAATATTTAAAAATCTATAAATCTAATACTCTATATTGATACAGTAAAATCTATAAACCACATGTTGACAAAGTCCAACACTCATTCATTTTCAAAGTTCTACAGAAAATTGGAATAGATGGGCTCTACTTCAATCTGATAAAAGCCATCTATGACAATCCAACAGCTAATATAATTCTAAATGGTGAAAAACTAAAATTTTACTCTCATATCTGATAAAAGACAAGTATGCCATGTATCACCACTCCAGTTCAATATAGTTCTGGAATCGTTAGCTAGAGCCATTAGACCATAGAGAAGAAAAAAAGGAATAAGAATAGGTAAAGAAAAAGTTAAATTATCACTATTTGAAGATGATATGAAACTTTACTTGGAAGACCAAAAAAACGCCACCAAAAAGTAACTAGAATTGATACACAAATTCAGCAGCATAGCAGGATACAAATTCAATACCCAAAGTCAGTAACATACCGCTGCACAGATAACAAACACACTGAGAGGGAAATTAAAGAAATAATATCATTTACAATAGCACCAAGGAAAATGAAATACATTGAAATTCATCTAACTAAGGAAGTCAAAGATTCTTTTCAAGAAAAATTACAGTACTCTGAAAAAATAGTTAGTAGACAATTTCAGAAACTGGAAAGATATTCCCGGGTCCCAGGTGGGAAGAACCAACATTGTAAAGATGGCCATTCCCCAACAATTGCTGTACAGACTTAATGCAATCCCTATCAAACTACCACTAACATACCTCACAAACCTAGCGAAATCATTCCTATTATTTTTTGTAACAAGAAAAGACCTAGAATAGAAAGGGTAATCCTGGCCAATAAAGACAAGGCAGAAGGCATAACAATTCCTTACTTGAAATTATACTACAAGGCTACTGTGATAAAATCTGCATGGGACTGGCAAAGAAATAGGCCTGAGATCAATGGAATGAATAGAAGATGCAGAGGCCTCTAGTAACACTCAGTCACCACATCTTCAACAAAGGAGCTAAACACTCTTACTGGAAGAAAGTAAGCCTCTTTAACAAATAGTGCTGTTGGCTCTCTGTATGCTGAAAACTAAAACTTGACCCAGGTCTATCACCATGCACTAAACTAAAGTCAAAATGGATTAAAGATCTAAACATTAAAACAGAAACACTAAATCTCCTGGAAAAGAAAGTAGGAGGAACTCTTGATGATATAGGAGTAGGCAAAGAGTTCATGAACAAAATCAAATTGCACAGGTAATACTTGAAGGAATTAACAACTCAGACCTCCTCTTATTGCGAAGATTTTGCATTTCAAAAGAATTTACAAACAAAGTGAAAAGACAACCCACAAATTTGGAAAAACTGTTGACAAATAAGCACTTAGAAAAAGTTCTGCTCTCTGGAATATATAGAGAACTAAAAACCATTAGGGCCCCAAAATTTAAATACCTAATCCAGAAATGGGCACCAGAGATGAACATACACTTCTCAGCAGACAAAATTAAAGAAGTGATTAATTATATGAAAAAATGCTCCACATCACTAGCCATCCATGAAGTGCAAATTAAAATAAAACTGAGATACCATCTCGCACTACAAATAATGGCTTTCATAAATCAATCAACAACAAATTTTGGAGAGGTAGTGGAGAAAAAGACCACTTCTCCATTGCTGGTGGGAATGTAGACTTATGCAAGCATTATGAAAATCAGTGTGGAGACTCATTCGAAAACTAGGACTCGAGACACAATCCCAGGCCAGGCCCAGTGAGTGTGTGGGAGAGCTTCTGGCTACCCTGCGCCGGTGAGACCTACTGGTTACAACCCAGGCGCAGAGTGGGTGAGACCCTCTTCCATCCCCTTGGGACGCACCCCATCACTCCTTAGAACCCCTCCCCCATACCACGGCTGCTGAGTAGGAATTTCTGCTGTATTAGGGGAATCCCTAGATTCATTCCTAGCCCAGGCCCAGTGAGTGTGTGGGAGAGCTGCCTCACCCCCCTACTCCACGTTGTCCCCTCCAGACTCAGATTAAGCCTGGCATACAGGCCTAGGGTGAAACCCTGCAGCAGCAATCCCTGCAGAGAATGTAGGGGACAGAACCACCCAGCTAGTCCAGGAGCAGAACATCTTGCCAGAGGGGCACAACAGGTTCAACCCCAAGGGCAGCAGCAGGAAAGAGCTGAGCACAGCAGCCAGACTGAAGCCAGGCAAAGCTGGATAAATTCAAACTTTGTAGATCTGTACCTGAACTTCAGTAGGTGCTAAGGTTATAACTGAAACAAAGATCTACAACAAAGGTTAGAAGACAGTGCTACACAAAATGATGACAAGGAACAAAATGCAATCTCAGAACCCAAGTCCACCCATAACAAGTGCAGAGGACACTAACACAGAACAAATTGAAATTCACAGCTGAAAGCAATGGATCAATGGCTTCTGAAATAAAGAAACAGCTTCAGAAAAGCATAGAGGAACTCAGATTGGAAATCAAAAAAGAAATCCCTGAATTAATAACATCTGCAGTAAATATTCAAATGCAGAAACATAGGGAGGAAAACCCAATGCCCACCCAGAACAAGTGCAGAGGACACTAGCTCGGCTCAAAGTAATAAATTAATAGCATCAATAGTAAATGAGCAACAGCAGAAAGTTATAGAGGAACTCAGAGAGGAATTCTTTTCTGAAGTAAAAAAAGAAATCTCAGAACTCATAGCATCTGAAGTAAAGAAGCAACTACAGAAACATAGGGAGGAAAGCCAATCTGAAAAAAACACTGCAGAAAAAGAATTTATAAATGCTTCTAAAGAAGACATTGATGAAAAAAAAATAGAGGACATTAGAAAAATGACGGATTCCTTGAATGAGCAATACAGGAAAGAAATAGATCAGATGAAGCAGAGTCAAAGAGACATACAGGAAATTAAAATCTCCATCACAAGCTTGCAAAACTGTTTAAGTGAAAGTGAAGACAGAGTTTCAGATATTGAAGATACTGGTTCAGTTAGTGAAAAGGTAAGATAGGATCTCTTAAAAACAACAAGGATGCAGGAAAGAGTAATCCATCACCTGCAAGAAGATGTAAAGATGAACAATGTGAGACTAATAGACATCAATGAGAAAAAAGGAGTCAATACAAATGACATTTAAAAAATATGGGCAGAAGTAATAGCAGAAAACTTCCGAAATATGAGGAAACAATCTGACATTCAGGTAACTGAAGCATACAGAATGCCAAGTAACCTCAACCCAATGAAAAACAGAGCGAGACATATAACAGTCAAGATCCCAGAAATTCAGCACAAGAATAATCTACTGAAAGCCGCTAGAGAAAAGAAGCAGATCACATTCAAAGAAAGCCCATCAGAATTGTGGCCAAATTCTCTTCATAAACCATGAAAGCAAGAAGAGCATGGAGCAGAGTACTTCAAGTCCTCTATGAAAGCAAATTCCAGCCCAGACTACTATAACCCTCAAAACTCTTTTTCAAGTTTGATGGAGAAGTGAAATACTTTTCTAACAAAGAATAGCTAAAGAATTTCGTGATGACAAAGCCAAACCTACACAGGCAACTGAAAGATATTCTGTAGAGGAAACAAAATGATCAGAACTCCACAAATGAGATCAGAAGCAAACAACTAAATAGGGCAAGCTATTAAACACAGGAGAAAAAGGAGTAAATGACAACAGGTAAATAACATGCCAATCATAAGTCAATACATCTCATTTCTAACCATCGATGTAAATGGACTCAATTCACCAATTAGGAGAAATAGACTGGCACAGTGAATTAGGAAACAAAATCCAACAATATGCTGTGTACAAGAAACACATTTAACTCATAAAGACATTCATGGGTTGAAAGTCAAAGAACGGAACAAAATACTAAATGTCCCAACAACTCAGAAAAAAGCAGGGGTAGCAATCCTATTCTCAGAAAGTCTCAATTTCAAACCAACAAAAATCAAGTGAAATAAAGAAGGACACTATATACTGGTTAGGGGAAAAATTCAAGAGGAAGAGGTAACACTCATAAATATGTATGCACCAAACACGGGAGCATCCAACAAAGTAAAGCAAATCTTAATGGACATGAAAACTCTAATATCCAATACCACAATTTTAACAGGAAACTTTAAAAGCCCCTTATCCCATAAAGACAGGTCAACCAGACAAAAATTAGCAAAGAAATAACAGAACTGAACCAGAACTTGAAACAAACGGACTGAGTGGACATATACAGAGTGTTCCACCCAAATACAGCTGAATACACATTTTTCTCAGCTGCACATGGGTCATTTTCTAAAATGGACCATATACTGCTCCATAGGTCATGCTTAAGTATATGTAAGAAAACAGAAATTATCCCATGCACAATATCTGACCACAGTGCAATGAAACTGGAAATAAATGACAAAAGAAAACCCAAAAAAACCTTAAATACATGGAAAATAAATGACACCCTACTAGCAACCAATGGGTCACAGATGAAATTAAACAAGAATTTCAACAATATCTACAATTCAATGAAAATTCAAACACAACTTTTCGTAATTTATGGGATATGATGAAAGCAGTTGTCAAAGGAAAATTCATAGCTGTGAACTCACACATTAGAAAATAGAACAGGAACAAAGAAACACCTTAATGACGCACATCCAACATCTAGAACACGAAGAGCAAACTAAACACAGAGCCCAGAGATGGGAAGAAATCATAAAGATTAGAGCAGAAATTAATTCAATTGAGACCAAGAAACAATTCAAAGAATTAAAAAGCAAAAAGCTGGTTCTTTGAAAGATTAAATAAAATCGATAAGACCTTAGCTAACCTCATCAAAAAGAGGAAAGAAAAATTCAAATAGAAGGAATAAGGAATGAAAAGGGTGTAATTACCACAGACTAAGTGGAAATTCAGAAGATTATCAATAGCTACTTTGAGAATCTTTACTCTCACATAATAGAAGACACAGAAGAAATGGACAGATTCCTAGAAAGGTACAAATTACCACAACTGAAT
>NW_004524728.1:7356742-7358235 GCF_000260255.1 Octodon degus | reverse complement strand
ACAAAGGTCTGCTCTCTAGAATTTATAAAGAACTAAAAAACACTAGGGCCTCAAAATTTAAAGACCCAATCCAGAAATGGGCATCGGAGATGAACACACACTTCTCATAGGATGAAATTAAAGAAGCGAATAAGTATATGAAAAAAATGCTCCACATCACTAGCCATCTGCAAAATGCAAATTAAAACAACATTGAGATATCATCTCACCCTAGAAAGAATGGCTATTATAAGGAAATCACCCAACAATAAATGTTGGACAGGCTGTGGGGAAAAAGGAACTCATCTCCACTGCTGGTGGGAATGCAGACTGGTGCAACCATTGTAGAAATCAGTGTGGAGACTCCTTAGAAAAGTTGGACTGGAAATCCCATGTAAACCAGATATTCCTCTACTGGGAAATTTCACGGAGGATCTGAAAACATCATATCATAGTGATATATGTGTGCCTATGTTTATAGCAGCACAATTTGTGCTAGCCAAATCTTGGAAACAACCAAGATGCCCATCACCTGAGAAATGATTGAAAAAGATGTGGAATTTTTACACAATGGAGTATTATTCAACTATTAAGAATGATAAACTCTAAGCCTTTATACTAAATTGGATACCACTTGAGCATGTACTCATAAGTGAAATAAACCAGACACATATGTGTAAATATCGTATAGTTTCCCTAGTATAAGAACTCAAAAGAAGAAATATAAATAGAAAGGTATAATACAAGAAAAAGGAAAGCAGGATCTCTAGGACTAACTAATCAAAAGAGGGAAAGGAGAAGAGCTAGGAAACATGAAAATGCCAAGCCATACAGTTATATGTAGAAGATGGGCAAGGCAATGACCCTGAGACTCTCCAGTAGATTTTTGAATCTAGCAGTTAATTGGAAATATTCTCACCCTGACTAACTATATATACTGATACCTGTGAACTAAGCAATTGCACTGCAGATGGTAATCCGTCATAGTAGTTTCATGGTTGGAGAGCCTGTCATTCTGGTCTTCTGAATATGGGCTGCTTGTCTTGACCTGCCAGTTACTGCTATGCTGTCCCTCAGGTAGATGATTGTTCGAAAAGAAGAGGGTGGTGAATGAAAGCAAGAGACAGGACTAGGAATATTTTGGGACTGTCCTGCTTCAAGGTTTTATATGGGTAGTTTTTTGGACTTATTTGTAAACATAAGGAGTATATAAGTCTTTATGCCTATTTTAAAATATATTCTAATTTTTAAATGTTTTTTATTATATTCTGTAGGTACTTAAAGTTCAACATATTAACACTTGATAAAAAATACCTGTTCCATGTCATGCCTAAGATGTTTGATATTCAGACAGATAGTGAGGTGAAGCTTAACAGCCTAAGTTGTATGGTAATAACAATTATCTTGTCTTCTGGATGATTAACAACCTAAGTTTGCAGACCAAATTAGAGAAAGGAGGGCTGCAAGGAAAGCCAACTTTTTGGCCCTAGCCTTCCAAGGTCAATTAAGACTCA
>NW_004524728.1:7350250-7356134 GCF_000260255.1 Octodon degus | reverse complement strand
ATTTGTTCTAATGGTGTTTGTAAATAGGATACCATGTCCACAACTTGTACAGCAATTAACTACTAGGAAGAATGTATGCAATGTGTTAATTATTGAAACTGTCCTACCAATTTGATTTGAGACTGTCTCATTGCAATTTGTTCCTCAATAAAATCATGAAAATACAGAAAATAAAAAAAATCAGGAGATCCTGTAAAAAAGTAATAATTAAAAAAAAAAAGAAAAGAGAAACTAAGACTGGAATTCACATACAAACCAGCTTTCCCTCTACTGGCAATTTTCCTGGATGAACTGAAAATGTCATATCATAATGATATATGTGTTTTTTTTGTTTAAAACAGAACAATTTTTGATAGCCAAATCTAGGAAACAACCAAGGTGCCCATCACCTGAGCAATGGATGAAAAAGATGTGGTATTTTTATACAACAGTGTATTACTCACCTATAAAGAATGATAAACTTGAAGCAGTTATATTTAAGTGAATGCCACTTGAAGATATATTCATTAGTGAAATAAACCAATCCCTCATATTTAAATATCATATAGTCTCCCTACTATAAGAACTCAAACAATGAAATACAAATGAAAAGTTAGCACAGTCAAAATGAAAGTGAAAACTTGAAGACTGGACAACGAGAGAGCAAGTAGAAAATCTGGGAAAGATAACAGGGGCAAAGCCATATCTTTATATGCACAAGATGGGTAAGGCAACAATCCTGAGAAACATCAACAGGTTTTAAAAACTAGCAGTTAATTGGTAGGATTCTCACCCTGACTAACTATATATGCTGATACCTGTGAACTAAGTGACTGCACTGAAGAAAGCAATATGTAATAGAAGATTCACACTTGGAATGCCTCTCCTTCTGGTCTTCTAAGCACATACTGCTTGTCATGATATACCAATTATTGCCATACTGTCTCTCAAGTAAATGTTTGTTATAAAGAAAAGGATAATAAATGAAAAATGAGATGAGGAAAAGAAAAGCAATGTCACAGTACTGTCCTGTTACACTGTGTATATGGTTAGATTTCTAGATTTCTGTGTAAAAATATGTAATCTTCATATTTTTAAAATTTCTTTTATTTTTTTAAATTTTTCTCTCCATATTCAGTAGAGAATTAAAGTTTAACATATCAATACTAGATGATGTTGCAGGATAATTATAAGCTTCTCTTCTGGAGGGTTAACATTAGTTTCCAAACCAGAAATTAGAGAAAATGAAGAGCTTCAAGGACAGTCAACATTTTGGCCCTAACCCTTCAAGGTCAGTGATGACTAAGGACATAGGAGAACTTTTACTTTAGCATGATGTGATTCAGTTGTGTCCCAAATTTTCTGATCAAGGAGATTGTATGTCGACAGAGCAATGTGATCGATGACGTAAGTGTGACTAAGGAGAGTCACACAGAGAGAAAACATTCTCTCAGGCTTTCACAGAAAGCAAATTGGTCAATCAATGGCCATGACTCATCCACATGGCTGACACTGACAAAAGTTTTGCAAACTGCGATACAAGTTAACAGGATAAATACCAAGGGGACTTGACTGATCTTGTCAGATACAAAAGATACATTACTTGTTATATAGGTCTTGCTTTATCTTGGTCTTAACAATCCAGCAGAAAAGTATAAAAACAAGATATAAAAAATGAAGCCATATTAATATGCTCAGCTGTGAAAAGTTCAAGTCAACAACTTCTGACATTGCCAGTCCTATAGATAACCCACTACTATTATGGATTACTGGATTATATTGGGTTATTATGCTGAATTCATGCACCTATAATATTTAAATGGCAATGGAATACACATCTGTAACAAAACTAAAAAAAAATAGGGACACAAAGAAAGGACCATTTTGTATTTGTATATTCAAAAATAGGATAGGTATACAGCTACTTTCTCTTAATTCAATGAGAACACTTTTTGTACTAATAGTATTTGGACAGGATACCATGTATGCATCTTGTGCTATGAATAACCACTAAGAAGATAACAATGTGCAATGTATTAATTATTGGAACTGTCCTATTAATCAATTTTGAAACTCTCATTGCTGTTTCTCAATAAAATTAATAATAAAAAAGATTCATGCCCAGATGTTCTGACACCAAAATATATTTCTACATGAAGGAAGAAATTGGTTGGTTAATTAAAATCCTGCCCAATTATCTTAAACCTTGAAATAGTAGGTCTAAATTATCTCTTTCTTAAGTTCTTCAGTTTGCTAAATTTACCTAGGAGACAATAACTCACTTTTCTCGTAGTTTAGATTCACAAGTAAAGAACATATGTCATCCTACACTTGAGTAAGGAAAAGCTATTAAATCTCAGGTTTTTAATTCTGTGAACTATAAACATCAGTAACTTCCCTATGTTTTCCATTCATTCCTTTTTATTAGGAGAAAGAACTCTACCCCACAGTTACTGAGGCTAAATTTTTAAACATCTAGCATAAATATATCTCATGATGAATTTATTTTTAAAGGTAGATCCCAGATTTTCAATATTGCCTATTCCAAATAAAGAAGTGAACCCTATTACAAGATTTTTATTTCACCTTTCCTTCTCAACTGATATTTTTATTGCAATTTTCCCAATTTTTAGTTTTTTATTTCATTTAATTCCTCCCTAGCCTATAAACGTGATGAGCTTTCTATAAAAAAAGGAAGAAAAATATATAAAAGCAGATTAGATTTTCCAGGTGGGTTCTCCCAACCTCTCAGATCTCTCATTAGAATAAAGATTTTACAGTTACATCTGCATGGGCCTTTAAAAAAGAAAAAGCTATGTAAAAGAGAAATATAGAAAAAAGTCCTACATATGTCATCAGACTTCACTACTGTCATCTCTATGTAGAGTGGATCTGAGCACAATAAAACACCTATAGCAAGACCAAGCATGAGCAAAACATTCAACTCTCTTGGTTACTGGATCAAAAGTCATTGTCCCCGAAAAGTTGAGAAGTTCCTTATCAACAACCATGTATGGCTAAAAGTATGCATTCCACTTATATATATTCTATTTTCCTTGAAATTCAATCATTTAACAGGAATTTTAAAAAGTAGACAGCTAAACATGCGTGTGGCTCAGTCCATTTCTACCTGAGGGGAATGAGGAGGGCAAAGTCCATTTCATTTCACATTGCTGAAAGTGTTCTCTGGAGTTACATTTTTACTATGAAATGCATTTCAAATTAGTACACTCACCAATTAGATAAATCTCATCTAATAATTAACTACCCACCCATAAGCACAAATGTCTGTGAAGAACTTCTAGGTCAGTTGATAAGTGACTAAACTGGGCTCTGGATGCTCAGAGCACTTAGCACTATGCTGCTGACTAAGGAAAATTAAGCATGATGTATAGTCAGCTCATGATATTTTAAAATCATCTTTCTTTTGGCTTCTTCTCTTATTTACTTCCTGAGAAATAGGAAAGGAAAAAAGACACCCAAACCACCAAAGTATCTACAACTGAGTTTCTTCGTAAACCCAAATCTGACCTTTAAGATTATACCCATATTGCAGCAATCCAAAATGCAGATCCAAAGCACATAGTGTCAACCTGGCTTCTGAATTAGTATTTAATTAGACTGACAGACAGACAGACAGACAGACAGACAGACAGACAGACAGACAGATAGGAAGGCAGACAGACAGACAGATAATTAAAAACTATAAAATCAATAATCAAGAGAAAGGCTGGGGAGATAGCTTGGTGGTCTAAGTGCCTGCCTGGCAAGCACAAGGATTCTGATTCAATCCCTGGTGCTGCACACCATACTGGCCCCAGAACCCAGGGTTTACTATGCTGGCCACTGAAACTGGGCATGGTGATGCATGCCTATTATCTCAGTGCTGGGAAGGTTGAGACAGGAGGATCACTATGAGTCCAAACTGTATAGTGAGAACTTGTACCAAATAAATCAATGAGTTAATAAAAGATTTTTAAAAATTAAAAAAAAACTCAAGAGAATACTTTTCTGTTTATTAGCTTTCCAGTGGGATGAATTAAATCAGTCACAAAAACATGCACATTGTGTTTGCATCACTGAAGGACCCATTCCTTAAAATATCTATAAAGTTCTAAGAATAAAAATTAAGCCATGCTGGAAAGATGGCAGAAGAAGAGAGAGAGAGAGAGAGAGAGAGAGAGAGAGAGAGAGAGAGAGAGAGAGAGAGAGAGAGAGAGAGAAAGATGTCCTTGGTTCCAGAAAATCTCCTGAAAAAGAGGAAGCCTTATCAAGCCCACAAAGCTGCCCAGCAAACCAGGCACTTGGCAAAAAGAGAGAGGAAGATAAAAGAGACAAGATTTAAGCTACTGGAATCTTTCCTTCATGATTCTTGGCGGCAGCTGCTTGAGAACATGTGCGTGAAATGACTAGAATTGAAACCTTGCATTTTGGAAGCACCTGATGAACATTCTGTGGCCTTTGTTGTCCACTTCCAAAATATTAACGGGGTGAGTTCACTAGTACAGAAGACCATTGATTTTGCCTGAAGAAGTTGTTCAGTGGTGTCTTTGTTAAAGTCAACCCCAAACTCTCGAAATGCTGTGGATAGTGGAGTGTTAGGTGCCCGGGGGATTTCCAAATCTGAAGTCTGTCTGAGAACTCATTTTGAAACATGGGCAGAGCAAGGCCAAGAATAAGACCTTCCTGCTGATGGACAACACTGTGACCGAGGAGCACCTAGACAAGTTTGGTGTCATTTTCCTGGAAGACCTCATTCATGAAATTGCCCTCCCAGGGGTGCATTTCCAAGAAATTGCCTGTTTCTTGCACCCTTTCCATTTGTCTGTGGTCCCACGAGCTACCAAGAACAGAGTGGGCTTGCTCAAGGAGATGGGCTCACCTGACTATCGGGGTCAGGGCCAGCCAGCTGAACTAGTTCCAGAGACTGGAAGGAAGTTTAAGGGAATCTGCATGACAGGCACTTCTCAACACCACCCAGTTTCAAGGAAGAGTTCCATTGTTTCCCATCATGCCATGACTTAAATCAACACTTGCTATAGAGGAAGAGGTCTTGCTTTGTTGCATTTTTGGTCTGGGGTCTCACTGTTGATGAATGAGTAACATAAGGAGGGTACGAGATTCCCTATCCCTATGACTTGGAGCAGTGGACCCAGCCCAGAGGCATACTTGAGTCTGGAGCCCCAGAGCTCTTTTGAAAAGACTGAAATATAGTTACAACTGTCTGTGGGGAAAAAAAAAAAAAAAAGCTAAACCAACCCTGAGTACTGATCTCAGCAGTAAACCCACCATATATTCACATGAAGAAATGGTTACTAACCACTAAGGCCCAGTGCCTTTCTGTATATGAGAGATGGAATTAGAGTAGGACTGGTGAACTCTGACTTTATTTGGCATATGTACAAGTATGGCATGGTGCTCATTAGCAGGATACAAGCAAGGAAATTTCATAAGTTGATGAGTTTTAATTAGAAAAATGATGGGTTGGCCAGATAGATAAGCCAGATTAAAGTGCCTGCGTAGGCAGATGCATGGACCAGAGTTCAATACCCGGCATGTCGGGTGGGCCTGCCCCCGGGGTGTGCTGAGATGGCAATTGAGACTGGGCCTGGTGGCACGGACCTGTAATCCCAGGGCTTAGGAGGCTGAAAAGAGGAGGATCATTTTGAGTTCAATCTGTGTAGTGAGACCCTATCAACCCTGTACTAAATACACACACACACACACACACACACACACACACACACACACAAAAGAAATAACACATGGGCTAGAATACTTAGAGGAAGCTAATCTGAAGTCTAAGAAATCATAATGTGAACTACGTATGACATAGGAAGCCCTGAAAATTGGTGGGTACAGCAAGCAGTCAGCCTGTTAGGGAGGCGAGTAGCAGGTCAGAGGA
>NW_004524728.1:7341116-7348238 GCF_000260255.1 Octodon degus | reverse complement strand
ACATTTCGCCATCTGGGTCCAAAAGTCTCTTCCTTTCCTGGCATCCTCTTTTTGTATAAAATCTTACTTCATTTTTAAAACAAATGAAAGATAAATGTTATCAATTTCATGTTGTATAAAATAAAATAAAAGCTCAAGAAATGATGTATCCTGCCCAAGTCATTTACACAGCAAGAGGCCAAAGCAAAATTCAAATCTAATCTCTCACCCACCATGTAAACTCTGTCCCATAAATAATATGGACATAATCCAGATTAGATAACTGAAGCATGACATAAAAAGACTTTGAGAACAGGCTGTTCTGTTGTTCTGAGAAAAAAAGATTGATTGGTCTTTTGAGTATGTGCAAATAAACTTGGAAAAGAGTGTTCTCTTCCTGTTTTGGAAATGGCCTTGGATGGAGAGCTATGCCAAGGGTCTTCCTGTTAGCAGTGACCATAGAACTTGAACAAAAGGCAACATCTAAGATCAAACTGGCTAGCTATGGTAGAGACAAGGCCTTTCAATTTTTAGAGACCTATCTATTATGTTTCTTCTCCCATAATGTGCTTTTTTTTTTTTCCTAAGACCCATCTGTTATGTTTTAAAATTTGAAAACTGTCAGAATTTAATAATATATAATTATTAGTAATTTTCTAGTTGGGAATAATTTTGAGGTTATGTTTTCAAAAGTCCTTACATAGGAGAGACCCATTCTAAAAGATTTACATGGAAGATTAGCTTAGGTTTGAGATATGCTTCAAAATCAGGACAGATTCTTAGTGGTCAGATGTCCACATTCTAGGACCACTGGACTTGTTGTGCTATTCTGTGGATTGTTGTTGCACAGTTTGAAATTCTTCCTGGTACAAAAATAAAAAAATGACTTGGTAAGGTCTGAGTTCCCTTTCCTCTTCTAATCTTAACCAGCTGTTTATTTAGGCCAGCCTGTTGTCAAGCAAGATAGGCCTCTTAAGAAATTTGAGCATAAGAAGGAAATATGATCTCTAGTTTATTTTAGTAATTTATATGATTATGTGAATATAGGATTTTTAAAATCATGACTAATCTCCTAAATCCACATACCAATTTAATTTCCTTGATTGTATATTCATCTTCATTTCTTATATTATTTCTATAACTCTGTTATTAAAATTTAAATGTTTAATATTTAAAAATTATTTCTGAGTTTTATCCAGTTATTTAAATTCCATCTATGAATCTATACTTTACCAAATATGTTGAGGCAAGTCCTTTGTGGAAACTCAAATTGTTATATAAAGCTGTGTACATTTTTCTTCTAGCTTTCTCCAAATTAGTAATAATATTCATACTTCAAGATGCATTTTTAAAAAGAATTCTGAGGTCAATTAAGATTGAGAACAACTGCATACAATGCCCTATTAGAAATTCATATGTATATCAGTAAATTAAATACTTTGAACAGACCCCAAAAACTTCATAAAAAATACCATCTTAGTATCCCTCACAAAACACCTAAAAATACTACTGTATCCATCTTATTTGTCTCACTGTTACAAAATTGGTAAGAAAAATCAGGTGGAATTATTGCTTTATAGCAAATGTTAGTATCTTTTAAACTAAATACCTTACTTAGTAATTGTGTTTAGAAAGCCTGTTGTATTGTTTCAAAGTCCACTTCATAGAAGTAGCAGAAAATTAGCAGAGGGATAGAGTTGTTCCTTTCAGATATCTTGACACTCACAAGAAAGGCAGTTGACAGCAAGGAAAGAAAAATAGGAAGCAGGAAGTGCATGAAAATGGAAATTAAGAAAGTGTTCATGGGGATGTTTGCCAGGGATCAGCAGAGTAGATGTCCTTCAATCTGAAATGCACAGGTAAGGATTTAATGATGATGAGAACTTCTGGCCAATCTTCATTGGTTCACCTCAAGACCCACACACTGGCCTTCCTCTGGAAATAGAATTTTTTTTTTTTTTTGGTACCGGGGATCAAAGTCAGGACCTTGCACTTGCCAGGCAGGTGCTTATTCCACTGAGCTATCTCCCCAGCCCAATGACATGTTATCCAAAATTGCAATGACGTTTTTTGAGACCAAGTGTGAAGCCCATTTGAATAGTCCTACAGTACTGCATATGACAAATATGTTTTAATTAGTAACTCAAACTCTAGATATTAACTTCACAGGCAAGGGCTAGAACATGGCTTACTTGCCTACTGTCTCAAGTTTGCTTGAGGCAAAATAGCTTTGCTTAAGCCAAAATAACTTCCTTCATCTGTTGCTCTGTGCAGTAAGTATATTGTGCTGTTTTAAAATATCTATTTGATAGACTGTGTATGCATTTGTGTTCAAGTCTCTGTGCTTAACTAATTTTTGAAGGTCTTGGTAGCAAGAAACTACTATCTGATAAATTGATTTCATTTAGCCAAATTAACTCTGTTAGTTACATGAAAGATTAGGAACTATTATCTTATACTGGTATGCAGAGAGTTACCCAGAAGTACAAAATGTACATCAAGGACCAATTACATGTGGAGAACTGATAATTATGAGAGCTGGTTAATATTTCTGAATTATTAAGTCTGACAGCATAATCCTGCTTTCTATGCTGTTTACTCTATTGATACCAGATGCTTAATGCATAGTAAAATGTGACAATGCAGTAGAAGTTAATGCAATTCTGCAAAATAAAGAAAATTACATTTTGGACCACAAAATACAACATGCAGAAGCTGAATGTTAGAATTGATTTTAAACAAAAACATAGCTGTAAGTCTGGAAACTTATTTAACTTCAAACATTTATTTTTGCATGAAGTGGGGTTTACAAGGCTGCAGATGCCTTCTACCAGGACATCTGGGTAAAGATTATCTCTTCTATCATGCTTACTGTGTGGCAAAGGTGATATAAATAGTGACATAAAATACCCTGTCCCACAAGTGCTGAGACTGCTGTGTATATCCCCTTAGCATGTTCATCCTTGAATATTATTGCAGTGATCCCACCTGTAAAGACATTATTTCAAAGTACTGGGTCATTTCCCACCAAGATAACATTTACCCCTGTTTCTGTCAGGGTGATGTTAAGCTTGACCTCTTAAGTATGTATTTAAAACTAATTTCTACAAAGCAGTATTAGACGTAAGCAAGAATCATACAACCAAATAATTATTTGGTTTGGTTAAAATTCTAGTTGCAAAATTCACTAAGTGACACGAGGGAGAATAATTCACAAGGGCCAATTATGCATGATATACTGTAGATGATTATAAAAGCTGATTAATATTTCTGAATTATTAACTCTGACAGTACAATCACATTTTCCTTGTCTCTTCTGTTGACACCAGATGCTTAATGCAGAGCAAAATGTAACTACAATATTATCTGTTATATAGAAAACAGAAATATACATACCGTGAGCATGAAGACATACATAACAGGTAAGACAAAACAGATGTCTTAAGAATCTTCACCCATTTAAAGTAGGTGAATCCTCCAGAAAAAAAAGTGTAGGCATGAGGAAATTTTCTATGACAAAAGAGATTGCATTTCAGTCTAGGATAATAGAATGTGTCACTTTTATAAATTGGCATTATTAGTTACAGAGGTGATGAGATATTATGCATCAGACTCTGCCTGCATAAACTGAAATTTGAGTTTGTATCAACCTTGGTCAGTGAAGTTTCTTAATGAGAATAGCTAACATTTATTTAGCTCTTACAACATAATGAGCAGCCCACATACATTAACTTAATCATGATAATGCCCTCTGAGGTACAAATTATCATTAACTTCCTTTTATAGATCTTTATTCCAACTGGAGCCTGAATACCCCAAGTTCACATGGGTATTAAGTGACACAGTCGGTAACTGAAATTTGATCCTTAGAGATCTGGTTTCTGAACCTATATTTTGAACACATACATTAACAGCAACACTACCCTCTAACCAACCTCCAAAATCCTAGGTCTTGCTTCCCATAACCTCCAGTTTAATTTGTTTAAAGTTGAAAGCCATGGCTATAGATGAGAGTTCCTCTTACAGACGATGGAGATTTTAACAAATGATACAACCACAATCATAGGTACACATTTTGTATTTTTAAATTCTTCAACCTTAGTTTATAGTTCATGACATAAATGAAATCTTTAACACAAAGCAATCTATTTATCAGAGTACTCAATTATTTCACCATCAAATGGCTGGCTTACTCAAATAATTATTGAATTTCGAGCTCAAGAAATCAGAAAACAGGAAATACTAAGACTCGTAATGCTTCTGCCTGGTACCAACTTTTGGCATTAGTCTTACCACGAAGTCAGTACTGGCTACATCAAGTTAGTTTGCCTTATGTTAAAATGAAAATAAAACTCCAAAGAACTTTAATTTGCCTGTATACAATCAGTCAAATTCCATGGCTGGAATTTTGACAAGTAGCTTGGTTTTACATTCTGGATATTAAATTTAGACAAAAAGATAAGATTTTGCAAAATATTGTAAAGAGAGAAAAATATTTGTTTATTTATAAGGGGAAAACAGGTAAAATGTTTGTTCAAAGAATTTAACATAGTTTATATTGTCATAACAGCTGTCACCAGAATTTCCTTCAAGAATACAATTATTTTCCAAAATCAAGAGAGTTTTTAAAGTGGGGCAAGAATGGAGTAAAGACTTCTTAAAGGGAAGCCATACTGTGTAATAAGGAACAATTAGCAGCTTTTCTCAAAGTGATCAGTAACCTGTAATGAAATTCAGAAATAGTCTATAGGAGGGATTGCTTGTATAATGGTTGTGAGCACCAAAGGGCTAGTTGCAGGATGACATTTATATATTACAGACAAAAGCAAAAGGAGTCCAACAATTGAAAGCAATACAAGAATTTGTGTCCTCTGAAAGCTTGCAGAGGGGCTGGGGAGATGGCTCAGTGGAATAAGCGCTTCCCTGGCAAAATACAAGGGCCTGAGTTCAATCCCCGGTTCCACCAAAAAAAAAAATAAATAAATAAATAAATAAAATAAATAAAAAAATAAAAATAAAAGCTCGCAGAAATCATAAAGTTGGCCCTGAATCCCTCTAAGTCAAGGAACTGTTACGTTGTTTGGGAACAACTTTAGTTATGTCAGAGGCAGTAGAGAAGCCTGAGCCTGGTCAACGCTGGGTGCCAGTACTGACATAGGAAGACCCTATAGTTTGTAAACATGGAAGTTTTGTTTTACTTCGCTTTGTTTTGCTAGATTTGGGGTCTTTTTGTTTTGTTTTTTTTAGATTTAGATGTTTTAGAATGCACAGA
This sequence comes from Octodon degus, assembly GCF_000260255.1. Lineage (NCBI taxonomy): Eukaryota > Metazoa > Chordata > Mammalia > Rodentia > Octodontidae > Octodon > Octodon degus. Next base: position 7,342,987 of record NW_004524728.1, on the reverse strand, counting down.
AAGGGAAAGAGGAGAAAGTTTGTTGAAGTTCTAAAGGAAGAAAATAAAATAAAATAGAATATTTGAGAATAGCCTTTCTATGAGAATTATTAATTTCCAGCATTGGAACTTTATTCGGTATGCCTCTGTATCTAATGACATTATATTCTGGGGATTATCCACTGATTTGGGGAGAATGTCTTTTTGGCTAATTTTGTTTTTTAATTTTTTTATTTTTTAAAGAGTACAAAATAATATTAGAAATGAAAAACTTCAAGTGATACAGAATTTCACTTAGCAAAGTGATATGAATTTCACAGTGTTTGCTGTAATGTGTAATGTTGTCTTCCAACCTGTTATTCATATTGCTAGATATATACATTCACAACTAAAAGAAGAAAAAAAAAACAGAGAAATGTGTAAGAAATTAAGAAGAGAAAAAGTACAAACAATTGAAAAAAGGAGACAAAAGAAATCTTTTTAAATTCAATATGTGCGTCAGTATTTGTACATTGCATTTACCTACACAGATTTTCAGAAAATGCTAATACACCCATTCAATCCAATTGTATCCAATTTTCTAGGACTAGAACCTGGAGACTGATATTCTTTATATTGTATTCTAAACACCGAGTAATTCAAGGCTATTGTGAGTGTTGACAGCCACAGCATGAAGCATACTTTATTAGTAGCTTTCACTCAAGTATGTTAATTAGACTTTCTACAGATCACACTCCAGTCATTTGAGTTTTAATTATTCTATATTGATTAGTATAATTGTGATCTGGAGAACTCAAAAACCTGCACAAATTGATAAACCCAATCAGGAAGTTCAAAGATATCTTGGCTTACTGAACTATTTCATGGAACTAATATTATATTCATTATATTTATAGAATGTAAGTGCTTTATATAACAGGTTCTTGCATTTAGTTCTTTGATAAAGTAAAAATTGGTCCTGATAATGCAAGTGTTATGCAATAAATTTGATTTTTTTTAAATCTTTAATTCTGGGTAAGGTTAGAAAAAGATGTAATGTAAATTTGCATGAATACAAAATGTAGTTTGAAAATGGTTATCTTAAATGATAAAATTAGTGGACATTGCAAGGAGAAAACTGTTTTTTATTTTTTTGAAAAATTTAATCAATACATCTTCTTATAAGCTATGATATACAGGTATATAGTGTGTTGTCTCAAAGCTGGCAGATCCTTGAGGTATGGCAAAATATTTGCGTCTGGTTTATCCTTTCACCTGAGAATCATCAAGCAAGTTTTACCTTGACTGCACTATTTTTGAAGCTTAGATTTTGGTACAATGAGAAATACAAAGTATACTGGGAGTTGAAACAAAGAACTTCCAATACTTGCTAAGAAAATTCTCCTCAAAGAAATCAAACTACTGAATTGCAAGTCCTGTTGATTACCCACCACTATTATGGTCTACTGGACTATATTGGATTATTTTGCTGAATTCACACACCTACAGTATTTGAGTGGCAATGAAATAACCATCTCTGACAAAACTAAACAAAAAAGTGGGCTATAAATGAAGGACCATTTTGTAGTGAAAAAATATATATGTATATCTGTATATACAAATTAGTTAGGATAGATATACAGCTACTTTCTCTTAGTTCAATGAGAAGAAAGATTTGTACTAAAAGTGTTTAGGTAAGACATCATGTTCCAGGGCTGGGGAGATAGCTCATTGGAATAAGTTCTTGCCTGGCAAGCGCAAGGTCCTCAGTTCAATCCCTGGTACCACAAAGAAACAACAAAAAAAAAGATACAAGACTTGAAAGATATCATGTCTGCATTTTGTACTATGAATAACTGCTACGAAGACAGCAATATGCAATGTATTAAATATTGTAACTGTCCTACTAACCT
>NW_004524728.1:7310977-7340755 GCF_000260255.1 Octodon degus | reverse complement strand
TAGAAACAATGATACAGAATTTCATGTAAAAAAATAATATAAATTTGACAATGGTAATAACTCTTTCACGAAGATCAATATGATGAACCTTTGCTGAATTCAAGTACCTACAATCTTTGGGCTGGCATGAAGTATGAAAACCTCCTTTAAAGATTTTTCCAAATACAGTATCTTTAACAGCAATGGAACACCCATCTCTGACAAAACAAAACAAAAAAGGGGGATATAAATAACAGACCATTTTGTTGTTAAAGAAAAGTATATATATATATATACAAGATATGGCACTTACATGTGTTTTTGTCTTACCTTTTGTGGACTAAAACTTAAATGAAAAGGTGCAAAAAATAAATCCTCTTTTGCAAACCAGAACTCATTATTTGCTATGAGTTTTGATACATTAAAGAAGGAATATTACTGCTAGGTGCAATGATTACAGATCTGTGATCTTGAGGTTGACACAAGAGGAATTAAGTTTGGACTGCATAGTGACATTGCCTCAAGAAAATAAAAGAAAATAATTAATGATTACCTATGCAAATAAAAGTGATGATGTTCATTCTGAGACTAAAGTTAATGTGAAGTGCAGTGCATATTCAAAGAGAAGAAAGGTTTGTACTAATATTGTTTAGACAAGATATCTTGTCTGCATCTTGTCCTCTGAATAACTACTATGAAGACAATAATATACAATGTATTAATTATTGGAAGTGTCCTACTAACCAGTTTTGAAACTGTTTCATTGCTATTTTATCTTTTTTCTCATTAAAATGAATTTTAAAATGTAAATTAAACTAATGTTCATTATGAAAAGCACAAATGACTGATATTCCACTGTGAAAAAAATTTTTAAATATGATTAAATAAAAAAAAAGAAATTAAGCTAATGAAAATTTGAACTAGTGTGAAAAAAACCTCACAAATAAAGGCACCTGGAAAATCTGCATTTTAAGTCATGCATGAAATTTTAGCCTGCGTGGTGGCGCATGCCTGTAACCCCAGCACTAGAGAGGCTGAGGCATGAGGATGGCTGCAAGTTCCAGGCCAGCCTAGGTTACATATAGAGCTGAAGGCCAGTGTGAACTGCATAGTGAGACCATGTCTCAAAAACAAGAGAGAGAAAGAGACAGAGAGACAGAGAGACAAAGAGATTCAGAAAATTTCTTACTATCATATTTGCAGGGAGCAACCTCAAGAGATAGAGCAATGTCACCCTCCATCAAAGAGCAGGGTTGTTTTTGCGGACTACCATAAAAAGTAATGGATTTCTTTTCCTTCTTTTAAATTAATTTTATTGAGAAACAGCAATGAGACAGTTTTAAAACCAGTTAATAGGAGAGTTTCAATTATTAATACATTGCATATTGTTATCTTCTTAGTGGTTATTCATAGTACAAGATGCAAACATGATATCCTGTCCAATTACTATTAATACAAATCTTTGTTCTCATTTAATTAAGAGAAAGTAGCTGTATATCCTAACTATTTTGTATATACAGATACAAAATGGTCCTTCCTTTGTATCCTCTTTTTTTGCTTAGTTTTGTTAAAGATGGGTATTCCATTGCCATTTAAATATTGTTGGTGCGTGAATTCAGCAAAATAATCCAATGTAGTCCAGTAGTCCATAATAGTAGTGGGTTTTCCATAGGACTGGCAATTTCAGAAGTTGTTGGCTTGAGCCCTTCACAGCTGAGCATTTTAATATGGCTTTACTTTTTGTACCTTTTTTTATACTTTTCTGCTGGATTGTTAAGACCAAGATAAAGCAAGACCTATCTAACAAGAAATGTATCCTTTTTATTTGATAAGGTCAGTCAAGTCCCTTCACAATTTATCCTATAACCAACCCTGTAACACAGTTTGCAGATCCTTTGTCAGTTTCAGCCATGTGGATGAGTCATGGCCAAAAAGCAATGGATTTCTTAAGCTCAGTTTTCCTCAGCTATAGCAATACCCACCAATGCTGTTGTCTGTATTTCTTTCAAAGGGCATCTCAGGAAAAGTGTAACCAATGAAACATGTGCTCAAAGTAACAAAGTCCTTCATCTTTAATAAGAGTCTTATATTCTTTGCCAGAATCTATGAAACATTTACAGTTTAACAAATTAGCTTATAAATGGAACAACAACCCCAGGCTCCTAATACTCACCAAATATCCTTCTAGTTTAATGCCAGGATAATCTTTCACTTGGATCAGTGTCATAACTTCCTCACTGGTGTACCACACTCTTCTCCTTTGTGTTCTATTCTCAAACAATACTCAGAATAATTCTATTAAATTTAAACATATTGACATCACTCCTGTGAAAAACATTTCAATAGATTCTTACTTTAGCATATGTACTATTCATTTTTCAACATTGTATATTTTACCCTCTGCTTGTTTTATCATTGCTCTTATAAATTATTTATCATTTTTATTTCCTGTTTTCTCTAAAATGAAAGATCTATGAAGGAATGATCTATGAAGGTGTTGCTGTTCCATTTATAAGCTAGTTTGTCAAACTGTAACTAGAGAACATATCACTTCTAGAATACTACCTGATATAGTCTAGGCATATATATGTATATGTGAATAAAGAGAACTTGTGAAGGTGATCAAAGAATTACTGAATACAAACGTGAGTTTATTAAATATGTTAACCTAGTTGAAACAACAGATGGATTGAGAGACAGCAGATACAATGTTGTATATGGTTAGATTTCTAAATTTCTGTGTAAAAATATGTAAATGTTTATTCCTATTTTGTTAAATTATTTTTTTTCTTCATATTCTGTAAGGATTTAGAGTTTAACATGTCAGTACTTGATGGAAAATACCTATTCCATGTTATGCCTAACATGTTTGATATTTAGACAGATAGGGTAAACCGAACTGCATATGCTGCAGGGTAATAATAAGCTTCTCTACTGAAAGGTTAACAACCTAAGTTTGCAGAGAAAAATTAAAGAAAAGCAAAGGCTGCAAGGTCAGCTAACATTTTGGTCCTAGCCATTCAAGGTCAGTGAGGACTCAGGACATAGGAGAACCTGTACTGTAACATCATGTAACTCAGTTGTATCCCAAATTTTTTGATCAAGAAGATTATGGAGCCACAGAGGAATGTGATCGATGATGTATAGTGTGCCTAAGGAGAGTCATATGAAGAGGAAACATTCTCTTAGGCTTTCACAGAAAGCAACTTTGTCAAGCAATGGCCATGGCTCATCCGCATGGCTGACACTGACAAAGGATCTATAAAGTTCAGTACAGGGTTACAGGATAAATACTGAGGGTTCTTGACTGACCTTATCAGATACGAAAGTTACATTTCTTGTTATATAGGTCTTGTTTTATCTTGGTCTTAACCATCCAGCAGAACAGTATAAAAACAAGTTACATAAATTAAAACCAAATTAATATGCTGAGCTGTGAAAGGCTCAAGTCAACAACTTCTGCAGATAACCCACCACTATTGTGGACTGCTGGACTGTGTTGGATTATTTGGCTGAATTCACACACCTATAGTATTTAGATACCAATGGAATACCCATCTCTGACAGGACGAAACAAAAGGGGGGATATGAGGGAAGGACCATTTTGTATTTGTATATACAGAGTAGTTAGGATAGATACACAGCTGCTTTTGCTTAGTTCAATGAGAAGAAAGATTTGTACTAATAGTGTTTGGACAGGATATCCTGTCTGCTTCTTGTACTTTGGATGACCACTGGGAAGATAACAATGTACAATGTATTAATTATTGAAACTGTCCTATTAATCAGTTTTGAAACTGTCTCATTGCTATGTGTTTCTCAATAAAATAAAATTTGAAAAAAGAGAGACAGCAGATAATTGTTTCTTGAATCTATTCTGCATAATATTCCATTCCCAACCTTAGGGGTCTAAAACAATTTTTTGTCCCTCAGAGTTCTTTGGCTTGACTGCCTTTAGCCAGACAGTTATTGGTGGGAGTCTCACAAATGTATGGTCATAAAGAAGCTAGGACTACAGTCATCCACAATTGGGCAGGGCATACAAGTAACTTACCCATGGGGCTATTATTGCAATGGCTTTTGGCTGGGAGCTCATCTGAGTCTGAAGCTCAACATCTCATGATAATCAGCTTCTGACCATCCTAAAAGTGAGTGTTCCAATAGTCAAGAAACAGAAACGTCCAATTCCATGAAAAACTAAATCCTAAACCAGCACTGTACCCATTCTGATGTATTCTAATAGAGCAGCCCTAAGGGCTATCCAAATAGAAGGGGATATAGACTGCACCTTTTAATGAAGCACTGTCAAGAGTAGCACATGAGATAAAGAGATTGCTTTTTCCACCTTTGAAAAATATCATCTTCCATAATGATCTGAAGAGAAGGGTAATCTATGGCGATTTTGAAAGAACATCAATTTAACAATTTTCATTTACCCTCTGTAAAGGAGAAAGACCACGATTTTAGCAGGAAAAAGTTCAAATAATTAGAAAGTTGGATTAACTTTATCACAGAAAAGTTTGATAACACGGTGTATCTCAGGTACAGTCCTTGAAGCCACCCACATTCTAGTGGCTTTTCTTCTTTCTTCACCAAGTCTCACCTGTGATTCACATTCAGTAGCTCTCAATGAAGGATCCAAATATTTCATTACTTAAAAAATAAATTAACACATTAGCATCTTCATTTAGATATATCTATCTCCTGTAACTTTTTTGATATGAATCTGTTCTAGATAACATTGTATATTCTGATATTCACAAAAATCATAATTCTCAACATACAAAACCAGACCCAGAGACCCCATTAACAAATTGCTACCTTGTGAGGTACTATATCAGCAGCCAACTGATCTACTCATTTATCTCACTTGAGCCTAAGATTGTACAACATTCAGAATGTAAATATTTTTCTGCTTCTAGAGAACAATGCTGTGGAAAACTATCCATTTCACCTCAGAAAGAATCTGATTGCTTTAAGTTTCCTGACTATTTGGTTTAGGATATAGTCATAGACTCCTTATATTCTACATATATGATTATAGTTTTCTTTTAGTATTTAAATTACATTTACTGAGTCTTATTTTATGCTGTGCATCACGTTACATAGTTTACATACATTATCTCACAAGAAAATACAACTTCTTGTACATAAAGAAATTAAGTCACACAAAGTTAAAAGACACTTAGCTATGGATAAATGCTAAACAGCCTCATGTCTTTAAATATTTCTCTACAGACTGCTTCATTTTGCATTTTTTTCATTATTTGGAAATCTAATACATGGTTCTCAAGACAAGAAAGATTAGCTACAAAACTATGCACCATCAAACCCAATGTACTCACTTTTTAATGAGGTCTTGGAATGAATAAGTTTCTACTTGCTTGTTTTGTTATTCTCTTTTGAACTAGGTGTGCCAGCATATTTCTTTTTCTATTTTCATTTAATTGCTTCCACAAATCTGTCAAATGTAATGCATACCCCATGCCCTAAGGCAGAAAACATATAAATCATAACTGCATTGCTCTATTTTCCATTCCTCTTCCCTAAACTAACTACTCTTTAAAGAAATGTCCAATATAAACGATTTAGAACAAAGACATTCCTCAGAGACATCTCAGGTGTATTTACTTTATCCAAGAATGCACAAAGTGTGTTTGTACAAGTAATTCTATGAGCACTTTTTCAAATAGGTAGTACATAAAGGCATATTTGGTCAAACAGAATGATAGTGATTCAAAAATAAATTTGAAGGATCAGGAAAGTAGCTCAGTGGATTAAAGCGCCTGCAAGCAGGTGCAGGGTCTGTGGCCAGCCTTGCTCCTGCGGGCCCACTAAGACTGCGATTGAGACTGGGGATGGTAGCACACACCTGTAATCCCAGCTCTTGGAAGGCTATAAACAAGCAGATCACTATGAGTCCAATCTAGTTGTGAGACTCTGAACACCCTGTAGACCCTTTCATAAAAATACTAAAAATAAATAAATAAATTTGAAAAAGTTTCAAACTTCTTTGTCCAAAGAAGTCTTCCCATACAAGGTATCTAGTGCTTTCTGGAAAATGAGGGAAAACAAAGAATAAATATATAAAAATTAATTTCTATTGATGCACTCATCATATAAATCCCTTTGCATGGAACAGTCACACAATATATACACAGCATTTATATATTCCTTTCCTCCATCATCATTGGAAGGCATCTATGTTCCAGTTTATGAGAATGACTCATAGCTGAAAAAATGCTCATTTTATCCCTTAGTGGACACTTCTGAAAGAACAGTGCAAAACTGAATTTAGTTTTATGATGGTTAATTAAGCCCTGGAAGATTAGACAATGATTGTTTTCAGAACAAACTGGGGGAGAGCAAGCCTTTTTTCCTCTCTTGTACTGCATGCAGGCTACCCACTCTCTAGTAACTGTAGCACTCATACCATCACTGTGTTGTCCTCTTGCACAGGCTCAGGATATTTACAAAGAGAGGACCATGGCTCCCTGCTGAGTTACTTAGTTAAGCTTCTAGACTTCTCAAGTTGACACAATGTATGAACCACAATAGTGACTGTGACAGAATACTGAAAATCCCAAGAAAGATTATGGAATCTTACAAGATTCAGACACATGAGAAATAGCATAGTATGAGAAATAAAATATCTTGGCCTCTGCCACCCTACCTTCAGCACTCAGGGAGGGGAGTCTCCCTTGTAGAGGTAAAGATGACAGAGTTGATTATCAGCACTCATGCTAGCAATCACTGTTATTGGATTTTTTCACAATATTCATGGACTTGCAGTTCACCTAGATAAGTAACCTGAGATTTATATGGTATCCTTATTATGCGTTCCCTACACTGTAGAAGACAGGCTCTATGATACAGAAGGGAATGGATGTGACACTCTTAGGGAACAGGAAGCCACATTCCGTGACTAAAGGCTTAGCCAGTCATGAACACATCCACCAGGACTGAAAGTCATTGTCTACATGGTTCCCTCCATCCCTCCTGTTTGCAATGCACAAGGCATGTATTATTTTTAATGTACAGAGTCTATAGGTTCTCACTATGTGGATTGGACTCATAGTGAGTCTTCTGTTTTCAGGATCCCAAACACTGAGATTGCAGGTGTGTGTGCCACCATACCCAGCCTGAGTCGCCATCTCAGTGCACCCCAGGGGCAGGGCTGGCATGGCACACCGGGGATAGAACCTTGGCTGCTCTGCTCTGTCTATGCAGGTGTTTTAGTCCCCTGAGCTATCTTTCTGGCCCCAAGGCACCTATTAATAATAAAGCTGGGAGAAAATACTACTCCTAGAATTTCTTGCCCACGAAGTCATGCTGAGGTGGCCTCAGCAATGTAGTGGTTCTGAATGTGATTTTACTTCCAGGACATAGAGCAAAATGAGTTTGGGAAAGAGCCTTGCAAAGTTCCAGCCATGCCCTCCTACTGCACACTTCCCTGTATATTTCAGTTGAAGAGGTCAGGAGTATAAAAGTTCTACCTATTACCTCATCCCCATTGTCAGAGGGCTGGTGAGGTCCCGCTTATTTCCAACAGTAGCAGTAGAAGAGAAGAAAGGAACACAATAGCCATGGCTTCCATAACACAATCATGTCATTGCAATCATTAGCTTCCCTGACCTTTTGTGCGACACATATTGCTCTCAGAATTGGGTATGTTCAATACGGAGTGTGTGCTGTGGCCTGTGATTACTTCTTTTCATAAAATGCCTTAGCCTACCCACTTTTGAGTTGGAGGAAAAGTGCTTTAGCTCCTTTGCTAATACTGATGCAACCACTTCCAGAGACTCTTAAAAAGTGACAGTCATATTGAACAGTGTTTGAGGAAACCCCTATAACAGATGACAGCCATCACTCCCATTGTAGGAATAGCAATACAGTGTATACCTACACAAGCCTGTTTACTTCACACTAGACTGAACTTCTAAAGTGTACCCATAGTTATTTGGCTCACAGGGGGATGGTCTCTCAGAATCTCCCATATACATCCCATACCCAAATTTACTAATCTCAGTCAAATAAGCGTTAGGGTGACTACACTATGGTTCTCAGCTAGAAATGAAGCCAATATTGCAGGATAAACTGGTATCTCAAGAAGTATGGTCAGCAGAAATCTGCTTACTAAGAAGATTTTCTTGTAAAAGTCATGGAATTGCTTAATCAGCTGAAATTCAAAGGACTGTGTTGGATTGTTTTGCTGAATTCAAGTACCTATAATATTTAGATGCCAATAGAATACCCATCTCTGACAGGACTGAACTGGAGGGGGGGATACAGAAAAAAGACCATTTTCTATTTTTATATACAGAATAGTCATAATAGATGTACGGCTGCTTTCCCTTGGTTCAGTGAGAGGAAAGATTTGTAGTAGTAGTGTTTGTACGGGATGTCCTGGCTGCTTCTTGTGCTGTGGATGACCGCTGAGAAGATAACAATGTGCAATGTATTAATTATTGAGAATGTCCTATAAAAAGAAACAAAGTTAATGGACCAATAGAATGATTTGTTCTAATGGTGTTTGTAAATAGGAACACAAGTCCGCATCTTGTACAGCAATTAATCACTAAGAAGAATATATGCAGTGTATTATTTGTTGAAACTGTGCTTCCGATTTGATTTGAAACTGTCTTGTTGCTATCTGTTTATCAATAAAACTTTGAAAAAAATAATTAAATAAGATAGTAAAAAAATAAAATTCAAAAAAAAGAAGATTCTAATTCAGAACACAGAGTAAGTTTTGTCTGGTTTTACATTCAGAATAAAACATTAAATAATCAATATATTTTGCTATGTGTGGAGGAAGAAATGGATTAAAGACAGTTGTAATTTTCTTGGTAGCAGAATATAAAATTGAGCTAGATTTTAAGTGAAAATGTGTGATCACGTTTCATATGTCTGAAAATAAATACGATAGGACAATTAAAAAAAAAGTCAATGGACCATAAATTAAATTTAAAAAAACCCAAAGTGGATGAAATGCCCAGGAAAGAACTTCAGAGAATAATTATTGTTATGCTCAATGAGATTCAAGAGAAAAAATATAAATAGATAAATGAAATTAAGAAAACAATGTATTTTTGAATGTGAAATGCAGCAATGAAAGATTTTGAAAAACAGAATAAAGTTAGGAAATTAATAGTAAATGAAACAAAAAATCAGTTTAAAGCTTCAATCACAAAGGGAATATGGAATAGTTGACAGTTACGATGAGTCATGAAATATTCCAACTACACAAAGGGGAAAGAAAAAGAGAATCCCATCCAGTACAAAAAAGAAAAGTGAAAAATTCTAGATCTTTTGGACACCATTAAATAAACAAATATCTACATCTTTGAAACACCCAAAGCAATAAAGATTATGGGCAGTTTATAGAATCCCAAGTAGACATTACAAGAAAACACTTCTAATACATCATAAATTGTTGTCAAGTTTTCAAAGGTACAGGAAAAAGAACTTTTAAAATTGCTAGGAAAAAAAAAAAAAAAAACCAAGTCACATTTTCAGCTCAGCCCCATTAAACTAACAGACTTCTTAGCAGAAACATTATAGGCCAGGAGAACACTGTATGTAATGAGTCCAAATGCTCAAAGACAATAAATTCCAACAAAGATCACTGTAGTAGCATGCAATCCAGGCTATCCTTCAACAATGAAGGAAAAATGACTTTCCAAGATATCAGGACATGTATGAACTTTCTGGATAAACACCAAGACATAAGAAACAAAAGCAAAATTTGTCAAATGAAATTGTACTTCACTAAAATCTTCTTCACAGAAACAGATACAACAGACTGATGAGCCAGTGTACAAAACAGGAGAAAATATTCACCTGATATTCACCTTACTATATGAATATACAAAATAAATAAATAACTAAAAGCCATGAGCAATTTTTAAAACATAATACAACTTAATGTACAAATGATGTAAATAGTCATTTATTGATAGACTACAAAGGCCAAATATATGAAAATGTTCAAATCCTTAGCCATTCAGGAAGTGAAAAAACAAAAATGACAATACAGTATCTTGTGTCAGTATGTGGAGAAAAGGAATTCTTGTATAGTACCTGACTGGTGGAAATGTAAATTAGTACAGATATTAAAATAAAAATTATAAAATAGAATGAACACATTACCCAGCTATGTCATTCCTGGGTATATCCCAAGGAAATAAAATCAGCATAACAAAGAGAGACCTGTATGTTTATGTATTTGGTACAGGCTCTCACTATGTAGCTCAGACTCATAGTGATCCTCCTATTTTCATCCTCCACAATATTGGAATTATAGATGTGTGCCACCATTTCCCAGTCTGAGACGTGTATGTTTACAGCACAATGTATATACACAACACACCATTATTCAATCATAAAGAATGAAATCTTATGATTTTTACAAAATGGACAGAACTGATGGACATTATGTTAAGTGAAATAAGCTGGACACAGGAAGACAAACACCATATGTTCTCTCTTGTATGTACAAACTTTAAAAAATTAAGGTGAAAGTATAGTAGTGATTACTAGACTCTAAAAGGTATGGGTATAGGGTTGAGGAGAGGGTGGTTGACATTGTATGCAGGCATGGATTATATGTATGATCAATGACTGATAAAAATTAAAATATATTTTAAAAAATGCATCATCTCATGCAACTTTTTTAATAATATAGTAAGGTCAATATTCTCAGCTCACTGTACCTCAGGAGAAATAACCTTGCAAAGGCTCTTGACTTGTCTAATGGAAACATCTAGGTAAAACAAGAGGCAAAGTTAAGTACCAGGTTTTCTGTTTTCCTGCATCTTTTGATGTTGTAAGTTTTATAGCATCTCAAATTAGAAAAAAAATCTTTTATTTTAGGATAGGATTTGTTTCTTTTACTTTCTTCTTATTTCTTTTTCTTTTTCTTTTTTATATTAATTTTATTGAGAAAGAATAGGAAAAAAATCTTTTGAACTTTTAGAATTAATGGAATATCAACAGGAGATGTGCAAGAACACAAGAAATAAATTTTGGTATAAGGATTCTAGAAGAATTCTTTTTGTCATCAAATAAAAGTGTTCCAATAATACACATATACACTGAAAACAATATATTTCCATAGGTTTCCAAATTTTTCACCTCAAATATGTGGAAAATTGTATTGTGGCATGTTCTTCAAAGAAGAACATCCTGATCACAGTATTTCTTTAATAGCTAAAGCAAAAAAAAAAAAATGGAAGTTTCAAAAAATGGAACTGCGAAAGTTGGCTAACTAGCTCAACAGATTAAAGCACCTGGTTAGGCAGACACAGGGCTGGGGTTTCAATCCCCAGGCCTGCCATGCTGGCCTGGCCCCCGGGGCATGCTGAGACAGCAATTGAGACTGGGCTTGATGGTGCACGCCTGTAATCTCAGCACTTGGGAGGCTGTAAACAGGCGGATCACTAAGAGTCAGATCTGCACAGTGAGACACTGTACACCCTGTACAACCTGTCCTAAATACAATAAATAAATAAAATTAAAAATGTAACTAATATAAGGATAATAGTTAAATGCACATGTATACGCTCTTATATGTGCCAAGAAATATTAGTAGAACTTTTTTATTTGAATGCATAGAGAGGCAGGAAAAACAGTGCTTTCACTCAGCAATAGTATCTGGAGGCAGTAAAGCTCTAAGAAGATGTTTTGAGACTAGACATGAAAGGAAGAGTAAGAAAATAGCCAGCAAGTGGTTAATTCAGGTACTAAGCTAAGAAAACTGGCATAGTATTTTAAATAATTAAGCTTAAAAAAGAAAAAAGATCTTGATACATTTGCAAAGTGCCTGTGAGATAGTCGTATATGAGCTGGCTTTCTTCAGCTTTATCACTTGAACAAAGTTATCAAAAGAGATGATAACACTTTGCAATCATGACTTCTTGTTCCCCACTGCAAGTAGGGTACACTTCTTGTCAGACTGGTTTTGGGTTTGTCCATGTGATTCCTTTAAACCAATGAAATGTTAGTAAACAATACACAATCAGAAGTTTTGGGTGTCTTGTAGGGTTTCATAAGATGATGCTGCACTATGGAAAGAATGTGCCTTCATTAACTTCTGTTTTTTCAGCTGACCTCCATAATGAGACACATAAAGCACTCCACATATCCCAGGACCTACTGCTGCAAGAAGAGGACAGACATGTGCTTTCCACTGTTTCTCAAATAGCAAGATCTTACAATCTGGAAATTAGCATTGGCCAATCAATAGTCAATTTGAAGATATGTGAACTTTTTAAGGTCCTCACTTTAGGGGTGGTTTTATTGTAGAATTATTACAATGATAGCTAAATAAAAGGGATGCGGTTCAACAATACACCTATTAAGCATTTTAAAAAATGAAAGTAAAATCCTATAGGAAGATTTCCATTTGCAGGAAAATAAGGTAGCTGTATATTTTTCCCTCTTTTTACTGCTACATACAACTAAAGATTCAGGCATAATATATGAAATAATTATGTAAGGAAAGTGTTCTTTAGAGAGAACAAATAGAATATGCATACAAGAGAGACATTATTAGATTGGTGCATATAATCACAGAAGCACAAAAGTTCTGCTATGGCCATATGCAAGCCAGTAAGACAAGGAAGCCAGTTGAAGGAGCAGGAAGCAAAGAAAGCAGAAGCCTCAGAATAGAGAAATGAAGGATATGAACTAAATCCAAGACCAAAGGTCTGAAAGTCCCCAGCTTAGCTGGTACAAGTTCCCCGCACCCAGTCAGAGGCCAGTGAATCTGGAGACTGAAATATAAATGCAGCAGCTGCAAAAAGCAAACCATCTCTGCAAGGAAGAGTTATGCAGAGGGAGAGGAATGAATGGAAAGTGATGGGGGAAAGATGAGAGGGAGGTAATGGAGAAAGAAGAGATGGGACAGATAGAGTAAAACATACAAAACAAAGTCTCCTGTTGTTAGCAAAAGGATCAAGAGAGACTACAAAAATAGGACACTTTTATGTAATAATCACACTAGCCAGCCAAACAACACAAAAAAGAGACTGCTCCAGTTCTCTCTGGAGGGTTGAGAGGAAAGTGAGAGCTTATACCCTTGCCAGGCTCCAACAAGGTGCCTGAATGTTGCCAGAAGCTTGGCATCAGGAAAAGGTCCAGGGAGGAGCAAGAATTCTCATCCTTATTCGGCAATGGGTCCCTCCCTTTCAGAGTGACTGAAAATACTACTACACTTAAATTCCTCTGTCCCCTGTAGGGTGGTGTCAGTGGAGGTCATGGGAGAACAGTGACAAGGCATTCCTACTCTTCTCAACTAGGGAGCTTTCCATGGGTCCCCAAAGAGAAATGGACTCCACGCCTATCATCTGTAG
The DNA here is from genome assembly GCF_000260255.1 of Octodon degus. Lineage (NCBI taxonomy): Eukaryota > Metazoa > Chordata > Mammalia > Rodentia > Octodontidae > Octodon > Octodon degus. The sequence continues at coordinate 7,327,421 of NW_004524728.1, read as the reverse complement.
CAGGCAACCTCTGTTTTGCAGAAGTGAATGGAGATCAAGTGGAAAACTGGAGCTTCTACTCTCAGGTGGCATATAAGGCAGGGTCCCTTTCACTTTTCACTGGAGCAGTGACAAAAGATGAAAGCTAAACCACAAAGTTTAAGTAAAACCCAGGTTCTTATAAAACCCAGAATGTCAAAGGTGGTGTTTTGGGAAGGTTATTGGATTAGAAGGGTCCCTGCAAAGTGCAACAGTCCTAGCCCCTTCTTCACTGTCTCTCACTTTTCTTCATGACCATTGTAATATAATAATTTCACAATAATAGTTTGCTATTATAATTCAGCATAGCATCTGTTCAGCTACCCTGTGGGCCATAATAAGAGCAGAATTAAGGAAAAAAAAAAAAAAAAAAAAGGAAGGGCCGGTCGAATAGCTCAGCGGATTAAAGCACCTGCCAGCAGATGCAGGGGTAGGGGTTTGATCCCCGGTCCCCCTCCCTCCCCCCACCCCCCATCTCCCGTGCAGGTTCCCCCCCGCCCCGGGGCGCGCTGAGATGGCGATTGAGATTGGGCGTGGTGGAGCGCGCCTGTAATCCCAGCTCTTGGGAGACTATAAACAGGTGGATCACTTCGAGTCCAATCCCGTAGACCCTTCCCTAATGAAAAATGAAAAATGAAAAAATGACAGGAAAGAAAAGAAAGGAAGAGACAAAGGGAGAAAAGGAAAGACTATGTGTCAAATACTGTTTTATGCACTTAAAAATCATGACAGCAAAGTCAAAATTCCCAGATTTGCACACAATTACAATATAAATAATTGTGTATTCATTTAGAATATACATATAATTATTCTTAACCATGAGTGTCTTTTCTCAAGTACATGTTATTGAGTATACTCTTGTAATTATATCACTTTTGTAAGAAATAATTTCAAGCACTGAGTTTGCAGTAATGCTTTAAAAATTGGGGACTAAATCAATGACCTTGAGAATAAATAAATATTAGAACTTCACCTTCCTAAGAAGATTGAAGTCATTACAAGGAGCATTAGCATGCCCAGCCTTTTAGCTGCCACATTGGTCACCATATATGATAGCTGACATGATAGGATTCTGAAATCATTACTGCTCAGCACCATTAAGTACTATACTGGTAGGGAATTTTGTGCAAAAGCCCAAGAAAGATAGATGAAGATGTAGAAAACTGAACTATAAAATTAATAGACATATATTCCAGCTATTCTGAATTTGTTATTTAATCTTTAAAATGTCTATTTTATAAAACACAAATTAATATAAGCCCATTAATTTATAGAAATATGTAAAATGTTATATAATAGCTTAGATGCCTCTTATCATCTGAAACAATTAAGTCTTTGAAAATTGCTCCTATTAATAGTTTTGCTTTAAACTCATTTAGAGATAGTACATAAATATAGGACAGAAAAATTACAAGAATTCTATGAAGCAAGAAATAAAAATGAGGTGGCAAAACAACATATTTATTTAAATTTTCTTTTAGTCCTTTATTTATTTATTTGGTACAGGTCTTGCTACATAGCTCAGACTCGTAGTGATCATCCTTCATCAGCTCCCCAGCACTGGGATTACAGGCGTGTGCCACCACGCCCGGTCTCAGTGGCCAGCACAGCATGTGATACTGGGGATCAAACCAGTCTCTGCCCTTGCCAGGCATGTGCTTAGACCTCCAAGCTATCTCCCTAGCCCAAATAACATATTTATATAAAAGAAATTCTAGAGCAAAATGAATAGGTATTAAGGTTAAAAAAACCCTTATTCAAATGTTAATAATAAATAAACAAAACTAAAATAATTAAAAGAAACATAATAAATGTCTAAAAACTTCTTTGATTCTGTAGGAGAAGTCTTAAGAGAGCTGGTAGAGAAATCAAGCGCTGTTGGTGGCTAGCAGGGAGAATGGGAGATTGAAGGGGTGCAGGGGCCAGTGAGGACGGAGGAGAGTGACAGACATGTGCACAGTTGAAAAGATGGGAAGCCACATAACTCCCCCACACATTTACATTACCTTGCCAGAGCCCTGGAGACATAGGATTTTCTATTCACATCTAGTCCACAGTCTTTCATTGCCCCACAGAGCAGTAATTATGTATTTTTTAGCTTTAATGATCTAAGTCAGGCATTAGTTATAATTTTTTTTTTCTTTTTTTTTTTTGCTATTTTGCCTTCATCCCTTTAAGGAGTCCCTAGTGTGTCTTCCAACCATATTATCACTTTGTTCCACAAACTCAGAGTTTATTCATTCTTTCAAAGACCTATCTTTTACTGTCAGCCCGTGCTAAGCTTTGGTTAGTTTTAAGTCGTCCAATTTAAGCATGAGTGAACAGATTATAAAACACTGCCTAGGGTGGTTATCGGAATCTTCTGGGTATTTGGGGGATATCATCATGTAGACCTGCGCAACTTACCTATCCTTCTGGCCCCTGAAGCTGTATCAGCTGGCAGACTAAGTCAGTGAAGCTTGTTGGATATAGACCTTCTTCATACTATGAACGTCTTACACTTCTTCAGAACTTACTTTTAGTACACAGCACACACTGCCTGATTCTCAGTCAGGCGCAACCCCTCCACTGTGGGGCTCTAAACAAATTTACTTTCTCTTTTTGGAACATTCCATGCTCTGAATCAGTTCCTCTATTCTTATCTCACACTCATATCACTAGAGCTTCTGTACCCTGGTGTGATTAAGTGTTAGGAAGAAAAAATAACAAAATTGTTTTTGTTTTAATAAAAAGGCAACTATTTCCAATTGTTAATTTGAGCTGTGAAAATCTAGGCTTTCACAATTCTGCTTCCAGTGAGACAGTGGGATGAATAAACAGTTTGGCAAGATCTTTCCCTTTACATGAGTGTTTTTGTCTACTTTCTTAAGTGGTGTCTGTTATTATAATTTTGTGCTGCATTTTGCTTTAATGTAACAACACTGCATAGTAACAGATAAAAACTTTTTTACCTGTTCTTATTGTGTGAAAGGAAAGGAACAAGAGGCTTGATAAAAGCAGAAGCAGAAGCAGAAGCAGAGAGATGCAGATGGTCCTCAGAACTTCTTTTGAGGATCTTTTGCTCCAATGATAAATTCAACACATGCTAAGATTAGAAAGTTTAGAACATACAGACAAATATAACATATTTTAATCACTTTAAATCGCAATTGCCACTGTTAATAGTTTGGTTAATACACTTTCTTATTCCGAAGGTGCCGACTCCTAAAATATATTCTCCCCTTTAACTCATAAGAGGAAAATTAAAGTATTTAATGCATATAATCTTAATTTTTAATTTTCTTTCTTTCTTTTTTTGTACATTTGGTACAGGGTCTCATTATGCAGCTCAGACTCACAGTGATCCTTCTGTTTTCAGCCTCTCCAGCACTGGGATTATAGGCGTGGGTCACTACACCCAGACTCGATAGCAGACTCAGCATGCCTTGGGGGGTGGCATGTGGAACTGGGGATTGAATACTGATCTCTATGCTTGCCAAAGTTGGCACTTAGTCCGCTATGCTATTTCGCTGGCCCTTAATTTTTAATTTTCTGAAGTGATTTTTAGAGACATTTGAACTCACTGAGGACAGTTGGAAACTGCAAAACAGTTATGAAGAACAAATATAATAAAAATCACTTATAATTCTTTCAAGTGATACTACTTGATACCATGATTTCAATAAATTTTGACCTATAATAAGAAAAAAATATGTCTAAATCCTCACAGTGCTGCTTGAAACCGCTGAAAATTACTAATGCCGTACTCTGGCTCTGGGTCCAATGCTGGCCTCTCCCAGACTTGCAGGTGATACATGTTGCTCCAGGCACCCAAAGCAATGATAAACTCTATTGAATTACTCTTCTTTTAACAAAATTTGGGTAAATTTTCTCTAAGATTCAAACAAGAATGTAGAAAAAGATAAAAATATGCATAGAGCAAATTAAATATTTTCTCAACAACCAAGCAGCCAAAACATATGTATTATGAATCACTTCTTAAATGCCCTTTGAAAATTAAAGTGCAAACATTAATAGGCAATCATTTTTTAATTTAAAAAGATGGTTGGATTTGATCAGTGTGTGCTGTATTCATGTATAAAAATCACACTCTATCTCATATATATGTGTATATATATTTGACACATGTAATAAAATTTTAAATACATTAAAAATAAAATGTCAAATCCATTAAAATATAGTCATGTTTCAATGACATGTTAACAATGGCAATACATTCTGAAATATTACAAGGTAGTTACTCCATTGCGAGACCAGTGAGACAATGGTAGCATAACTGAGATGACATAGGTCAACAAGTGTAGGACTTGACTAAGAGTAATTTATTGTCATTGACCAAAGGAATATTACACAGGTCATAACTCTGTATCAGCAGGGCACTCTGAGAACCAATGATTTGGAAACAATGATTACAAGATATATTCATTTATTTTTCATTTTAATTTTGAAATTATAAGAAATGCAAAATTTCAAAACAGTGAAGGAGCAAAGTGCAACATCCTTTGAGAATGAATGTTTTGACACATAACAAAAGTGTGGCCAGGATACAATATACAGCAAGCAATTATACTGGCCTATTTTAATATTCATAATTTTTCCTTCTATTCAAGCATTCTCTGGGTTTTACTCTGCTCTTAAAGCAGAATCACTTCCCAATGCCCCTAAGTCACTGTCACAATATCAAAGTTATGCTTCAAACATGTCATTTTCCTGGGATCCTCTAACAAAGCTCAGTAGTAGGGCTCTGGAAGTGGTGTAGTTTGAGCATTAAACCCCCTCCAAAAGTTATGTTGAGATTTAATTGCAGTTGTAATAGTAATAATAAGAGAGGCATTAGAGAAGTTGTCAGGTGGTGAAGGTTCTCCTCTCCTAGATGGACTTTACACCATTAGAGAGGCTCTTACAGGAGTTTTCTTTTGTTTTGCCTTTCTGCCAGGTAACAGTATTCCTCACATCAGAGAATGCATTAGTTGAGGTATTATCTTGGAATTGACATCAAATTACAGGATCTTTTTATCCACAGATAGTAGAAATAAAACCAGACCACATATTCCAAGCATACATACTACTGCATATGGAAAGCTTTATCAGCGAGGTGCATGTGTATGTTTGGGGGGGGATGACTGGCCAAATTGGTATTCCATCTAAAAAGAAGAAGAAATGGTTGACAGAAGCCAAACTGACACAGCAGAGAAGCAAGTAGGTTTTAATTGATTTTCTGGGATTGGCTAAAGTGTAGTAATTCCTATTAGCTAAAGACATCCAAAGATGTTTCTTCTTGTGACCTATTTGTACCATTAAGTGGCAGTCAGTACATCCTAGAGATGGTTAATTTTTTTTTTTTTTTTTTTTTTTTTTTTTTTTTTTTGTATTTTAGGGAAGGGTCTACAGGGTGTTCAGGGTCTCACTACTAGATCAGACTTGTAGTGAGTCACCTGTTTACAGCCTCCCAAGAGCTGGGATTACAGGCACATGCCACCACGCTCAGTCTCAATCACCAGCTCAGTGTGTCCCCAGGGTGGGGCCGGCACAGCAGACCCAGGGATCAAACCCTGGCCCCTGAACCGCTTGCAGGCATTTTAATCCACTGAGCTATTTAGCTAGCCCTGAGACAGCCCTGAAGAAGCAGGATAGTGGGGCAATACGTTATTAGTTTCCCACTAGCATTGCTGTAGATGACATATCCAACCTGTAAGTTATGATAACAGTTGTCTACATTATCTCCCAGTAGTGGCCATGAAAGTCGACTTTTGCTGAAACGATTGACCTTTCACTTGAGCTTGCAGAAATATGTGATTAAAATAGACTACAAGGCTTACTATCTCTTTTTTAACATTGCATATGCCTCCTTTGCTGTCTTAACCCCTGGGTTAGATTATACTGAGGTCTTCATAAAGACATGTTGATCAATGAAAAATGTTAAGTCCAAAACTATAACACATAGCCAATTTGGCCTACTGCCAATGGGAGCTAGTATTTTTCTGTTTCTTTCTTTTTCATCTCTTTTTCTGTCCCTGCTATGTGCTTCTTCAGAAGTCACAAAAGCCTAAGCACTTGTGGTTCCTTGTCCTTATTACAGAGTCCAAATCCATAAGACCAGCATGTTTGGGACAAGATTATAGCACCAGATTCATGAAAATGTAACTGTCTCAGGGCTGGCCAAATAGCTCAGTGGATTAAAGCGCCTGCAAGCGGTTCAGGGGCCAGGGTTTGATCCCTGGGTCTGCTGTGCTGGCCCCACCCTGGGGACACACTGAGCTGGTGATTGAGACTGAGCGTGGTGGCATGTGCCTGTAATCCCAGCTCTTGGGAGGCTGTAAACAGGTGACTCACTACAAGTCTGATCTAGTAGTGAGACCCTGAACACCCTGTAGACCCTTCCCTAAAATACAAAAAAAAAAAAAAAAAAAAATTAACCATCTCTAGGATGTACCGACTGCCACTTGATGGTATAAATAGGTCACAAGAAGAAATATCTTTTGGAACCATGTCTTTAGCTAATAGGAATTACTACACTTTAGCCAATCCCAGAAAATCAATTAAAGACCTACTTCTTTTTCTGCTGTGTATGTATTTATATACAAGATAGCTAAAATAATTATGCTACTAATTTCTATTAATTAATTAAAAGAAATGTTTGTGCTTATATTCCTTGGTCAATATTTTGTTTGCCTATGTCTTATAATCTAAACAACTGCTCTGAAGATAGCAATGTATAATACAATAACTATTGTTAATTTCCTATTTTCTTGTTTTGAAACTCTGTATCATTGTTTTGTTTTTCTCTTTAAACATTTTTTTATTTAAAAATAAATTAAAAAGTACAAAAAGCCTCCTTTGTATAAAAACACTAAAGAAAAAGACACAAAAAATACAACATTGCATAACAGTAGGGTGCAATTAAAGGAAAGCAAGGTCTGGTCGCTGAGTCTGGCACTCACATCTTACATGTGGTCTTCATTTTCTTGCTTAAGTTATGGTTTCTTTGTCTGCAATCAAAAGAAATCTCCATGGATGCAGACACTGTTATGTTTAATTTAACCCACTGTTATATTTCCCAAGCTGGTGATTGCCTCTGTATTTAATTCTTGATAGGCATGCAACTGTTTGCTGAATGATGAAATGGTATAGGTAAATAAAAACATCACAACTCCTCAAAACACTTCTTGCTTTTAGAATTTAAAGAGTAAATTACATTTTAAGTATAAAAAGTTGTGATAATTTTTATTAAACACCTGCCATTATGACAGAGATGAACATATTAATAAGAGGATTGGATTTAAATAAAAAAATTAAGACAAAATTATGATTGTGACTTCTACTACATGTTGTTCTACCTTATAGAAGCTAAGTAAAATTTACATTCATTTTTCCTTATTCATTTTAGTGAGTGACATTTAAATATATTTTATCTTAACCTAAGCTGTGAACATCAGGGTGACTGCAAGAATTATTTTACTTTTTCAGAGCTATCAACTCACTAATATTTATTGCTACTTTTAATTTTTTAGTACATACAGCACTGATTACTAAATAAGGTATGTTTCCTGTGAGCATCTATATAGTTTTTCTAAAAGATTTGCAGAAATTATAAGATTCAGTAAAAATCTTTGTTTTGTACTCTAAACTTACTTTTTAATTTTCCTGTGACTAGGCCTGTGCTCAAGGCTTCATGCTAATTTTCCTCTCTCATTTCCTCATTTCACAATTAAATATGTCATAAAAGAAAATGTTATAATCCACCTATCGACTCATCCAAGTTTCTGAATCTTTGTTTAAATCAATATAAGGTTTGCAAGGCATTGTCTTTGCTTTCCTTGCACACTGTACTATTCTGAACAAAGTGGAGGTGAGATATGGAATACTTTTCAGTAATGAATTACTCTGAATCAGATATATTTGTATAATTAGGAGTAGTGAGGATTTTCTTTCAAAGATATGTATCTTTTTCTATCTCTTCTTCTATCTCCTTTACTCTTGTCAGAGAAACTATTGAGCTTGAAGAAGATTCTGAGAAAACAACAAAATTGTTAGCAGTAAACATTAAAAACTCTTACATAAATTTTTTAGTACATACAGCACTAAATCCAAGGAAAAGCTCTATTACACTTTGAATGTGTCCTATAAAAGTCATGCATTGGATTGCAGGGGTGTTGTAAAGTTGGACCTTTTCAGAGGTGACTAAGTATGAAGGCTCTGCCTTCAAGAGTGAGCTAATGCCATTACTGAGGGAGTGGGTTCTTCACACAGAGAATTCACTCCTTTCACCACTCTCCATGTTCTCTTTCCTTTCTGCCTTCTTCTATTATTACATGATGCAACAAGAAAGGCCTTACCCAGACACAGGCCTCTCAACCATGGGCTTCTGGGCTCTAAGACTGTAAATTTCTTTTTAAAAAACTTTCCAGTCTCAGGCATTCTGTTATAATTACATAAAACAGACTAGGACAAGCTCTGTGTCCTGCCTTTTTCCCTGTCACAGAATTGCAAAAGTAAGAATTTATAAAAATGAATAAACCAATTGCCCCTTCTCTATTCCTCACTTCCTCTGAATAATTTAGTCTAAAAGTCAGGCAGTAGGGTGAGAAAAATAATATGAAGAGAGCAAGTAGAAAGGCAGATCAAGTCTCAGGGGTAAAAACCCAAACAGGGTGAAGAAGTTATGTGCATACTGGCTCTGTACCAAATATGAGAGCTAAAGGGAGGGGAGGAGACTCTAGAAATGCGATAATGGAGTTGATTAAATGTTGTTACATATGGAAAGGGTTGATCAAATAGGTCAATACATTGATGAAGACAGAAGCCAAATGTCTCACTGTCAGAGGCGAGATGCACACATGCTCATGAATGTATATACACATATTGAAAAGTACATTTCTAATTGAACTTAGCTTTTAGGTCACATATTAATATCCATAATGCTTAGATTGTTTTATTCAATAATGGGCCAATAGTAATTGTAATAATATCTACATCTAGATAAAAAGATGATAGGTCCTCTGGTCACAGAAAACATAAAAATTAATTTCAATTTATATACATATTTTTATTACCAAAAGATATAAAATGCTACCAATAAAAGACCTTCAAGCATAAAAATATATTACGTCAGGATAAAATTTTGTGGAAGAAATGGAATGGAAATATGAGTTCAAGGAGAAAATGGAGCTATGTAAAATTTCTGGATGTTAAAGAAGAGCTTACTCATGTATTTTTAAAACTGATGCTGGTGGGAATAAAGTTTTTATAGATTACATTAGATATGCTGATATTACAATTTTGCTATCAAATGTCAGATATGTCAGATATCAGTTTATTAAATTCTGCAATTTATGATAAAAAACATTTCAATTTAAAAGTTACAAGACAGTAAGTTTTTTTTTTAAAAAGTTAGCAGACATTTACACAGCTCCTAAATGAAGCTTTTATCCATATTTACAGCTAGAAAATGGAAATTTACAAAATCAGTAGGTGTTCCTAGGAAGATCACCCTCTAATCATCTGAACCTCCTTCCTTTCCAATATTCTTTACTTCCTGTCCAGCTTATCTTCCAAGTGTTGTCCCACTGACCACAGCAGCAATAATGCCACCACTGGTTGCTTGACTTTAGCCTCACAGACACAGCTTCTTAAACACTGCCCCAAAAATCCCCCTTCACACTCTAGTATAGCTGTTGAGCATTCTTTGTTTCTTGAATTTTCAGCAAGCTCCAAATGTCTACTGCCAAATGCTTCAGGTAATCCGAGTTAATGTTTCTTCCTCAAAATTTTCCTTCTTCATCTTTATTAAAATAGCCTCTCCCATAATGGATAAAGTCTAATTCCTATACTAAACCTCTTATTTCTATCATATGTATTATGATTCTTTTTCCTAACACAGTTATTATTACCTAAAGTGATTCCAGAGTAATAGAACCTTAGTACTGGAATTATGGAATTGGTTCCCCGATCAGACTGATGTTAAAAGAAATGTTCTCCTTTCCGAGGGCATGTTGGATACTGGGGATCCATAACATGCAGTGAAAGAACACCAGATAACTCATCCAGAACCTCCCTGATTGCTGCTGTACAACAATGAAATGGAAACAAGTAAAATCACTGCGTGAATTGATGGTCTTTATCAGAACCTGATAAAAGTCACCTAAGACAAAGCAACAGCCAACATCATACAAACAGGCAAAAACTGAAGGCCTTTACTTTAGAATCAGGAACAAGACAAACATAACCACTGTCACAACTCCTGTGCATTAGACAGAGCAATCAGATAAGAGAGTGAAATAAAAGGAATCATGATTGGGAAGGAAGAAGTGAAATTATCATTACTCTCAGATGACATGGTACTGTACATAGAAAACCCCAAAAACTCCACGAAGAGTCTTGTAGATTTAATAACTAAATTCAGTAGTGCAGCAGGATACAAAGTCAATGACAAAAAATCAATAGTATTTTTGTACAAAAACAATGAACACACTGAGAGAGAATTGAGAGAGAATTTAGGGAAACCATAGCTTTGACAATAACATTTAAAAAAAGAACTGCTTAGGAGTCAATCTCATAAAGGAAGTAAAAGATTTAAACAGTGAAAATTATAGTACTCTTGGAAAAGAGATTGAAGAGGATTTCAGAAAATGGAAAAATATTCCTTGCTCATAGGTGAGAAGAACCAACACTGTGAAAATAGCTATATTCTTAAAATTGTTATACAGCCTCAATGCAATCCTGATTAAAATATGTTAGTATCACAGATCTAGAGAAAACACTCCTAAACTACATCCGGAAGCAAAAGAGACAAAGAATATCAGAAGCAATCCTGGGCAACAAAGGAAAGCCAGGATGCATCACAATCCTTGACCTGAAATTATACTACAAAGCTACTGCAATAAAATCAGCATGATACTGGCATAAATACAGACCCAAGGATCACTGAAACAGATTAGAAGATGCATACACAACCACAAACACACTCAGCACCTTATCATTGACAAATGAGCCAAATATGCTCACTGGGAGAAACACAACCTCTTTAATAAGTGGTGCTGGAAAAACTGACTTTCCACATGCAAAAGGCTAAAATTAGACCCATGTCTATCTCTATGTATTAAGCTATAGTCAAAATAGATCAAAGTTTTAAACATTAAATCTCCTGGAGGAAAATGTGTGTAGAAATCTTGAAGGTATAGGGATAAGTAGAGAGTTAATGAACAAAAACCAAACTGCACAGGAAATGCTCAAAGAATCAACAATAGGAATCTCATCTTTGTAAAAAGTTTCCACACATGAAAAGAAATCACCAACAGAGTAAAAAGAAAACCTACAAACTGTGAAAAAATAATAGCCAACTACCCCTCTGACAAAGGCCTTATATTTAGAATATACAAAGTACTTGAAAAATTTAGGCTCTCCCAAATTCAAAGACCCAGTAAAAAATGAACATCTGAGATGAATATGTATTTCACAGAGGAAGAAATACAAATAGCAAATAAATATATGAAAATATGTTCAACATCATTGGTCATTCAAGAAGTGCAATAAAACAACACTGAGATTCCATTTCATCTGAGAAAGATTTGGCTGAGATCAAGATGTCAACGAAGAACAAATGCTGGAGGGGCTGTGGAAGAGAAGAAACCCTTCTGCATTGTTGTTGGGAGTGTAGACTGGTACAACCACTATGGAAATCTGTGTGGAGATTCCCCAAAAAGCTATGATTGGAGGTTCTATTCAACTCAACTATTCCACTCTTGGGTTTTTTTTTTTCAGAAGAACTGAAAAAAATCATACCACAGTGATACATAGGCACCCATTTGTATAGCAGTGCAATTTATTATGGAACAACCCAAATGCTCATCATCTGAGGAACGGATAAAGAATACGTGGTATTTTTACAGCATGGAGTATTATTCAGCTATAAAAATGAATAAATTTGAGGCTTTTTATTGGTAAATGGCTGCAACTAGAGACCATACTCATAAGTGAAATAAATCAGACCTGCATGTACAAACATCATGTTGTCTGTGTAGTGTAAGATCCTGAAAGAGTAAATAAAATCTGAAAGGTACAATAGATACTGTGAAAAAGGAAAGAACCTGGTCAATGGGAAGGCATTACTCAGTTGAGAATAACAGGAGAGGGAGTGGAGGAAAGTATTATATCTATGTATGTAAACAAGATGATTTCGATAATTGTACTATGGATTTTTTGCTGGTATATGGAAAGTAGCAGTTAATCTTTAATTTTTGTCTTCTTTCATTTTTTTTCTGTTTTCTTAATTTCTTGTAACTTTTTCTCTTTTTTCTTTTTCCAATTTTGCAGTGCATATATCTGGATATCTGAACAACTAATTTGAAGACAACATTATGCGATACAATAAATACTGTTGAATTAATATTATTTTGCTTAGTGAAATTCTGTATCATTCTAATTTTTTATTACTTTTTAGTCTTTTGAAAAAAATAACTAGCTTTGCAGAGTGATGCATGGTGTGCTGCTGCCACTTAAAACCTGGTATCTGTATCACTATATCTTTAGTCAGTAGTCTTTATAGTTCCAAGTGAAAATTTTCCAAGTAATCAGAAGTATAAGCAATGTGTCCGATGATTTATTCTGTGGTGTGGAAGAGATAGCCATATGTATGTGTAATATTTTTTTCATGAGTAGTGCCTAACAGTTTAGTTGTATGGTTGTGTGTGTAGAAGAAAAATGATTAGCGGATTGACAAGGAGGTTTAGTGGAAAAGTATATAGGCAGGCTTCTCTAAATGAGCCTAAAAGGAAAATATATTTTCTGTTATATATAGGATACTACCCAAAAAAAATAAACAAAGCAAGGAGGTTTGTAATAATCACTTTTGTCTCAACCTCTGAATAATTTCATAGTGTAGTATGGCATAGATACTTCACATGAAATGCTCTGATATTCCCTTAAAAGACCTATGAATCTTTTGAGAATCTTTTTCTGCATGTCATTTCAGTCCTTCTTGGAGGACCAGTCTAGTCCAATCCAAAAGAAAATGTTTTAGAGTCTATAAAACATTCCCCTAGTGAACAGAGGAGGCTCAGAAAAGAGGCAAAGAAAATGGTTCTCATTCAAAGGAAAGCTCAGGGAGAACTTCATAATTCATGTCCTAAGAAATGTGGGTTTAGGGACTAACAGGGGAATGAAATACTGGAAACAGCTAGTGTGAGTCAGAGACAAAGAGAAATAGTCTCAAAACTTGGCGTGGGAAGTAGGGTCAGATAGTGGGAATAAATGAAGATTTGGCATGGAACTTTGAATTTATAAACTGGATAATTCAGAACTTAAGTGTGTATAAGCACTGCCAAAATGGTTAAACAAGAAATGACAAACTCCAATCTTTTCTTTCTACTTGGAGGTAATCAAAACCATCTGTTACACCATTTTTATAGCTGCTTCAAAATAATTATATTTGGGTCTTATCTAAATGAAATTGCACTCCTTATTGTTGGGTCAGTTTGCTTAGTCAATGGCATTTTATTTAATAGTTTTATGCCTATTATGTCTACATATGTGCTATAACAAACTGTGCTAGGTTAACTCTTCATACTACTTTTAGAGAAGAAAGGAAAACAAAATAAAGAGAAAATACGTATAACCGTTTAAACTCTAAAGAATGATACAGCAAGAAAAAGGTACTGTAATTCTAAGTATTTTCAGTCGTTTGATGCCTGTATCTACAATGCCTTACTGTTTACGATGTCTAAATAACATAGTAAATGTCAGGCTTACAGCAATCTCAGTATATGTGATTATTGTTATCTCAGCATCAATAGAAGTCTTCAGGAAAGAAGAAAGTGCCATTTTACATTTTACTGGTTGGAAGTAATAGATCGATAAAGTAACCCTTAAATTGGTTTAATTTATCTGATGAACTCATTTACACTTAAGCCTAAGTCTGGAAGAGAAGGTACTCACTGTGAAAAAAAATTGCTATACATGTATTCTCACAATTAAATCTTCATATAAGATTTGTGAAAAGAGGTTTCATACCATTCTTTACAAATAGAAAACTCCAAAAGAACTCAGTGATACCAAGAGCCAAGAAAAGTCAGCCTGCAAAGCAGAAACTCCATAACCCATGTGTGGTGCTTCAGTTATGGACAACTGAAGTAAAAACTGTACTCACAAAAGCAGAGGCAAGAATAATTGAATAGGTATGGTAAAGGGTTAGTGAAAGAAAGATGTAAAGGAAAAATGGTCCCAAGTTTCTCTGATGATGAGGAAACCTAAGTTCCCATCTGGAAAGAAAGTATAACAAGCTTCTTCAGGAGACTGAGAACGAATGTTGACCTCACAAATGTAAAACTCTGCATCTGACCTCATGTGGCAAATAACAGTTAAAATGTAGATATATTAGGAGTAATGTATAAAGTTGGTTCAGGTTATGTTTATAAACTGTATGTCTCTGGTCATACTATCCTGAATGCTCCTGATCTTGTCTGATCTCAGAAGCTAAGCAGGGTTGGGCCTGGTTAGTACTCAGATGGGAAACTGTACATAAAACCTAAAAATCTGTGTTTAGACTTGGTTCAATCCCCAAGATAACTCATTATGCATAAGCAAATATTCTCAAACATGAAAAAAAATCTCAAATCTAAAATACATCTTTTCTCAAGCATTTCAGATGAAGGATGATCAATGTACAAAAAACCAAGGCTTGTTTTGAGGGCTAGATGAAACAATGTACGTAAAATATACAGCCCATCTTCTTTTCTTCTTGTATTTCTCCTTTGCTTCCATCTTTTTCCTTCATAAATTTGCCCAGTGGTGGTCTTGATTCTAATAGGAGATAGGAAATAAAAGTTAGTTCATAGAACTCATGGGAAAGGAAGAAAGACAACAGTAGTCATTCTTTTTAGTTATAGAGGCTTGTACTTTGATACGATTCAAAACTTAGGTTATATTTTTTGTCAAAAGTTAATATGACTTTTTAGGTTTGAGCACTCAATTCTGATTTTAGGACCTTCACAATATTGGGAAAAGAATGTATGGAATTCCACTTTGGCATTTCCCAGCGGTACTTTCTTTCTTTTTTTTTGCCCAGCGGTACTTTCTAATGTTTCCCAATAACTGACACCTCTTACTTGTGCTTTCTCCAGCACATCATGTGCTTTGTATGAACTCATAAGATTGAAGCCATATGGGTACATGTTCTTTGATTTCTCCACTGCTAGCCTACAAAGTCATGTTGATAGGTTCTTCTCTGTTATCCAATTTAATCCTTTTTGTCCTCTTCATCCCAGCTATTTGAAGAAAGTGACATTGCATTTATGTGTGTGTGTGTGTATATATATATATATATATATATATATATATATATGACTAAGCACAGTGCTACATAGTTTGGTCTAGCAAAGTTGCTGACTAAGCAGCCTGACTTAAATTCAGATCCAGAGAATTAAGATGTTCAAATGTAGGGCTAAACAGTCTTTATTTAGGTTTCATTGAATACCAAACTAGCTAAAAAGAGAGGGAGAAGACTTCATAACATGCAGAAAGTTCTGGGTTAATAATCTATTACCTCAGAAGGTTGGTTAACAGGGATGAGACTAAGGCTAGAGTGAAGCCTAACCAAAATTCAAAATCTAATACTGCCAAAAAAAGAAAGGGGGAGGGGACTTTGTGTTCAATCATCAGTACTGGGTGAAAAAAAAGGAGAGCAAAATTTTGTATTCATTTTTTTTTTTTGTCATTACAAAATACCAAGGCAGCTACTTCAAAAGGAAAACAGGTTTATGTAGCTCACAAGTTTGGAGATGGGGCAGCCCCACTGCTTCAGCCTTCAATGATGGCCTCCTGGCTGCATATCTTAGTCGATTACCTTCTTCTAAACAAAGGTATGAATAGGCCAAAAGTACATGCCCACGGCTTAAGTTCTAGTTTGTGTGGATCTGTACTTTCCTGGGGATTGTACCGTGAAAGCACAGCATGGAGTACTTCTCATTGCAGGTAGGAGGTTTATGACTATCAAAAGAGTTTTGGCCAAGGTAAATGAATGTTTGTGTTTAGGTGCCTACAGATTAGAAAGATTAAAAGAATGGAGATCTGATCAATTCTGAAGCTACTGCAGTAGCGCAGAGGAATGTGCCTCTGGAAAGGACACAGGTTTGAATACTTCGCAAGTAGACAGCAGGACAACCTAGGTAATCTGAGTGTCTTGTTTTCTATGAAATACTGCTGAAACTTACAACCACAAGTTGGGTAGAGAAAGAAAATATGCATAAAACACATAGTGATTGTTGGTCATTATTCAAGAAAGACATTTAAATTTAAAAGTTTTTCCCTCGTTCTTTGTCAGGACAGCCTTGTGGGACTTGCATGACTGCTTTTGCTACTTGGCCAATCTCTAGTTTTACCTGTGGGCGCTTTCTGCCCAAGGCGCCTTCTCAAGCACAAATCACGGAGCCGG
>NW_004524728.1:7306748-7310317 GCF_000260255.1 Octodon degus | reverse complement strand
GTGTGTTGTGGTAACAAAGGCGTCCCCCGTTCTTTTCCCCGACGTGCGCATACATACTAAAGGGTTGGGGACGGATTTGATTCACTTCCCCCGCGTGGGTTGTAAGAGCGCTCTGGGTTCCCCGCGCGCGCTGAGGGGGACGCGTGGCTTTCCTTGCACAGGGACGGTTTCGTGCCGGGTTACTGTGAGTGGTGCGTCGTGGCCTGGAATTCCAGTAGCGTGCCTCGAGGGGAACTGTCTTACTTTCTTTCAGCTGAGGGAAATGTTTCAGGAAAATGCCTGAAGTACATGCCTGAGCAGTAACTCGGGGTGCTTCCCTGTGGCTCAGTTTACCTGATCTCACCTCATCTGGAAAAATGAAATGGTAGTAGTTACCTCATAGGAGCTTTGTGAGTGGAAACTGAGTTAATAGTAGACATTTATGCGTTTGTTCTAAATAACTAATAACAGCCAAACCCAGAAGTGTGTCCCTTCATGTGACTTGAAACATGAAAGTAGAAAACAGAAAAAAAGTTAAGTTCAAACAAAATTTTTTAATTTGAATTTACTTTATATTACTTTTCTTCCTTTTCCTTACCTCCCTTTAGACGATGTACTAGTATAGTGATACTATATATTTCTTAATATTTATTTATTTGGGTACTGGAGATTGAACACAGGGCCTACAACTGAACTACACTTCCAGCTTTTTAATTTATTTATCTATTTATTTTTAAATTTTGAGATGGGGTCTTTTTAAGCCTCTGTGTTGCAAAGGTTGGGCTTGAATTTGTGATCTTCCTGTCTCGGCACCAAGCATAAATTTGGGAAAGGGGATAACTAGGTATCTATCTATCTATCTATCTATCTATCTATCTATCTATCTATCTTTTATAGAATTTATACGAAAGCTTTGTAAACTCGTGAATTTATAAATCTTTATACATTTATATTAAATCTTTATAAATCAATGTCCATATAAATCTTTATATGTATTCACATACATGTATATATCAACATATACGTCTGTATGTGTGAGATATAAGTTGTTTTTCTGATTGTTTACAAAAAGGCACAATTGTATTGCACACACATATCTGTGGAAATTTCTAGAATGGCCCTTGATGAGTATGCAGGTAAAAGTAATTTTATTTGCTCTTTTAAGTTTACAAGGGATTTTCCAAAATGTGTAGTACCCTTCGCCAAGTTGTCTTCTCCAGTGACTGCTTTTGGCATTACAACCAAGATAGTTAGGACAGTTTTAACTTTAGTGTTGCATGATTCTGCATAAGTTCCACCTTGTTCTCCATTTGGATTTAAGATTCATATTTAGGTATGTCTTTAAGGAGGTGGTAGACAAGAAGGTTGTTTGTTCTGCTCCCACTTTACATGCAGGGCAGAAACAGGCAAACTAACTAGGATATTCTAGATCTTTGAAAATAATTGGGGTGAGAATGTGGAATTCTCAGGGATACAGCCCAAAAAGCAAAGCAACAAAGTAGACTTTTTCCCAAAGCATTCAGAGAATAAATTGATCTTCCTCTTTATTACTGAATAATTATTTTGCAACTGTATTCATGCCATCAACTACCTATTACTTCATGCCAGAAAGACACTATTTAGATGCAAATCTACAGGCATTACAAAGATAAGTTTGATGCAGTATAATTCAGTACATAAACTATAATTCCATTTGTGCTGGTCTATGTGTAAGTTTATTGTTACCATTTCTTTCTTTTTTAAAAAATGTATTTTAGTACAGGGTCTACAGGGTCTCATGACACAGATCGGACTCATAGTGATCCTCCTGTTTTCAGCCTCCCAAGCTCTGGGATTACACATGTGTGCCACCATGCTCAATCTTGTCACCATTTCTTGTGTTTGGATAATTTATTTCTCCAGGAAAATGTTCTATCTGATGTTACCCCCTAGGGGTAAAATCATGATTAGGAATCCTCAATATGATCTTAGAGTTTTTTATCCTACTACTAAAATGTTTCAGTATATGTTAATAAAAATAGTAGCAAAATAATGTTGCAACTTGCACTTTGTATTTAACAATAAATTTGAAATATCTTTCTATATCACTTTACAAACATAAAAAATTGTTATTGATATGATCGTACAGAGATATATGCCAACCACAAAGACATGGATATCATTGAGTGCTTGGCAAAATATTTATGCAGGATCATGAAGTTATCAAAGTATATATATATGCTTTATATTTTAATTTATGCTAAAATTCTGTAAGTTCTACTTTATGTTACTACTAATGATCAGTCTGAAGGGCTATTTATAAATCATTATAAATGATTATAAATAATAATTTATAATCATAACCATATGTTATAAATCATTTTAATTTTGTTGATCTGATACCTTAATAAAATAAAACATTTTGAAATCCAAATTCTATGCATTTACTTCTAGGGGAGTTTGGGTATCTTCAAAGGAAAAGAATGGCTCTCTTGTACTACCTGTTTCTTTTTCAGTTGGATTATTTTTCCATCTCATCATTAACGGCTCTTGATAGGAATTTTTATACTATCTTATGTCTGGTGCAGTTATTTTCACTATTGTAATTTGTATTTGTTTAAGAGTTTTAAGATATACTTTCTTGCTTAGAAAGCATTTTTACATTCCAGCATGATAAAAACTCCCTCATCATCAACTTATTTTAATTTACACATACACCAATTACATTTTTGTTCTCATGCCATTTTTTTTTTTTTTTTTTTTTTTTTTTTTTTTTTTTTTTTTTTTTTTGTGGTACCAGGGATTGAATTTAGGACCTTGTGCTTGCCAGGCAAGTATTTATTCTACTGAGCTATATCCCCAGCCCCTCTCGGGCCATTCTTATCCTTTGAAGTATTGTCTGAAAAGTTTTTTTGTGTAGCATGTTACTGAAATGCTGGATGTTTCAAAGTGAAAATTTTATTGTTGCTGTGTTTGCTTTTTGTCACTGTGACCAAATAAATACCTGAAGCAAACAAGTTACCAGAGTAAAGATTTATTTTGGCTGTTTCTCATTCTGTTGTTGACTTATTCTATCATGTTAGGCCTGTAGCAAGGAAGAACATTATTGCAAGAGAGTATGGCAGAGCAAAGCTGCTCAACTTACAGCAGCCAAAAAGCAGAGAGAAAAAGCTTGCCAGAGAAAGGAGCAGCAGACATGATACGGTTCTTAAGATTGTGTTCCAAAGATCTCTCCCTCCAACGGCCCTGTCTTCTGTTTCCATCACTTTCTAGTAATGCCATCACAGTAGCATCTGATCAATAAGTTAATCTATTGATGGAGTGGGAGCCCTCATGACTGACCTGTCTCTGGGGATGTCCAAAGACATTTAGTATACTTTACTAATTTCCTAGGCCTTTGTCAATCTAATAAAGCTCACAATGTTAACCAATTACAGTTACCTATAAAATTGATAAAATTGAAAAAATAAAAACCCAGCTCAAAGGTCATTTACTGCCTTTGACTATGTTATTGATTCTGCCTCTTTTGACTGAAGTACTCTGATTTACCCCTCCCTTCTTCCCTCCCATCCTCTTCCCTTCCTTTCCCTCCCTTTCCCTCTCTTCCCTTC
>NW_004524728.1:7295077-7306592 GCF_000260255.1 Octodon degus | reverse complement strand
CCTTCCCTTCCCTTCCCTTCCCTCTTCTTTCTTCCTTTCCCTTCTCCTCCCCTCCCCTCCTCTCTTTTTCCCCTCCTTTCCTTTCCCTTCTCCTCCCTTCCCCTCCATTCCCTTCCTTTCCCCTGCCCTCCTGTGTCTTCCCTTCCCCTCCTTTGCTATTCCCTCCTCTCCCCTTCCCCTGCCTTCCTCTTCCCTTCCCCTTCTCTCTTCCCTTCTCTTCACTTTCACTACCTTTCCCTCTCTTCCCTCTCTTCCCCTCTAATAACTATTCTAATGGTTATTAGAATCAAGATTTGCTAATTGTGTGTGAGGAAAAGAATAAACAGTGACACTTGAATCTTTGTCCTTTTTATTATTTTTTTTTTTTGGTATGTGGTCTATGGTAGATGGTGAGCCATTTACTATGATAGGAAGACACATAGATACAGATATAGATATGAAGATATAGATATATAATAACTAGGAGAAGTTTAATGGGTCATAGGATAAAGACTTTCTATCAATAGACATTCTGGAAAATTCCCAGTTTTCCAATCTAATTATGCCATAGAAATTATGCATGAACATAAAATTTACTCTATTTAACACTAACATTTTATAAGTCCAGTCTATTGATTTATCCATCTGTTAACCTAAAATTTTGATTTTGTCACCTTCCTCTGAAGTGTTGATTTTGTTTTGGCTTGACGATACATATCTGGATAATTATCTTGAAAACTTAGTTATCAAAGTAAGCCTGTGAAAAACCAAAGATATTTACTAAAACTTCTATGATGCTATCATCTGAATATTTGTGTTCCTCCTAAATTCATAATTTGAAATCCTATCCCCACCAAAGTGAATAATCTAAAGAGGTATCATGTAAGGACAGTGAAAGGAAGGTCATCTATGAAATATGATGCAGGTGTTTACTAGACAGTGTATATCTACTGATGTCTTGATCTTGGATTTCTCAGCTTTCACAACTAGGCCAAATAGATTTCTTGTTTGTAATACTTTGTTAGAGCAGCCAAAGTAGACTACGGCAGATGAGAATTCAAACATGAAGTTCTGTTTCCCCAGTAGTGAACAACAGCTTAAGTCTTTGCTTAGTATTCCATCCCTTCTACCAGGTTCTTTGGACTCTTCCTTACAAATGCACATTTCCAAGGTTTACCAAGAATTTGAAGGGTAGAAAAATTTTAAAAGTTTAAATTTGGGCCCAAAAGGAACCATATGCAAAGTTAGAGCCAAAGGAGGTGTTACTGAGGAGACTGGCACCATTAAAAAGTAAGCAAGCACTTTGTACAAGGCCAACAAAAAAGATGCCTTGAGGGTATCTCAGGAAATAGCAACTTCTCACCTACATTTGTTCCTCGAATTCATTTCACCATGCTCAGAAGTGGACACTAAGAGCCTGCTGCAGCCAAGATTCAAGGTGCCTTGGCTATTGACTACAGTGCTGCCAGACCGTGGCATTCTTCATGTGATGCTGGTTTTATTAGCAATCAAGAACTGTGGTGTCAGACTTCAAAGGCAGGTTTTGAAGACCAGACAGTAAGTCCCTGAAGCTACAAGAATCAAACATAAGATGCAGTAGAAACTCCAAGAAGTCAGAGATATCAAAAACACAGAATGACTGCCCAGGAATTCTGTGAGCTCTGAGTGACAGAATATATCGGCTGCAACCCAAGAGGCCATAGGAACAGGGCTTCTCAAGCCCTTTGGTACTTTTTTCTTTTTAAATCATCCTATGCCTGAGATGCAAGATACAGAGCTACAAGGCTCTCACAGTACAAAAGCATTTAGCAGTATACATGCCCCAGCCTGAATATTGAGCTGCTTTGAAATATCATCAGCCAGATTAAATAGTCCACAGTCCTCAATCTGAATATCCTTCAACGTCTCAGATCATGGATAAAATGTAGGCATGGGGGCTGCCTGTTAGCTCAGGTGTTTTAGTGCCTGCTGAAACAAAGCACTCAGGCTCAGGATGCTGTGATTCAATCCCCTCATCCTCAAGACCTGTCCTGAAGGCATCCTGAACAGCCCTAAAAAATAAATAAATAAAATGTAGCCAGATTTTTCTGACAGGACATAACCCATATGGCCTTATTCTACCTCTCAGTGGAATCTTTGATCCCAACTGAAACCTCCTAAGCTTGATGTTTATTGTCTGCATTTCTCAGCATTCTAGTCTTCTAAGCTCCAACTAGAATCACCCCTCAGGATCTTAAAAAGCAAAAACAAAAACAAAAACAAAAACAAAAAAAAAAAACCAATACAAAACAAAAACAAAAAACCCCTCTAAGTCTTCTAACCTCCCATCCACAGCCTGCAAACCTGTTCGAAAGGTCAGGTATAGAAAGAGAAATAAACTCATTCTGTGGTGCCAATTTTCAGTATTAGTCATATTCTCATCATTTTACATCATACCCAACATCCACAACATGAAGAGATGGAGAAGTTTAATTTGGCTCATTGTTTCAGTGGGCTGGCTACAAGTGCAAAATATCACAGTGGAAGGAGATGGTGGGACAAAGCTGCTTTGTTCATTATGGCCAGGGTGCAGAACAGGGGAACACTGCTGGAGAGAAAGGAACAAAGGACCAGACATTGACTTTAAAGCATATAACTCACCCAGACACACCCAAAAATGTATTCTGTCAACTTCCTAGGTGAATATCAAAGCCAATCGTGTTGACACTCCTAACTGCTATAGGAGGCTTTTTTCTGGTCATGCCAACATGAAATTCTAAATGCCTCTTGTATGAGTATCAATATTTCTTCCAAGATTAGAAAAGTTTTCTGAGGGCTGGGGAGATAGCTTAGTAGAATAAGTGCTTGCCTAGGAAGTGCAAGGTCCTGAGTTCAATCCCCAGTACTGCAAAAAAAAAAAAAAAAAAAAAAAGTTTTCTGTTACTATTTTTGAAAATCCATAAGATTCAACTTTTAACTGTGTCCCAGAATTCTTAGATATATAGTACATCAATCATAATTTTTGTTAGTGTCTGAGTATGATAATTCATCAATCATATCTTTAAATCTTTATGTTTTGTATTCTGCTTAATCCTGGATATTGGTGAAGTTTTTCACTGAGTCTTTCATGTAGTTTGGCAGGTTTTTTTAAGATGAAAATTTATTAGTTTCCCCTCGTTTGGCATTTTTTATCTTTAGGATTTTGTGTGTTTGTCTTTAGGGTATGTATTTGTTGAATTGCTCCTTCATATCTTGCTCAGTCTTCCTTCATTCACCTTTCCTCACTGATAATGTTAAAACTTGATCTTATAAGTTATTAGATTTTCATTTGTTTGGTATTTCATTCCCTTAAGGACAAGTCTTGGATCTTTGGACTAAACTTTAAAAGACTAGTTTTTGTTGAAAATTCAAAGTTGTCGTTGTACAAGTGTATTAAATGCGCCTTTGAATGATGGAACATATAAATCATATTATCTCTGAAAGATAAGTGGTTTACTGTTTTATCACATCCAGTGAAAACTTAATGTCCTGTTACTGTAGTTTGATAGTGCTGTCCTTTTGGTCTAGGATGTGAAGGGATTAATTTATTCAGATGATAATTACTTCAAGGTTAGCTGTTAATTCCTGTTATTATCATCACTGCTAATTCCTTTATTTATGTTAGCATATTGAGTATAGAGCACTATAGAACTGTTTTTGACTCATAGTAATGACAATCAACACTTTAAAGTGCTTCCTATATGCCTACCAGGCATATGGCAAACTGCTTCATCATTATATTGAATTTTATTGAATGCTCTCTCACAATAATCTTCATTTTATAAAGGTAATATCTCTAACATCATACAGTCTTGCAAAATTTAATGCAAGATCACTGTTTTCCAAAGGAATTCAATAGTGCAGGAACCTAAAACCAATGGGAAGCATGCTTTCAACCTGGGGATTAATCAAAGAAATTTAGTATGTTTCCCATTTAAAAGATCATTCCTAAATAGATTATGCAGGGTACTGCACATGTGATTGCTATAGCTACCTAAAAAAGCAACATTAAATATTGAATGAGAAAGTATTATAGGCAGTTCAAATATTACTTGATATTGCAAAGTGTAGTTGCTACTGAGATGTCTCTTGACTGTTTTCAAGTGCATATTGAACTTTTAATCTTGTTTTTGGTTTTTCAGTGACCTTTTTCATGTGGGAAAAGAATATCAGTATTGTCCTGCATAAATAATAATATAAATAAACTCTGCTCTTCTGTTTCTTTGTAGCCATATATGATACTTTTACTACATATGTAGTACATGTGCAGATATATGTGTATATATATGTATACATGTATACATATGGATAAATATATATGAGTATATATTTCAAACAAATTCTACCCTTTTTACTTGTCAGTTTGTTGTACCATATGGTGTAGAGCATCATGCCAAAGAATAAAAATATTCCTAGAACATATGAAATCATCAGTCAACTGAAGAAGGGTAAGGACTTTTGACCACATATATCCTAGCGTTTGTAACTGATAAATTTGTAGGCAATAATACATGGCCTTAATACCCACAGTTCTCAAAAGAACACATTTTAAGCAAAATAAGAAAGAAACCAAATGCCAAGTCTTTGAATTTTTTTTAACAGAAATTGATTCATATTAGTGTTTTCTTTCTGTATCAAAATTCTCCATTTCTATGTATGAAACTTATCTCTCATTATGATCTTGAGAATTTCCATACAGTTTGGCTTTTAATGTTTTCAAAAGAAGAGGCCTCAAAGATGAAACCCAATTGCAGATAGGTGGTATCTTTAGGTTGCAGATAATATAACCACTACAGTTTTTCTAGCTTATTTTGTGAATGTTTCAGCAAAGAAAGAAATTTACAGGGCCAGGGAGATGGCTCAGTAGGATAAGCGCTTGACTGGCAAACACAAGGATCTGAGTTCAATCCCCGGTTCCGCCAAAAAAAAAAAAAAAAAAAAAAAGAAAAGAAATTTACAGATTAGATTTCAGAAAGTGATTCAAGGTTTTTTCCAACAATTGCGTTGCATCATCAGAATAGAAATAAGTCACTGATAAACAAATGTTAGTAGAGGGGTTAGATTGGAAATATTCTTAGGAGTGAGATCTGTTTCATTTGGCATTGTGTTGGATGTAGAAGGAGGGAAGGAAAGAAGGAAGGAGTGCAGTTGCTTCTTACACTTGTGCTTTAAATTAAGGGTTGGGTTGAGAATAGAGGTGGACCTAATTTCTTAGACATGTTAAATATGCAAACCCTGTGTAACATTCTGTCACAGTGCTCCCTTCACCAATTTAATACATGTACTTTGGTTTTAAAAATTCAATTCTACTTTCATGATTTGTTTTACGTAATCAGGAATACATTGAGGTAGCAGCTGCCAGCTGAAGAGAATTCACTCAGGTGTCACACCCTCCTCAAACTGCATGAAATGTTATCTGCTAACTTTTCTCAACATGATTACCTCTGGGTCAAAGTAGTTGACTTCAGGGTACCATGGAACCTAAAAGTCTCTCTTTTTCAAAATCTGCTTCATAAAAGAAGATCCAACTGCTCTAATGTCCTGAAGTTGCAAAAGATATGGGCCTGGAAGTACCTAGTAAACATTTGCCATATCTTGAGAGAAACAGGCATATGATCAAGTGGTAAGAGTAGGCAAATATTTGATTAATGGAAAGAATTGAATGTCACCTAAGGTTTGTTGTCATTTAGTGAAAGAGAGACCTGCAGCAATATTGTATATTTTCCATGTTTCTTTTTGCATAGGCTAAGTGAGATAGGATAAATGGAGCACCATGTTTAGGGAGCATGCGTTGTGTCTGTGAGCCTGATACAAAGCGAGCAGAACAAGGCAGTTGAGAGAGAGAAAGGCCCAGGGTGATAATGATAATAGATCATGGAATCTAGGCTGGAAAATAGGCAAGAGAGGATATCAGATAATTTAGTCTGAGGGTTAGAGTTAGGGATCTCTGTTCCTGATTGCTCATGCCTGAGGTTGGTTTCGCCTCTGCTTTCAGTGGCAGCACATTCCTCTTTGTGCTTGAGTTAGCACCATTTGGGTTTCTGTTACTTTAGGCTGAGGGAATCCTGCCAGATTGTTCAGAAAAAGTAAAGAAAGAAAAGTGTGGAGCTAATTAGCAAAGCTTTTAGTCTCAAACAAGTGTTTCTCATGGTGTGCCAGAATTATTATTAAAGTTACATGATGTCCATGTGTCTAATCTGAGATTGTGATGCAGTTGATGAAGACTGAAGAATTTGTTTTCGAGACTTCAGGCTGGTTGAGAATGACCATAGATTGAAATTCTCTCAGATAAGGTGGTTAGTGGTGATTTAAAATTATTTAGGTGCTGCTCATTAATTGTTGAACTAAATGATCAGTTTATCTTCAGATTATCTCTGAATGCTGCTGAGATATTTATGGAAGAAGAAAAAAATCAGATTTCCCCTGGATCATTTTTGTGTAGCTCTAAGACTAGCTTTATGTGGCGCCTCAGGGGCCAGTATAAGGCTGTGGGTTCAGTCACCCTAGTGAGTTGCTGATCTGCATGTGCAGGGCACCCTGTGAGTGCCCAGGTATGGCTTCCACTCGTGAGCTCAGTATGTTTTTAATTTATGTTATTGTTTATTGTTTATTATGTTGAGTGGGTTTATGGTTCAATAGTTTTATTTTGTATGGTAGATAAATACTTTATTGCAAATTAAGGCTCCTTAAACAATCAAATGTGTAAAATATACCCCCCTTAATAGGTATTTATAGCAAGCAGTAGGATGTGGAAAGAGCTTTAGTGTGTTTTTCAGCAGAACTGTACTTATGTTATTTCCTCCATTTTCCTGCCCGAAATTCATGGCAAGTTCTTCCTCTTTGTCCTTTAGAGTCTACATCTAAAAAATAAGGTGCTTATGATGGAGCTGTAAGAGCCAGCATAAAAAAGAAAAAGGCCAGTGTAGCTCTAAATATACAACTTAAATAACAGGGTTTTCTTTTCTAATATTTTTGAGATGTAGAGGTAGGGTTTATACTTTTTAAATTTTGGTTTTATAGTGATGCTGTGGAACATATACAACAGATTTTGTGCCTGGATGAGTGAAGAAGTCAAGCAGACATCCAATGGGAAAAAAAAAAAAGCAGCTAGGGCTGGCCAGATAGCTCAGCGGATTAAAGCACCTGCTTAGGCAGACACAGGGGCTGGAGTTCCATCCCTGGCTTGCTGTGCTGGCCCTGCTCCCAGTGTGCACTTAGACAGCAACTGAGACTGGGCATGGAGGCATACGCCTATAATGCCAGTGCTTGGGAGGTTAAAAAACAGAAGAATCACTACGAGTCCAATCTGTGTAGTGAGTCCCTGTAGACCCCATATCAAAATACATTTTTTAAAAGCAGCTATACTTATTGAAGATAATGAAAAACCATATATGGGGTTGATCAGATCTATATCTGCAAAAAACAGAAGTATGATGACCAGAAAAGTGTTACTGTAATGACAGAAGAAGAAAAGAAAAAAAGCGCACATAGGTAAATCAGGTTTTTTTTTTTTTTTTTTTTTTGTTTTTGTTTTTTGTTTTTTGTTTTTTTGTTTTGTTTTTTTGTATTTTAGAGAAGGGTCTACAGGGTGTTCAGGGTCTCATACTAGATCAGACTCGTGGTCCACCTGCTTGCAGCCTCCCAAGAACTGAGAGTACAGGCGCATGCCACCATGCTGAGTTTCAATTGCCATCTCAGCACACCCCAGGGGTGGGGCCAGCACTGCAGGCCAGGGAATCAAACCCTTGGCCCCTGTACCTGCTTGCAGGCGCTTTAATCTGCTGAGCTATTTGGCTAGCCCTAAATCAGGTTTTTAGATTTATTTCTTTTCTTTTGTTTTCTCTTTTGTTTTCTCTTTTCTCTCCTCTCCTCTCCTCTCCTCTCCTCTCCTCTCCTCTCCTCTCCTCTCCTCTCACTTCCCCTCCCCTTCCCTCCCCTCTCCTCTCCTCTTTTCTTTCTTTTTCCAGGATCCTTTGCTTGCCAGGTAGGTGCTTATGCCACTGAGCTGTCTCTCTGGCCCTTAGATTTCTAAAGAGATGCATCTTAGCCTGTGTTCCCGTTCATTAGGTTGTTATGTAAGATTGAGGATAATTACAAACAAAGTGTTGATTCAGCTTGAGTGAAAGTCTTTCAACAAGGCTTTACATATTTGTTCTATGGTTCACTCTTAAGATTAGCCTAGGATGTTGCCCAAACTCAAGTGGGTAGATGGGAGTGGTCTCCCAGCCTCCACTGTAATATCTGTACTGAGAGCACATTGTTAGTTTCACATATAGGTTGTGTGTCCCTCATTGTTACTGGTTCAAACTGGTTATCAGTATGGGTTTTAATTACATATTGTGATGAAAAGTGAAGACTTCTGTACACACATACACATACATACCACAGTAATTGAGAATATTAAACAATTAAAAAAGAATAAGAACACTGGGACTTGCTGGCCATATTTTTGGCTGTATTGTTTGAGAAAACATGATCCAAGGAGGCCAGGGAGATAGCTCAATAGAATAAGTGTTTGCCTGCCAAGTGCAAGGGCCTGAGTTCAATCCCCAGTTCCTCAGAGAGAGAGAGAGAGAGAGAGAGAGAGAGAGAGAGAGAGAGAGAGATGATCCAGTGCTTAAAGGATAAGGGATACTACTCTTTAGTGGGAAGAGAGGACATCCTGTATGTGCTGTGTTGCCCAGCTGGAGGTTGGGAACAAAGGTGGAGGTGATGTCAACAGCATGAAGGTGGATATATGAATATAACATTAAGGGCCTTAGAGAGCAGATCACTTTACCTAGAACAGAAGAAAAGAAAAATGTAGACTCCAAATCACAGATCACTGGGTGACCTTGCTGGGAAATGTATTGGATGGAGTACATTCAAGTATTAATATTTATTTAATTCCTTTTGTACAAAGTTAAACAGCTAACAATTAGTGGGAATGGAGATATTTTGCAAAAATATATCACAAACTGGGACCTTTGACTCCCTGGTAGAATATGCAGAGGGAACTATTAGGTAACCAGATTTTCTCCAATCATAGACTATATTGAATTTTTTTTCTACACTGTAGCTCAACAGCTTGCTTGTATGCCAAAGAGGTCTTCCTACCTTCTTCACAATGTTCTCTCACTGAACCTCATTGTCATCTACAGTTATAAAATCTTTTGGCTGAGAGTGAGAGGAGTGAAGATTCAATTTATATTTGTCATGAGTCTTTTAATCAAGGAATAGGCACCATTCCCTCCTGTATATCTCATTATGGAGTTGGAATCTATTACTTTTCAATTTCACCTTTAATGGCAATGTATCAAAGTGTGCAATGTGCTTATTCTGTTTAGCTTCATTGTGTGCTACTAATGATTGTTACAATGTAATGTTGATTTGGCCAAGAAGAGCATTTATAATAAATGAGGGTGTTCACAAGCATTAAAAACAATATTTAAAACTTTAATATAGATAGAATTTGTTTCAGAGATGCATTATAGAGTAATATAAAATGTTTAGATAATAATTCCATATAATGAATCTCATATATTAGCTTATACTGGAAAATCCATCAAGAATTGGACTCTGTCAAAAGTGATTCTTCCATTGAGGATTTTGTTTTGGTTTGACTTGATCTTTTTAATGGTCAAGGTAGGAATTTGATTATGCCTAAGATCAGAAAAATATCTAAATTCATGCTTGGCTATCTACCAACATATAACTATCAGTAATTTAGTTAACTACTCTGCTCCTCATTTTTTTCCATGAAGAAGTTGAAGGCAATAAGAACTACCATAATTTTGGTCTGAAAAGTAGATGACATAGCGTATCATTTTATGTAGAACATAAAAAAAACTCAATGAGGGCTCTCTCTGTCTCATTTAATGTAAATAGCTCACTTTTATTGTAGGTCAATATGGAATTAAATATGACTTTAATAAGTAGCCTGTCTTTGAAAAAGTATTATAGAAAAAGGAAATTTTTAATAAATTCAATGCTAGAAATATTTCTGAAAAGTAATTTAAAAAGAATTGTTCCTTGGAAATATAAATGCTTCTTTTTTCATTTCTTGGTTTTAATTTTTAATGTGTTCTTAATATTTGTTTGCCTGTAGTTGTCTATCTGCTGGTTAAAAAATTCACAAAGAACAAATATTCATCCGTAGTTATAACAAAA
Organism: Octodon degus; assembly: GCF_000260255.1. NCBI lineage: Eukaryota > Metazoa > Chordata > Mammalia > Rodentia > Octodontidae > Octodon > Octodon degus. The sequence goes on along the minus strand of NW_004524728.1, from coordinate 7,296,446 downwards.
AATGATGAAATGAGTAGAGATGATATTTTAAAAGGAAAAATATTACAAGGTATTTTAGTTACTTTTGTTCATAAGATTAATGCATAAAACAGTTACCTAAAAAATAACTAGATGTATTTGTGCTTTTATGAATGATGGCCATGAAAGATGGCTTCTTCTCTAAAACATTACGAACTATTAAATATAAGTGTGTACCTTCAGTCTATGTAGACTTGTACTACGCCAGTTGATAGCACCAGATCATTGCTTCATTTGACTTGTGTTTAAATGTGTGAAAGCAAGATGAGGTAACACGTTTTGTTATTTATATGTATTTTTTTTTCTTAAGCTAGTTCCACTTAAGACTTCATAAGCCACTATTATAATTTCCTTGCATGTAAATTATTATCCGTGTTATAGAAATTCTAGAATTTGGCAGGATTTGTTTGGTTGAGATAAGTATATTTGATCATTAAACCTTTAAAGACTCTCTAGCAGAGAAAATCAGTATGATCTCTCTGTCATGCAGTATTAGGTTTATTTTTACATCATATTAAAATAATTTTAATCTTTTCTCAGGATTTCTTTCTAAAATTTACAAGTTTGCTCAACATTATTTTCAAGATAAGATTGTCACTACTGTATTTTTATTTGTATACTAAGAAATGCCTACTGTGGTAGGTTTTTGAACCCCGCTACACACTACAATACACAATGACATAATGTATCATTTTGTGTTCTAAGTCCTTAGAACATAAAAAATACATGAATTCCCATAAGCTGAATGTGTATGATCTGTGCCATGATTTATAACAGTTTTAGCAAACTAAAGGAATTTTCACATTTGAAAATGTGGAAGTCAGTTCAGAATCTCAACTTTGGAGCAGGCCTGCCTTTCTCATTTCCTCCTTTCTTACAAGTCCTGTATTTCTTCTCACCGTGGTTATGCACAGGAGTGGAGAGTTTGAAGACATAACTGTACACAGTTCACACAAGGTCTTGTGAGGAAGATGGGACTACTTCTTCAACCATATGGAGTGCTGAAATTTTGGGGAACAAACCAAAATGGTAATTTGAAGTCTTCTTTAGGAAATAAAACTTGTGTGACTAGAAATAGACCAAACCTAAATATATTCTGGTTTTTGTGCATTCTGTTGTAAAACACATGCCAATAAGTGGGGCTTTGGGAGGTCAGAAGGGAGCAGGCATATTTTCCCAAACAATATGTTTACTACTCTTTTTGTGGTTTGATAATTTCAAGTTTTTTGTAGCTAACACGCAATTCTTTACTTAATAAATGTAGTTTTAAATATTTTCAATCCCTTTGAGGAAATGACTGTTCTTTTAATGAAGTCCCTCTCCCAACCTTAATGAGATATGATTGACACAT
>NW_004524728.1:7252047-7294977 GCF_000260255.1 Octodon degus | reverse complement strand
ACAAAATTGTATTTTTATATAAGTTCACTTTTGTAATACTTGTCACAACCAAGTTAATGTATATGTCTGTCACTTTTGGATAACCGTGAATATTTAAGATGTACTCTGAATACATTTCAAATATACACTACATTATTATTAACTGTAGCTAACAAACTATACATTATGTCCTAGACCTTACTATGTATGATACTTGAAAGTTTGGACACTTTAACGAGTATGCTTCTATTTCTCTGCCCTCTACCCATAGCCATTCCTATTTCTTCTCTGTTCCTCTAAGTCCCACTATTTGGAGTCCACACATAAGTGATATCCTTGCAATACTGTCTTTTTGTAGCTGCCTTATTTAATTTAGCAAAATGTCCCCCAAGTGCACTTATGTTGTCACAAATGGCAAGAATTTTTAAGGATGAGTGATATTTTATGGTTTTTATACCCTCTACATTATTAGCAGTGATACAATGAGCACTGGAATACAGCTATCTCTTCAACATACTGATTTTATTTCCTTTGATATATACCCAGAAATGGGTGTTCTGGATCAGATAGTAGCTGTATTTCAGCGTTCTGAGGAGGCGCCATACTTGTTTCCACAGCATTTATACCAGTTTGTATCCCCACCAACAGTACACAAAAGCTCCCTATTCTCTATTTGCTGTCACTTGCCATCACCTGGTCACTTCTTTCATCACAGGTGGGTGGTGATATCTCATCATGGTTTGACTTACATTTCCCAGATGACTGATGATTTTGCTATTACTTCATATTCTTGTTCGCTGTTTTTGTTTTTGGTATAAATGTCTATTGAACTTTATCCTGGTTATATGAGTTGGTTTTCACTTCGTTGACTATCTCTTGCAGTGCAGAAGCATTTCAGATTTAAGTAATTTCACTTGTTTAATTTGGCTTTTGTCTGTGTTTCTGCTGTACTACTTAAAGTCATCACCAAACTCAATGTCAAGAAGCTCTGTGCTTTCTTCTAAATGTTCTGTGCTTGTAGGATTTATGTTCAACACTTTAACCCATTTTTAATTTATTTTCCTGGACAGTATAAAGTAACAGTCCAATTTTATTCTTTGTATATAGATAATCAGTTTTACCAAGACTGTTTCTTAAAGAGATGTCTTTCCCCTATTGTGTATTTTCTTCATGTGCATGTGTGTTATACTGGTTTTCTTATCATTCTTAGTCATTTGTGTATATAAGTGTTTATTTTTGAATTCTCCATGGTGTTCCATTGGCCTGTGATTCTATTTTTATGTTACAGTGATGTTTATTATCAGTTATAACTTTAGAAACTTCATTTTGCTATTTTAGTTTTTAAAATTATAAAATAGGGGATGGGGAGATAAGAGAATGGTCTAAGCACCTGCCTGGCATGCTCAAAGACCCGGGTTCAGTCCCTAGTATGACATGCATGCTGGTTCCAGAACCCTGGGTGTGCTGTGCCAGCCACCAAAAGTGGACATGGTGGTGCACGCCTGTCGTCCCAGCCCTGGGGAGGCTGAGATGAGAGGATCACTAAAGATTCAACCTGCATAGCAAGACCATGTACTACATAAATAAATCAATGTATAAATAAGATTTTTAAAAATTTAAAAATTGAACTTAAAATATTATGTTGCTCCTCTCGGGCATAAAAAAATGAAAATAATATTGTGAACTCTTTCTGAAATTTTTCTATTTTTCCTAAATTAATTCATGTTTCCCATGGTATAAATTCATTATATATCTGTGAAAATGGAAAGAACATTTAGTTTGGAGCCCAGTGTTAAAAGATCTTTGAATTTTAACTTTTCTGAGTTTTGGTGTACTCACGTGTAATATAAAACATTTCATATTTCATAATCTGTAAGATCTCTTCTAGGTTTGAATTTCCATTTTCATAAAAGGCCAAATCCCATATTCGTGTGAAGATCTGACAATATTTCCATATATTTTCTTATAAGTAATATATGTACCACCTTTTATATTTTCTAGTTCTTACAGTTCAACACAGATTTTCTTCTTTGATAGCCATTCCTGATTTTGTTATATATTTCTTATTTTAATACAAAAAACAACTTGGAATGTATTTTTGCAAAATTATGTAAGAATTTTAGATATATAAGATTAGTGGTTTAAAAAAACAGCATTCATCAATTACAAGTGAGAAAAGTGATAGCAGAGTTGCTCAGAAGTTTTATTTTTTTATGATAGCCATTATATCTGGGGTAAGATGGTATCTCAAAAGAAACCAGAAAAATCCCATAAAAACATGGAAATTAAACAGCACTTAATCACCAATGGGCCACAAATAAAATTAAACAAGAAACTGAACAATATCTACAATTCAATGAAAATTCAAGCACAAATTATCGGAGTTTATGGGATGCGATGAAAGCAGTTCTTAGAGGGAAACTTCTAGCTGAGAGCTCACACATTAGGAAAATAAAACAGGAACAAATAAACATCCTACTGTTGAACCTCCAACACCTAGAAAAGGAAGAGCAAACCAGACCCAAAGACCAAAGACAGGAAGAAATCAGAAAGATTAGAGCATAAATTAATTCAATTGACGTGAAGGAAACAGTTCACGGAATTAAGAAATCAAAAAGCTGGTTCTTTGAAGATTAAATAAAATTGAAAAGCCCCTAGGTAACCTCATCAAAAAAAGGAAAGAAAAAATTCAAATACCAGCAATAAGGAATGAAAAAAGTATAACTACCACAGACCCAGTGGAAATTCAGAAGATTATAAAGAGCTACTTTGAGAATCTTTACTCTCACAGAATAGAAGACACAGAAGAAATCTAGGATAGATTCCTAGAAAGGTACAAATTACCAAAACTGAATCAAGAAGATATAAGAACTCTCAATAACCCAGTAACAGCCAATGAAATACAAAATATAATAAAGAACCTACCGACGAAGGAAAATCCAGGTCCTGATGGATTCACAGCTGAATTCTACAAGAAATTTACAGAAGATATAATCCCTGTACTCTACAAACTCTTCAATGAAATTGAAAAGGAAGCAATCCTCCCAAATTCATTCCTGGAGGCAAGTATCGTACTGAAAACAAAACCAGGGAAAGACACAACTAAAAAAGAGAACTACAGGCCAAATCTCCTTCATGAACACAGATGCAAAAATCCTCAATAAAATCCTAGCAAATAGAATACAGCAAATCATCAAGAAGATTATACACTGTGACCAGGTACGATTCATCCCAGGGATGCAAGGATGGTTCAATATATGCAAATCTATAAATGTAATACGCTGTATCAATAGAGAGAAATCTATAAGCCTCATGATCATCTCAACTGATGCAGAAAAGGCTTTTAAAAAGTCCAACACTCATTCCTATTTGAAGTCCTACACAAAATTGGAATAGATGGCTTCTACTTCAATCTGATAAAAGCCGTCTATAACAAACCAATGGCTAACATAATTCTAAATGGGGAAAAACTGAAATCTTTTACTCTCAGATCTGATGCAAGACAAGGAAGTCCTCTGTCACCACTCCTATTCAATATAGTTCTGGAATCATTAACCAGAACCATTAGACAAGAGAGACAAATAAAAGGAATATACATAGGTAAAGAAGAAGCTAAACTATCATTATTTGCAGATGACATGATAGTTTACTTAGAAGACCCAAAAAACTCCACAGAGAGGTTAGTAGAATTCACACACAAATTCAGTAGCATAGCAGGATACAAAGGCAATACCCAACACTCAATAGCGTTTCTCTACAGAGATAACAAACACACTGAGAGGGAAATTAGAGAAACAGTATCTTTCACTATAGCACCATGGAAAATGAAATACCTTGGAATTAATCTAACTAAAGAAGTCAAAGATTTTTTCAAGGAAAATTACAGTACTCTGAAAAAAGAGATCGGAGAGGATTTCAGTAAATGGAAAGATATTAACTGCTCCTAGATTGGAAGAACCAACATTGTGAAGATGGCCATACTCCTAAAATTGCTGTACATATTTAATGAAATCCCTATCAAACTACCACCAACATACCTCACAGACCTAGAGAAATTGTTCCTGAACTTTATTGGGATCCAGAAGAGACCTAGAATAGCAAAGGCAATCCTGGGCAACAAAGACAAGGCAGGAGTCATTACAATTTCTGACTTGAAATTATAGTACAAAGCTACTGTGATAAAATCAGAATATTGGCAACATAATAGACATGAGGGTCAATGGAATTGTTTAGAAGATGCAGAAGCCACTACGAACACAGTCACCCATCTTCTCTTTGACAAAGGGGCCAAACATGCTCACTGGAAGAAAGATTGCCTCTTTAACAAATGGTGCCGGGAAAACTGGCTCTCTGCATGCTGAAAACTAAAGCCCAGGTCTATCACCATGCACTAAACTAAAGTTAAAATGCATTAAAGATCCTAAACATTAAAACAGAAGCACTAAATCTCCTGGAAGGAAAGTAAGAGAAACTCTTGAAGACACAGGGATAGGCAAAGAGTTCATAAACAAAAATAAAATTGCTCGGGTAACACTTGAAAGAATTAACAACTGGGATCTCCTCTTGTTGAGAAGTTTTTGCAAGTCAAAAGAAATTACCAACGAAGTGAAAAGACAACCCACAAGTTTTGAAAAAAATCTTAACTAGTAAGCACTCAGACAAAGGTCTGCTCTCTAGAATGTATAAAGAACTAAAAAACATCAGAGGCCCAAAAAATAAAGACTTCAGAAGTGGGGTCCGAGATGAACACACACTTCTCAGAGGATGAAAATAAAGATGCGAATAAATGTGTGAAAAAATTGCTCCACATCACTAGCTACCGTGAAATGCAAATTAAAACAACACTGAGATACCATCTCACCCCAGAAAGAATGAGTGTCATAAAGAAATCAACCAATAACAAAGGTTGGAGAGGCTGTATGGAAAAAGGAACCCTTGTCCCCTACTGGTGGGAATGTAGACTGGTGCAACCATTATGGAAATCAGTGGGGAGACTCCTTAAAAAACTATATCTGGAATTCCCAGTCAAACCAGATATCCCACTCCTTGGAATTTTCCCAGAGGAAATGAAAATGTCGTATTAATGATATATGTGTACTTATGTTTACAGCAGCATAATTTGTGATAGCCAAATCTTGGTAACAACCAAGATGCCCATCACTTGAGGAATGGATGAAAAAGATGTGGTATTTTTGTACAATGGAGTATTACTCAGCTATAAAGAATGATATACTCGAAGCTTTTATATTTAAGTGGATGCCACTTAAAGTTATACTCATAAGTGAAGTAAAGCAGATCCATTGAAACTGTCCTACTAATTGGTTTTGAAAGTGTCTCATTTGTATTTGTTTCTCCATAAAATTATCAAAAAAATTTTCTTGTGATTTCTTTCCCTATTCCTATGGATACTTCTCTCTGTCTCTCTTTTTTCATCCTTAAGTTGTTATTTTGCAATGTCTGGATTGTAAATCCATGAGTGGCTGAATTTCTGTCACTCACTACTCCACCATCTCAAAAATCTCAGGAGGAAGATTTCTTTTTTTATTTTTATTTTTAATTTTCTGGGAGGGAGATTTCCCATTCCTGTCTATTAATGAGATTGTGTATATGAAAGTGTTTTGCAAATTGGAAAATATATTTTATTGAAATAAATGATAAATAATAAAAAAGCTTTATTTTGGTTTAGTTATTTTTTTATTTTTTAATATTTATTATTTTTGAAGGGTTGCAGAGATGGCTTAGTGGAGTAAGTGCTTCCCTGGCAAGCGCAAGGGCCTGAGTTCAATCCCCGGTTCTGAAAAAAAAATATTTTAAATTAATTCTTTAATTAATTTTAATGAGAAAGAAATAGCAATGAGATGGTTTCAAGACAGGCCAGTAGGACCGTTACAATAATCAATACATTGCATATTGTTGTCTTCATAGTAGTTATTCAGAGTACAAGGTGTAGACATGATATCTTATCTAAACACTATTAGTACAAATCCCTCTTCTCATTGAACTAAGAGAATAAACTTCAATTTGTTTTCTAAAATATGTTTTCATTATGGTGAGATCATTTTAAAAACTGTTGTTACAAATTTTTTTACAAATATTTGGTAATGCTTCTCCAAAATATTTGTTTGTTAACTGTAAAAAGGCCATATTTACACATTTGAAGAACTTAGAAACTGTATTATGAATCACTTTAAAGTCCTCTGTTGAGCTTTAGATCAGTGCATTTTACTGTGCAGTTATCACTCCCTGTAAAAACACAATTTTTTCCTAAACAAAGAATTTCTGTGGTTTAAATGCATTTGTTAAAAATATAGAAAGAATGCTTCGCAGAAGTTTGCAAGAAAACATGATTGACATGAGAGAGGGTGGAAATTTCTCATTTGTATTTCAGCAACATCTCTTGCCTTAGTGATTGATAGGAATCAAAAATGAGTATCATGATTTGGTAAGCAAAGCAAATGACACACACTTTCCAGTTGGAGCTGGGTATCTTCATAAAGTATCTTTTTCAGCTATGACAAACATAAAAGCAAGTATCAAAGTAAGCTGAAATTAGAACAAGACCTTTCAATTGCTATGGTACAAAATGTTAAATTCTCAAAAGTTGCGAAGCATATTCCTTCACTTTGCACCCCTTAATGTATTGTCATGACGTTTGATAATATGTATTTATTTTGGTTTAGAGGGGAGATTTATTAACTCAGAAATGAGTCAATTAATGACTTCTTGCATTTTGTTCCACAGGCACTTTTTGTAGTTTGTATCATCTGACATAAGATTTTTATTATAATAGCTGGTGACATTCACGAATACATCCTTTTTTCCTGATGAGTGCCAGTAGACCCAAATTTCTGTGGTCATTTTATTCCTCCATCATTGGGTTCAAGAGCTGTCTAGGTTGGAAAGACCACCTTAAGAATTAGTTATGTTCTTCCTTCTTCTTTGCACAATGCAACAGGATCCCACAGTCCTTGATGAGCTGGGTTGACACTTGTTCATCAATAAACCCTCAGTTTGTAATCTGATAACAGGGATCAGGTTGTATGATGTCCCAGATGGGGCAGTTTGATAGAAGGACTCACACTCAAAGACTCAATCTTTTGCCACCTAGGTGTCATTGATCTCTTAGCCTTGAGTCTAGAATTTTTCATTTGAAATACTTTCTCTTTTTTTGGTACAGGGATCAAACTCAGGACTTTGTGCTTGCCAGGCAGGTGCTTAAGCAGCTGAGCTATCTTCTGAGCCCTGAAATACAGCAGTAATCCTAATGTTACTATTGAAGAGGCTACTGTGGTTTATATAGCATTGCATTTGATTCTCAATGAGCAATGAGATAGAAGTTATATCACTATTTTTATAAATGTACAACATAATGATGTTAAATTACCAAGTTTATGCAGTTGGCACTTTTTCTGGATGTTTACATTTTAAAATAAAAGAAAAGGAGAATAGATTACATTTACTGAAAATTTGCTGTGTAGCCATATTTTTCTAGGTGTTTTGGCATATTAGATGATTAAACATTCAATATGTAGTTAAATAAATAAGAATATTAAATATATGTAATAATGTGAAACAAATTATCCTCACTTCCTGGATGAGAAAATTAAGGTTTAGAAGAGTTTTGAAAGATGTTTGAAGGCCATATAGCTAAGAACTGAGGTCTGCATCCAGTCTGTTGGATGCCAGGTAGCCAATAAAATCTGTCTCAGGATCAGCCTCAATCAGTTGGTTGGACTGTCCACAGCAGTGTGAGAATTCCAAGGCTTTGTCTGGAATCCTGGGAAAGATCACATCATTCAATTAGTGCCCTTTTCACAGAAATGTCTCATCCTTAAAGTGAACGAATGCTCCTTTCATGTCCGCAAGCTACCCTTCTAGGTAATCACTGTTGTAGGCAGTGTCTTAGTTTATATTTCCCTGAAAAAAAGTGCTGGTATATAGTCTAGAAGTTTAGTGAAAGTATGACCCTAAGGAGCAGGACCAAAAGATGAGGATGGAGAGGAAGCCAGCACAAGCACATTAATTGGAGGTAATACCTACTGGTACTGTCTGGTATGTTCTTTTGAGAAACTTCATGAAACAAGTCTGAGAACTGCCCATGTGGGAGGATCACAGGGTAGAAGCATTTATACACAGATTCCCATGTTGTATTGGATGAAGGCAGTTTTATGGATGTTAGCTTCTCCACACCGCTAGGTGGCACATGTTTGCATGTTCAGGGATTTGGAGTGAGGCTGTCTTCTGTTTTAGTGTAATGGAAATGCAGGTGTTAAAAGCAAGAAGCCAACGGTATAGACTGCAAGTAAAGTACTGTCATCTTGCACTTGAATGAAGCGAATACAAGACTGAACTGAGCTTGCTTAGCTCAGTGTTGGTGGTGTGACTACTTTGAGTATGAATATCAAAAGGAGGACCCTACAGGACATTGACTGTTGCTGATCTCTTTAACTCCCATTGTCCCAGTGAACTCCATAACTCTGGAACCTGTGAACCATTTGTACAAGGCTAGAAGTATCCTAGGGCAATACTAACAGCATCTAATATTAATATATTCCCGAATTTCTCTCCTGTCATTCTTTTATTGGCAAGGTGGGCTCATTAATTGTCAGTTTTTGAGACCATGAACACGTTGAGCACTACCAATTTTATTTAATGGAATATCTGATAGAATACGTAATCTCACTCCTTCACACACTGGTAAAATAGGTGTTATTCTTTTGTCCTCATGGAGTGAAACACTCTGAATTGCTTAGGGGCATGTCTATAGTGCAGTTGCACTGAAATATAAGAGAACCTCTAGCTCATTCGTAAGTCCATATTCTTTCTACTTTAATGGGTATTGGCAACACAGATGGATTTGCTCTTGTTTGGTGAGCACTTGCCCCAAGGATTTTGACATGAACTCCCTTGTGGTAGTCAGGCTTAGCAGCATCCTCCCAGTGAGTCAACTGAGACCGGTTGAGTCTCCACAGTAAGTGCTGGAAATCCCCTCTGACTCAGAGGTGAATTTTTGAGCCCATGAATTTTAAAATTTCTGCATCAGCAAGAACTGAATTAGAAAGTTCTTAGAAACTGTACTAGTTTTTCCCATATGTGCTGGAAGGCCACATTTTCTTTAGTAATGAAAAGAACATCAAAAAGGATTAAGCAGCAGGTATAAAGTTACAAAGAAAATTTTTGTCTATTTCAGTGTTCTCATTTGTGAAATAATAACATAGATTTCATGATTTCTAAGGCCCCTTCCAAGATATAATTTAAGATAGAGATGGCACACAGAAGCAGATTATGAGATGATAGGGATATAGTTTCAATGTTTTCTTGTGTTCAGTAGAATCTTGTCCACCATGTGACAGCAGAATGCCAAAGCTGGCAGCTTCCTCTCTGCATTCTCATCCTGTGCTCTATAATAGCGTTTAATTCTGGCCCATAATTAGAAATTCTCGTAACAGAACAAACTCTAAGCTTAAAAAAGTGGTTGGACACTTATTTTTATCTTAGTGTGAAAAATCTTAATTCAGTATATTTTCTACTTCAGGTATATATTTGCATGTTTAGATTTATACCTAATTGTGAAATTTAAAGGTGTGCCCCATGTATGATGCCTCATCAAGTATTTTTTGCTATGCTTGCAGCTTCAGGAATACCACATGCCATTGTATATTTATACTTTAAAATAGTCTATATGATAATAGGCATAAGTGTTGAAGTAAAAGACCTCCCCAGCCTTATCTGTAAAGAACAGGGTTCTTCTGAATTAATAAAATCATTCCGTTGAATACCAATCCCAAATTACCTACACATCACAGCCAAGAAGAGTGCTTTTCATTACAGAAGGACACAGTGGCAGAACCTATAAAAGAGAACAAGTAAAATCTGGACAAGAAGGGAAATGCAGCCTATGAGCACTACCATGAAAACCAGACACTCCTTTTGCAGCTGCTTGTACAAGACTACCCGTAATGAAAGGCATTGGGGTGAGTGAATAATGTGATTATTAAGACCCGGGGCCAACCAAAAGCAACCTGTGTGCCAACAGCTACCACCTGTGCCACTGTTTGTTTGGTATGTGAGCTAGGAATGAATTTTACTGTTGAGTGTTGTTGTCTTGGTTACTTTTCACTTGTTGCTGGGACAAAATGCCCGACACCCAAAATTAAAGAAGGAAAGGTTTATTTAGCTCACAGTTTGTGGAAGTTTCAGTCTGTACTCAGCTAGCTCGCAGGCAGAGTGTCACATGGCAGAGAGCAGCAGTAAACAGCAAAGAGCAAAGGAAAGTGCAGCACCTATGGCTTCTAGCCAGCCTCTCTCCCCTCCTTATATTGTAAACAAGCTACCCTGGGGGTGGGGGTGTAGAACTCACACAGGGTCCATGCCCTCCTCTTGCACAGGATGAAAATGTTTACTAAGAATCCTGACTCTCTGCTGAGTTGCTTAATTGAACTTTTAAATTTCTCAAGTTGACACAGTGTATAAACCAGTACACTTGGTAACTATTTAATGACTTAGACACTGTCTTTACTTCACGACATGGAATGCCAACCCATCCCTCAATTTCTGTTCTCTTCATTTTATTTCAGATATAATAATAATTAAATATGTGTTGCAACATATAACACTGTAGTTAATTATTAATTTTAAGTGTTAACAGAAGTTACATAGAAACTTTATTTTCCTCTTGCATAAATATTTACATAATACTTGTGCCTCTTGGTCCTGGAAACTGAAAATATCTAGTATCTAACATTTTGTAGAAAAAAAGTTTGACAGCTCTGGTTAAAAGAAAAAGAAATGTAACAAAAGAAGAGATAATAGGACAATGGGAGAGGGTAAAGGAGCAACACAAGAAAGTGAAATGATAGTAAAATAAAGTAAGTGATGTTAAATAAAAGAAACAGAATGTTCATTTACTAGTTATGTGGAGCATGTACATGGAATGCTTCAGGACTGTCTGGCCTCTCCTCCTCCCCTGAAAAAAATCATTGCTGTGAAAACATAGTAAGACACTAATCATCTTTATTAAAACATGGCACGTGCATGAACACACATGTATATACTTAGTCAGTTTTCTGGTATTTGGGAAAGGTGACCTCAACCCAAATTCCAGGTCTACCTTGGTTTTACATTGATTTGAGGAGTTCCCTTGTGTTTCCCCTGTCCGTCTTACTCACTGTCCATTCTCTATAGTTGCAGGTAGATTTAGTTCTCATTCAAGCCAAGGATTTCTCATTTCTGCATCTCTTCTGAACTGCTGTGGTTTTCATAGTACTGCCTTCATGACTCCTCTTTTGTTTTAAAACCCTCTGCATAAATACAGGCAGACCTACCAATCAGTCCGCAGGTCTACTTAATTTCTATTGTCCTTTCTTTAGCTTCTCTGAATGTCTTACTTGTCCTGGAATCTGATTTTACCACTCTACTTCTCCACTTACAACTCCATAGTGACAAGGATGGAGGGCTGATTCTACATATGTATAACTGTACTTCACCCTCACTGTGCTCCCTATCACTTGCTTCTCACTTTGCTTTCTTCCCCCCATCCATGGTTTTGCCTGATTCTAGGTGACTAGACCCTGATGCTTACCTTTGATGAACTAATTTATAATCCTTCAGAACTGACCTGACCTTTGTCCGTTAGTCACATATTTAAACACTCAAAGATTGATGAATGTTTTGGGGCATTTTACGTTACTATCAGGGCAAACATAGCTCCAATGATAAAACATTCCCAAATGTTGGACCTTCTATAGATCTTTAAAAAGTACTTTTCTGAAGGTGATGCATCCAGGGTGCACAAATATCCCAGTACTAAAAACATAACCAAGATACCCTGTACTTTTGCAAATAGGTAATGAAATCATATACTCTGTCCTAATTCAGACTCTTCACAGCTTCCCATTCCTCTTGGAAGAAAGCAAATATGTCCACCCGGGCCATGGAACCCTCTCAGAAGCAGCCTCCCATGTTTTTGCCTTTTCTGTGTGTAGGGCAATGGCACAGTGGGCTTTTTGTTCTTTGGGTAGCCCAATTCACTCCCCTTTTGTCTGGAAGTTGGCCCACACATTTTCAGCGTTGGGTCAACCTTGGCATCTACAGAGCAGCATAATGTGACCTCTTCTCACCACCCTTTTGTAAGCTATCAGTCCTCTTACCCAGTAGCATGAATCCATTACATTTTAATTTTAGATTTAACCACAGCCTGGAATTTTCTGGAGCATGAGTTTGTGTGTGTGGAAACTACAATACAGACATTGTGAGTGCTAGAGGCTTTAGCCAGTGAGATGGCGCCTATTCATAGCTTCTGAATAAATGAGCAAATGTCAGCTCTAAATGTTCAATCATTTTCTGTAGAGAATGGGTTACTTTTCTTCAGAGTGAAAGTCAGGAATACACATTTGGGTTTCAAATAAATCTTGAGAATAGTTGATTAATATATAGAGGAAGCCAAGTTTTTTAGCAAAGTAATGAAAACCAATGTGATACCAAATATTAGTTTAATATTTCAGGTTTCCACAAGGAAAACAGACACTCTTTATATTACATTACTATGACATTACTGTGACCAAATACCTGAGAAAGTCAATGTAGAGTAGGAAAGAAGGACATAGCAGAGGAGACTTCCCACCTCAAGACAAGCAGAAGCAGAGATAGAAGGAAAGAACTAGACAGGAAAGGCCTGAAAAACAATTACAGTCCTCAAGTTCACACCTCCGGAGTAACAGTGTGATAGTGCAGTGTAGGATGCTTGCCTAGTGCGCTTGAGGCCCTGTGTTCAGTCCCCAGTGCCAGAAGGGAAGAAAAGAAGGAAGGAAGGGAGGGAGGGAGGGAAGGAGGGAGGGAGGAAGAAAAAGAAAGTGCTCCAGATGAGAGCAGACTGCTCTTGTTCTGCCCCTGGCTTCTTCACACCTCCCAGATCCACTCTCTTTAGGTACTGTTTCCTGTTTCCGTGGCCTCAAAAATAGCATCAAATCCATGATATCACTGGACTAATCCACTGAGAAAGTTAGACCAGCTCATGATCCAATCACCTCTGAAAGCCCTGCCTCTAAATACATGAGACATTAGGGTTCTTTTGAGATTGAAACTGTGACATATACATTACTAATATATTTGAAATCAAGAGCAAAAGTGGATAGTGCGTGTTGAGCTTTTATTGTTTCTCTTTAAAAATCACTATCAATACTTTTATTGAAACTAATACTCTTATTGAAATTCCCATTAATCTTTCCAAATCTGAATTCATTATTTCCATTTGTTAAAAAGGTGTCAACTATTGAGTCAGAATTATTACATCCAGATACAGTCTAAATAAATGTCTTTTTAAAAAGCTTCAGAGAAAAATTACATTTCAAATGCTAGAAGATCTTAATAATTCAAATACAACCTTATTTTTATACTTTTTTAACTTTTTCAGATGGTTAACCACTTGTGTGTGCTATTTGTACTTTCAATTTTCTTATCATTTTAATATGTAATGGAAGTAGTATATGCTTGGACAACTAGCCAAAACTTTTATAATTTCTGAGTATAAAATCTACATTAGGCTGTTGAGTAATAAGTCATCATTGTAGAGCTTTAAAGTGCAGAATGGTTGTGGATTAAAATGTTTTCATGTGTTGCAAGAGGTGCTAATGAAAATTATGTATGTATATTTGCACAAGAGATGTGTTTTGAATAGATAGATGCACACACAGACACACACATACACACACACACACATATATATAGTAATATATATATATATATATATAGTATAAGACAAAGTTTTACGGCTGACTTTCAAATATTGTAGTATGTAATTTCACACAGAGAACATTAGAAAAATATTCTCTATTTGAGTCTCCATTTAGTTTTACTTACCATCTACCTAAGCTATACATAATATCCCATATGTCTTTCTTCATTACTAGCATATTTTAAAGTCATTAGAACTCAGTAGGAGGCAGAGATACATTGGAGAGCAGCTCATAATTAATATAAACCTCTCAGGGTAGCTTTGGGATTTAAAATATATATATATATATATATATATATCTCACAAACATAATTTAACCAGAAAGTTGAAAAAGACAATTATGATATATGTATGTATTTCTAAAGTATATGCCCCTTTTAATAACAACTTTTACTATATGATATTTTATATAATTTCATATATGCACCACTCATGATCTAACTAGACCACTGGTTTGCCTATTGGACTTGAACCTCATCCTTCAACTTTTTTTCTTTCTCTTGGTATATAACATGGATCAGGTAGTGGCATCTGCTGGCAATGAGTGATATTGCTTTCTAATTCTATAGGTGGCCTGGCTTTTCATCATGGTACACTCTGGAAAGAAATCTTGATGTAGTGTTTTTTAAAAATTTTTTAAACCCCAGAACAAACATACACATAAAAAGATAAATAACAAAACAGGGTGGCAAAAATCAATTATATGTTTGCTGGTATGTGGCACAGGAAGGGAGAAAACTGAATTTTTATTGTGACTGAATTTCTGTGTACTACTGTGTTCTTTCACACCAGAGAAGTTAAAAAGTCAGAGAGGTCAAAAGATTAAAAAGATTTTTTAAAATCCCTACATTCACTGACTAGATTCAAACAAAACCCGGTTCTGGTAAATGGTTAGAAAGCCCTAGTTTTTGAGGCAAGAAAAAAAAAAAAAAAGAGGATTTGGATAGCAGTAAGTGTTAACATATAGTGCTCTTGTATATTCCATTTTTGTGAAAGATAATTTTCTTATATGCATTAAAAGTCTTAGAAGCATTCATGTCATTTGACTAAACAATTCCAATACCAGTAATTTTTTCTTAGAAAATAATCATAGAGGTCATAAAGATATATGTATATATGTATATATATATATGTATATACATATGTATATATAGTTATATATAGTTATTGCATTTATTTATTTTTTTGTGTATTTAGTACAGGATCTATAGCGTCTCACTGCACAGATCAGACTTTTAGTAATCCTCCTGCTTTCAGCTTCCCAAGTGCTGTGAGTACAGGAGCACACTGTCACACCCAATCTCAGTCACCATCTCAGCATGCCCCGGGGGCAGGGCCGGCATGGCACAGGGATTGAACCCTGTATTCCATTTGTTTATATGCATGCTCTATGTTCTAACATTTATTATAATAGTGGAAACAAATAACAATCAGCAATGAGATTTGCTAACAAAGATTGTGATATGTCTGAAAAATACATAGTCATGCACTAAAATATATTACATAAGAGCATTTAATGAAAAAATATTTATAACATAATATTAAGTAAAAAGGTTCATAATATTGTATTATGTCATGGAGGTGGTCTGTGTATGACTGATGCCATTAGTTATCCCCTCTTCCTCACCTCCAGTTAATAAATTTTCTACCTTTAAAATTAAAATAGTTTACATTTTAAAAGGGATTTTTAAAAAATATTGTCATAGGTAGCAACAGGGACTCAGAAAAAAAAAAGATGGATCTGGTGGGGACAACTGGAGACACAATTAGTGGAAAGTTGATGTAAGGCAGTGAGAAGATGGAACAGTTGGTGGGGTGGTATGCTGACGGGCTCTGCAGGACGGCCAGGTGGCAAACATGTGGCCAGGAGTGGCGCAGTCAGTTAGCGCAGGGGTACAGCGATGGCTGAAAATGCAGGTCCTAGCCATGGTGCTGAAGTGACCCAGGTGTGTAAATAACCTTTGATCTAGTGAAAGTGTAGGGCCATGATGAGAACCCAAGACAGGAAATAGAATTGTCTATAGAAGTAGATACAAGCCTGGAGTGGAGAGGAAAGCAAGTTCAAGTTAAGTTCTTGACTCACTCTGTATTTCACTTAATAATATTCCAAGCAGACTTGCTTCTTTCTTCTGCTACTGAAGTCAAAATTTAGGAAATCACTTGTCTGAAGCTAATCAAAGCACAAAACTAGCATATTAAAAGTTGGTTGGGGGAGCTGGGGAGATGGCTCAGTAGGATAAGTGCTTGACTGGCAAATGCAAGGATCTGAGTTCAATCCCTGGTTCTGCCAAAAAAAAGTTGGTTAGGGGTATTAATATACTTGGAACAAGGTGAGCAACAAACAAAGGACAAAGCTAAACAAACAGATGGAGCCAATATCTTTTACTTAACTTTTCCCCTAGGAAGAAATGGTGGTTAAGTTCTTTTGTCTTTCCTTTTTTTTTTTTTTTTTTTTTTTACTTCAAGCATGTTCTTAAATTAGGATCATTATAATATCTAAATGTTTTATGCCATTAGAAAGATTTGTGTATGTAAAGTGTTGGAAAAGCAAATACCCCAGGACTGAAGTCAGTGACAGCAGATCCTGTTACTTTGCCTGGTTGGGGGAGAAACCCAACATACATACTCAGAAACCTACTTCTAGGTCATCATCTGTAAAGTGAGATAATGGTGGCAGATCCTTCAGCCTTAAAACTTCAGAGCTTTCTTAGCCCAGAGTCAGGCCCTTAGTTTCACATTCCTATCATGTCTCATATCTATCCACTCCATCCCTGAATAAAGAGATGTCATACTGAGGAGAGAATTCTTACAAACTGTGCTGGAAAACCAAGGGACACTTTAGCCTTCATTTGTTCACCTACTTAGTCAATCGACCATTGGACACCTAGTTTTGTGCCAGATACCATGCTAGGTCTCAGGTAAACAAAATTTAAGACACCTCTTCTCTCAAGAAACACTTCATGAAATATAAGATTTTCCATTCCCCTTCTACACATTATTCTTAGAGGTTCTGAACTTCATTGTTTTCTCCTTTCCATCTTGATTTTAACAAGAAAGTTTTTGATGGAAGTTGACTAAATGTATAGAGAGTATGGTATTAGTGAAGTATTGGAAAATGTTGGCAGGTGCAGAAGACAGACTCACAGACAGGAAGGCATAAGCTGCTGTGGTCAGTACTGTGAAACAACCACATGAATGTATCTGACTGTGTTTGTGCTTTCCAGCTTGTAAAAGTGTTTAGCTTCAAGGCTCAAAAACTAAGTCATCAAATCATAAAACTTATTTCTAACCACTTCCTTTCCCTTAAATCCTGTTTTCCATCATCATTTGCCTGGCTTAATGTACCACACCTTTCCTCATTGCCCCCTTCAAATCTAGTTTTCACCACCTATTCGGAGTGATCTTTCTCAAATACAAATGGAGATTCCCCTTCTTATTTCATACATGAAAAATCTAAACCCTCTGTGTAACATAGGTTAATCTTTTTAGTATTGCTATCTCTGTATACAAATATTCCTCATTTAATGACCTGTTTACCAATTGGATTTATATCCCAGGCACATTGTTCCAACTTACAACCCACTGATTAGACTTATGACCACACTTTTTAGGGAGAGTAGAGCTCTGTACATTTTGTTTATGGAATTTCAGTGTCTTTTGTTGTGCAGTACACCTTGTTTATACAGTATTGTAATTTTTGCTGTTAGTACTCTGCAGTACAGTACTGTAATTTTATTTTGTTATATATTAAGGTACTGCATGTAAGAGTTATGCAAATAAAAGCAAAATAATCTAGTTGAACTATTCCATTGACTATTTCTTTGTTCTGAATATTGTAATGTACATACTACATACAATTCCTTGCTTAATGACAAATTCATCTAACAGTCTAGCCACGGTGCCTTAACATGGCTGTTAAACAAGGAACACTCATAATCCATAATTTGATATTTTCATTGTCTCTGTAGTTATCTTTTGTTCAGACTACACAGAAATCTCTATTAAATTGGAGCCTGTTTTGCATATTATTCATCAGTAAATAAATGAGCCTAGCACTATGCCTTAAAGTAAGTGCTTACAAGTATTTATTCAGGAATAAAAGATGTCAGTTTGGAGGTCACATTTAATTGAAATCATAGATAGGCCCAGATAATGTTTGGAGATGTTTAGTAGGGATTTTCTTGAGTGATTTCATAGGTAAAGAGGGTGTGTAGGCTAGAAACAGGAGTAAGTGACAGAATCTGAAGAATACTTAACATTTCACTGAATGATACAGGACAGTAAATTTGTGAGTGTAACTGGAAAGGTTGGCAGAAAGCTAAGAGAGATTATGGGAGGTGTCTTGAGCAGTAGGGTGTACTTCAGTAAATGTTTCATTAGATCCCCAGTCTACTGTGGCAGCTTAATGAATGGGGAGTGCATTAGGAGATTAAAAATGTCTCTAGCAAAGTCAAATGAGAAAAGAGTCTGGGCATGGTGGTACCCAGCTGTATGCCAGCTATGAGAGAGAGAGAGAGGAAGAAGGAGGAGGAGGAAGAGGAGGAGAGAGGGAGGGAGAGAAGAAAATTAGAAAAAAAGAATAGAACCTGTTTTGGGCTGCTAAATGGATCATAGTTTTAGTTGGGTGTAGAAGGAGGCAAAGAAGAAGATATGGCAAGGATAGATCACTCCTAGAAGGAAAGGGAAGAAAGGAAAAATATCTCACAATAGGTGAAGAGTGAATTTAAAGGAAGGAGGAGCGTTTGCATTTGAAGGTATGTGATATGTGAGTATCTGTGAACACTGAGGTTGGAATTCCCACCGCCTGCTTTCTTACCGTCATCAGAAAGTCTCAGAAGATGCTTCCATCTTGGACAGCGGTCACGGAACTGAGACAACAAGCTGAGGTGTTACTAGACAGCATCAAGGAGTGAGGAAACAGAGGTGAGAACGGTGCCAATGCTGGGTGTGCTTGGCAGACCTGAGGATCATCACCTGGTCCTCCGGGGTGAAGAGGGCAAGCCTGATCCTGCAGGTGGGAGGTGCTGCCACCAAGTGCTGCTGAAGCCTGTGAACCGGGCCATGACCTTGTTTCTGCCTGTGGTGAGGGTTCAGTGTGACATGTTGAGTGACTTCACACTTGACCCTCTCTATATTTCTTTATATTATTCTAGTAGTGATATTGATAACAATGGTAATAATAATTGTAAAGAATAACCAGGCCTTTCAGTGATTTTATTTCAGCTAATAAATGAATAAAAGCATCTTAATTTCACAGATCATTAATGTGAATATAATTTAAAAATAATTATTACATACTACATATTGCATTTTATGCAGTATGTAATATAATTACATATTTATAATATATATATGATGTTAAAATTCATATTTGTCATACTATAAAATATACAAATTTAAAACAAATACACTGTTATGTGTCACATAAATAAATCTATATTTTCATTAATATTAATTTATAATTTTGTGAATAAGCTAATGTTGATTTTATAATGATTCATAATATAATTTATGAGAAAGTCAATAATATTACAATTTAATTTTAAGCTTAATCTTCAGATTATAAGAATAAAATCTTTTATAAAAGAAGGGTTTATATTAAATAAAATACTGTGAATTTATAAATGAAGATTAAGAGATTAGGTTTAAAGACATTACACAGAAGGTAGTTGCTAACAAGATCATGTCAAAATGTCCATTTTATATGACTCTTGTGTCCTTTGCTATTTATGATTTAAACAAGGGGTATTAAAAGAAATGTGCAACACTGGGGTGATTTGGGATCCTTTTGAAAAATCTGTATTTTTAACTAATACTAATGAACAATTTAATCATAATAACTATAGCTTGTTTACTTTCCTACTTCTATTTATTTTTGAAATTAATATATTTCCCCTGGCTACCACGTGAAAATTTCTTGCTCTTAATACTTACTTTAAAAACACAGAAGTATGGGGACTGATATTCCAAATATAACTATTACTTGTCTTTGAATCACCAAGCTACAAGTGTATATAGGATCAATATTTTATTCTTCACACCCATTGCAATAAACTGAAAGTACAATAAATCTTCATGTCTTTTAAAAATGAGTGATGGTACCACACAGGAATGTCAGTGCCTCTTGTATTATTTCCCATGCAATTCCCTGGACTAATTTTCCTTGTGATAAAATAAAAGCAAGAGAAAAATGCTCCTCATTCAAAGTAACCTTAGTGGTCTACCATTAAATAGACAACAGAATCTTGGAGGTCAGTGTTCATGGACCTATGCTATATTATTATTTACCTTTTGTATTGTAGAATCACTACACCTATCATACATGAAAGTCTACACTGCACTTTTAACAAAAGACCTGCCTCTCGTGATTTAGAGCAGAGATTTTATTGTCCTCTCCAAAATACTTACTTCTTTCTTTTTAATTCAATTTAAATCTAGCAAGAGAATTTAAATGTGTTTGGAATTTTTAGTGGCGAGAAATATTCCTTAATATCAAGTAGATTAAAAAACATGCATTGAATGCTTGACTCAGGGGCTTTCTCTAAACTGGCCATGAATGCTGAAACCATCTGTTTTCCTGGACGTTGTCGGGGTGAGTGTGGCAGAGGCAGCTGTTTGCAAAGGGACGCTTTGGATGATGAACCAGTCCATTGTTTCTAAGCAATTCACTTGTATTCAGAGACTCTACCCAAGCGTACTATAGAGCAATCAAAATCAAACTATTGTTTGTACCAATCATATTGATTTGAAAAGAACGTGGTGGGATGACCCCATTGTAGATGCAAATAGTTGTTCTGAGCAGCTGTATGCTGGCCAATATGTACCTCAGTAGGAAACAGGCTTGGAAGCTAGAGGGCTCTCTGCACCCTGCTGGGGGAGAAAAAAGATTATACCAGATTGAACTGCAGTTTAAGGGGACTGGGGGGAATGAAGTCACAGGTCTGTTGGTATTGGTGGTAATTTTCTTTCACACAAAAAAATAATTGTCAACATTAACTCTATGGTGACAGAGCTACTCTTCTATGAAAGCTCTGCAAACTATAATTGTGGAATCTCCATAAAATTAATGACTTAAAACGATAGCAAAAAAGAGTGATTTTTCTCTGGTTTCAAATGTCAAGTCCTGGCTAATTCTGCAAATTAGAAAATGCACAATTTTAACCTGTTTGGAATTTTTCATATAGTTTTTTAAAATTCATAATTATCTAAAAATCAGAAAAATGTAGAAACAATACCAATATTGGAATATTTGCATGAATATTAAGAAGGACATTTTTGTCTATGCAATGATCAAGTGGAAGCACACGAAGTGAAAATCATACTCTTTAATTTTTAAAATAACTTGAGCATTATATTTTATCCATTAACATTTAAGCTTTTTGGTTGTCCTTGTCACTTCATTGCATGCATGCTAATGCGTCCTCATATAAAATTTAATCTGTTGAACTAAATGAAGGAATTAGTATCTGAAAGATATCTTTCATTAAGCAATTAACGAATCTCTCCAACGAATCTACAAAAGCATATGTGTTTATATTCAATAATTATTTGTGTGATCAGCCAGTTATAACATACGAATACATTTAGTTTTAGTCATTGTATCACTACATCTAAACTTACTGCCACTCTATGATGGAGTCCCAATAAAAATGTGTTTAAAAGTGATTTTCCTAGAGAATAATAGCATTGATAGTCCTTTGACTTTTCAAAGTCCTGTGTGGTTAAGTTTAGAATAATGAAAACCCCTCAATTAGAGATACTTGCTTGTGGATAGAATTTTGTTTTCTGTTACAGTGAAATCCAAAATCACCAAGGTAACATGATTCATAGATTTTGGGAAATATATGCTAAATAAAAGGCTCAACACAAATACCTGTAAGTCTACTTTCATTGTTACAAAACTGAGGGACTTGGATAAGACAAGTTGCTTCATGAGAAAATTATATATATATATATATATATATATATTCCAGAGATTCCATCACTAACTAAAGTGTTACTCTGTTTCTAAACAGCTTACCCTGAGTCACCCACATACATTCAGTCATCTTGGTGTCACTGTGACTAGGACATGGGGAAGGATCTGTGGAGCACTTTCTCTTGACATGTTCATGGCATCACTAGGTTGGCAGGCCTATGTAATCAAAGAAAAATATTAATAGCTACTTTTCCATTGCATCTTTGACTTTTACTTGAATTGACTGAAATGTGTGGATGATTTTGTTTCAGGGAATGGCTGTGAAATACCTATAAAAACTAACTCCATTGGGTGAAGCTTTGTATGGTACATTTTATTAATAAGGTTAATAAATATAGGAGATACTTTCATTCTTCTAACAGACATTTGATTATACTTCCATTTTCCTTCTACTTTTAGCTTAATGTGAACAATCACAATAAAAAGAATAAACAATAAAGGATTGTTCCAAAAAGCAGTATCTTAAGTTATATGCCTAGTGTGGGTGAATGTCGAATCACATTTCCCATGCTAAGCAGAAGAAATGATAGCTATTGTAGAGACTTCAGAGCGATGATCAAGGGTGCCATAAGGACATATTAGCCCCCAAAGGGTAATTGCACAATGGACTTAATGCTATACTTACCATTGCTATTTGTTATTATACTTAGTATATGGCCATGGGGAATCTCAGATTCTTTATATGGAAAGAAATATTTTTTTCTGCTTCAAACTAATAAAACAAAAAATAAAGTAGTATGTTTTAGGAGTTAAATTATGTCCTGTAAGATTTATGTTAAGACCCTAGCATGTGCACCTCAGACTGTGACCATATTTGGAAATAAGTGCAGAAGTGATTAATATTAAATGAGTTTATAAGGGTGACCTTATGAGAAAGCTAACTGGTATAATGCTTAAATTATTGTTTAAAAAGGAAATATTTTTGGATACACCCACAGAGACTGCAGGGCTGTATGCCCAGTCTAAGGAAGAAATCTAAGAACAAACCAAACTTGATGATAACTTGACCTTTTAGTCTCAGAATGGTCAGAAACAGAATTTTTGTTATTTGAGCCAAACAATCTGTAGTATTTTGTTGTGGCAACCCTTACCAAAATAACACAGTCTGTGGAGACCGTGCTATAATTTATTTTGTGTTTCTTTAATCCTTAGAATAATATTTAATGGTAGATTTTGCATTTTAGTGCAGATAAGGAAATAAGACTGAAAGAAGTCAAGATTTGCCAATGGTCCCACAATTCATAACTGGGACTTGTGGTTTTGACCTCATGCTTTAGGTGACTAAGCCTTTTTCTTTACCTCCACTTTTATCTGTTTCAACCAAGTACTGTATCAATGTCATTTAGACAAAATTTCATCAATAAACGAAAGACTAAATTTTAACCTTGATTAATAGTAAAGTAATAAAAATGTTATATAAGTTAGTACTACATATTACTGGCTAACATTTGATAATTTTCTTCCTATGACTAAATTTATGAGAAAAAACCCACATGGTGGACTGGGGAGATAGCTCAGTGAAATAAATGCTTGCCTGGAAAGCACAAGGTCATTTTCGATCCCTAGTACCTAAAAAAAAAAAAAAAGAAAAATTCTACATGTATTGGAATTGTAAATTTTAATAAGAGCAGTTTTTGAAGTTTTAAGATATTAACGGTAAGAAGACCAGGCATGGTGGCACACACCTGTAATCCATGCAATGGAGAGTCTGAAAACAGGAAGATCACTATGAGTGTAAGCTGCATAGTAAGACCCTGAACAAAAGAAATAAAAAAGAATAAGATAATAACAGGAAGAATTTAAGGAAATAAGGACAAAGTATTAAATATTATAAAGTAAACTAGGAAATTAATAACCTTATTATTGGTGGGTACCACATTTTTTTATTTGAGGTAATTAAGGAACTTAAGTAAATGTTCTGCTACAATTTATAGAAAAGGTCTACATGCACACATTGCCATGGTGACATTAGCTCTTGTTCTCCTTGGCACCCAGGATGTGTTTGTAATTCATAAGTATGGATCTTCGATATCTTAATCAAAATTCTGTGACTTCCTGAATACATATTTTGTTAGATTTATATCAAGTATCCCAGGGCTGGAGACATGCCTTAGTGGTAGAGTTCGTGCCGTGCATACTCAAGGCACTGGCACCACACACACACACACACACACACACACACACACACGTATTCTACTCTATGATGGCACTTGAAGTAGTGTTGTGTTTGTCAATGCAAATTCTAATTTTTTAAATTTTATTGAGAAACAAATAGCAATGTGACAGTTTCAAAACAGGTTAGTAAGACAGTTACAATAATTAATACATTGCATATTGTTGTCTTTGTAGTAGTTATGCATAGTACAAGATGCAGACATGATGTCCTGTCCAAATACTGTTAGTACAAATCTTTCTTCTCATTGAATTAAGAGAAAGTAGCTGTATAGCTATCCTAACTATTTTGTATGTACAGATACAACATGGTCCTTCATTTAGAACCCCCCTTTTTGTTTAGTTTTGTCAGAGGTGGGTATTCCATTGCCATTTAAATATTATGGGTGTGTGAATTCAGCAAAATAATCCAATATATTCCAGTAGTCCATCATAGTAGTGGGTGGTTCGTAGGACTGGCAATGTCAGAAGATGTTGACTTGAGTCTTTTACAGCTTAGCATATTAGTATGGCTTTACTTTTTATACTTCATTTTTGTACTTTTCTGCTGGATGGTTAAGACCAAGATAAAGCAAGACCTATATAACAAGAAATGTAACTTCTGTATCTAATAAGGTCAGTCAGATTCCCTCAGGATTTACCCTGAAACCCTATACCTCAGTCTGTAGATCCTTTGTGAGTGCCATCCATGTGGAGGAGTCATAGCCATTGCTTGACCAATTTGCTTTCTGTTAAAGCCTAAGATAATGTTTTCTCTCCGTATGATTCTCCTTAGGCACACTCTATATCTTCGATCACTTTCCTCTGTGGCCTCATAATCTTCTTAATCAGAAAATTTGGGACACAACTGTGTTACACATTGTTACAGTACAGCTTCTCTTATGTACTGAGTCCTCACTGACCTTGAAAGGCTAGGGCCAAAATGTTGGCTATCCTTTTAGCCCTTCTTTTTACTAATTTTTGGTCTGTAAACTTGTCAAACATCAATTTTTATTGCTGGTTTATAATACACTTTTATATATTGACATTTTGTCTTGTAAACTTGCTATAATTGATCACTTTTTCAATGAAATTTTGTACCATTCATCTCTAGGATTTCTAGATTTCTAACTAGTTGTTTCATCCAAAATGATGTTTTTGTTTCTTCTTTCTTCTCTTTAGCTCCTAGTCTTCGTACCATTCATTTATTTTTCTTATTCATCATAGTATATTTATTACAATGCATGGTACTTATTAGATACCCAGTAAATATTGAGCAAAGAGAATGGTATACAAATACACATAGGGAATTTGTGGGATCTACTTTATTTATAAGGACAGTGGTGAATTTGACAGTTTAACAGTATTAACAATATTAAATGAATTATCCATCTGTGTCAAGCCTTGGAACCCCAGAAAGGCATATTTATTTTCATATATAGAGGTTTTTTCTCTTTATACTACAAATCAGCATTAGCCAGCTAAACAACTACAGTTCTTTTTTTTATTTTGTTGAGAAAGAAATAGCAATGAGACAGTTTCAAAACAGGTTAGTAGGACAGTTACAATAATTAATAAATTGCATATTGTTGTCTTCATAGTAATTATTCATAGTATGAGATACAGACATGATATCTTGTCTAAACACTATTAGCACAAATCCTTCTTCTCATTGAACTAGGAGAAAGTAGTTGTATATCTATCCTAACTATTTTGTGTATTTTATTTTGTGGTGTTAGTAACTGATGAGGATCTCCAACATGATTTTTTAAGGGGGTAGTGAGGGGGATAAACTTTCTTCTTTGTTTCTTTCTTTCTTTCTTTTTTTTTTTTTTGTATTTAGGATAGGGTCTACAGTTTCTCACTGTGTAGATCAGACTCTTAGTGATCCTCCTGTGTTCAGCCTCCCAAGCACTGGGATTACAGACCCGTGTCACCATGCCCAGTCTCAATTGCTGTCTGAGCATGGCAGGCCTGTGGATCGAACCCTGGCCTCTGCAACTGCCTAAGCAGGTGCTTTAATCCGCTGAGCTATTTGGCTGGCCCTTTAAACTGTCATTGTATATCTTATGTGGAAACCATCCATTTCCTCACTAATAAGGACTGTATAACATACACAGTTTTCACAGATGTTCTTTATCAAGTTGAAGTCCTTCATCCTAATTTCTCGACTACTATAATAGATACTGGATTTCCTCAAATTTTTTTGCTCCGTCAATTGATATCACTATTTGATTTTTCTTTGGTAGTCAGCTGGTATACTGGATTTCATTTATTTATTTTCAAATACTCAACCAGACTTGTACATCTGGAATGAACCTAAGTTGGTCATGATGTACAGTTATATTTATATATTGTTAGATTTGACTTGTAAATCCTTTTGTTAAAATTTTATGCACGTATATACATAAGATATACTGGTCTGTCACTGTCTTTTAATTTTTTAATCTAGTTTGGTTATTAGAGTAATGCTGGTTTTGTAGAATGAATTAGGAGGTGCCCTTAGAATTTTGGAGAATTAGCATCATTTACTAAGTGACTGAAAAATTCATTAATGATATCATTTTGACTTGGTTTTAGAAATTTATTAGCTATTGATTGGATATCCTTGTAAATATAGCTTTATCTACCTCCCTTTAATGAGTTTTGGTAGTTTTTATCTGTCATTCAAAGAACTGGCTGGCTGGCTGGCTGGCTGGCTGGCTGGCTGGCTGGCTGCCTGCCTGCCTCCCTCCCTCCCTCCCTCCCTTCCTCCCTTCCTTCCTCCCTTTCTTTCTCTGTCTCTCTCTGTCTCTCTCTGTCTCTGTCTCTCTGTCTCTGTCTCTCTCTCTCTTTCTCTCTCTTTTATTCTATCTTTCTTCCCATCTTTCTTTCTTTTCCTCTTTTGTATGTATCTGGTTAGCTTGTCTAAAGGCTTAACAAATTTATTTATGTTTTCAATGTGTCAGCTTTTGATCATATTGATTTTTCCCATTTTTTCTATTTCTCATTTCATTCATTTCTGCTATAAATTAAGATTTCTCTGTTTAAATTGGTCATCTTCATCTAATTTCCTGAGATAGGATATTAGTTTTGTTAAAGATTTTTTTTTTCCTTGTATGAGACATGAATTTAATGGTATAATTTTTCTGGAAGTACTACTTTTACTTTATTCCTTAACTTTTGATAAATTGCATTTCTATTTTCACTTTAAAATATTTTTAATTTCTTTCAGGAGTTATCTCTTGATTCAACACTATTTATAGATGTGTTGTTTAATTCTTAAATATATGGAGAACTTCTGATTTTCTTTCTTTTATTGATTTTTAGTTAATTCTATTGTGGTCTGAGAGCATAGTATAACTTTTTACATTTGTCATGTCTGTTTTGTAGGGTATTATATGGCCCATCTTGGTGAATGATCCCTGTGAGCTTAAAGAGAATGGTTGGTTTATTTTTAAAGTCTTCAGTACTCTTCCTCTATTATAGTTTTTTGGGTTTGTTTTTACATTTTTAAGGCTACATTTTCATTTTTATTTTAGGTTTATATTTCAGAAAAATTGAACAAATTCTTTTAAATCAGAGTCTTAAAAAATAAATAAATAAATCAGAGTCTTATTAATGTGATAAAATGACAAGTTTTGGAGTATAAATTAAACTCCAGCTGGTAACTCAAAACCTTCTTAAAATTGTGATTCCGAGAAATAACATTCAGAGCATTTTTATTTATTTATTTTTTTACAGTATCAGCACGCCCTGGGGGTGGGGCTAGCAAAGCAGGCCCAGGGATTGAACCCCCAGCCCCTGGGCCTGTTTGCAGGCACTTTAATCAGCTGAGCTACTTGGCTGGCCCTGCTGTCATTTTTGAGCTTCTCTTATGACTTCAGTTTTTCAAAGTAATTGTTTTGTTAAAGATGCATATTTCGAGATTGACATATTCTAGTCTTTTATAGTGTATTCATTTACAGACAAATATACAGATATTGTGGATACAGGCAATTTTTATATAAGAGATTTCTTGAGACAAGATTCAAATGTACCAATCTAGACAGGCTATTGTCCTGAAAATACTTACTATATTTGTTTTTGACAGAAGCCAAATCTGAGTTATCCTAATGTCTGTCTTAGTATTTGTGCAATTTATGCTTGTGTAATAAAAAATTTCAGGGCAAAGCATGATGGTACATGGATGTAGTCACAGCTACTCATAGGCTGAGTATGGAAGATCATTTCTTAGAATTAGGAAAACAATATAAGCAACACAGAGAGACCTAGTCTCAAGAAAAAACAAACGAGCCAAAAATGTTTATAGGAAAAAGCGTTCCTGCTTTCTAAAGTGAATATTTATATTAACAAATGCAAAGGTGTGTTTACCAACTACTCCTATGATACAATCTAGGAATGATTGGAACAGTCCTTACATGATCTATAGGAGTACTAGTGGAATGATTTTGTTGGACATTGCGTATGTGTTCAGTATTGAACCTAGCTCCTATAGATTTCCTCTGATGTGTTTCCATCTTCTAAAAAATTCATTTTAAAACTTAATCCTGAATGGAGATTCGTTACGACTTGTGGCCTTTGGGAGATAGGTAGGTCATGAAAATTCTTCCTTCACATATGGATTAGTGCCTTTTAGAAGTGCTGGAGGATGGCTGGCAAGATAGCTCAGTGGACTAAGTGCCTGCTTGGCAAGCACAGGGACCAGGGTATGATCCCTGGTCCTACATGCAGTGCCAGCCCCACTCCTGGGACGTGCTGAGCTAGCGAGTGAGTCTGAGTGTAGTAGCTCATGCCTGTAATCCCAGCACTGGGGAGGCTAAAAACATGAGTATCACTGAGTAAGAGCTGCCTAGTGAGACCCTATCCCAAATACATAAATGGAAAAAAAAATTGCTGGAGGGAGCTAACTAGATCCTTATGCCCTTCGGCATATCCATCCCTTCATTGATAAGGACATAGCATTTGAGGTGCCATCTTGGAAGCAGAGCCTTGAATTTCATCAGCTGTTAGGTAGCTTATGTTAGATTTCCTAACCTCTAGATCTATGATAAAATAAAATTGTATTGTATGTAAATTATGCAGTCTCAGCTGCAATTTTATAATAGCAGCTCTAAGCGACTAAGAATTCAGTGATGAATTGGACCAATTTATTTACTGTACACATAAATTTGTAATTATTATTGGTATAGAAATTAAATTTGTTAATATGTGCTGTATCACTTCTGAAGCATAAATAGTTATAGATTAAAGATATATATGTTAAACTAAAAGTGTTGAATATTGGGATAAAGAAGTTATTGTTTATCTAGCCAGAGCTTCCTTGAGAATTGACTTTTACCTGTGACCTCCAGCTGAGGAAGATATTCTAGGCACCTTCCATAATCCAGCCTAAAGCAAACTTGGCACACAGGTCGGCTTTCTAGCTGTGAACTGTAAAGCAATAGCAGTGCTTAGTGGAGATCAGCTGGTGTGCACATATAGGACTATTGGACATCAAATCCTTCTTTACAAATCCAGGTTACTATCTGTGAGGTTTTTGTGGAAGACCAGGCTGATAAGGCCCTCGGAGGTTTTCCTAAGTGAGTGGCAAATGTTATTATCTCATCTTTTTCCACTTATGCAAGGATCCAAAAACCCTTTGCATCTGTTAAGAGAAGGCCTGAAATGTGGCCTTGAGAAGTATCACCTCTCTTTTGGTTCTAGACCATCAGACTATTGTATATCTATCAGTATAATAATAAACATCTCTGAAAACTAATGATTTCATTTAAATTCTCCTTTATGGCAGAATTTATATGCTCTTAAAGGAGAAAGTCATGATAGATGACTCTATATGAATGTATGTATATGCATACACACATAAACTCTGTGTGTGTGCTACTACTGTACTGTTCTTTTTTTTTTTTTCTACTGAGCTGTCTTCCTGGCTCCGTACCGTTCTAATGTATATGAATTTCAATTTAGTTAAATAATACTAGTGCTCCAACAACACAGTTCAAATTTGTGTTATCACAGTATATTAACAGTGTTGTGACTTGTGGGATACTTCACTGGAGGAATAAATGATTAAAAGCATGGAAGGACTGAGGCAAAAGCATGTAAGCCCTGAACATAATGTGCAGAAAACAGCACATGCTGGAAAAAATATGTTTAGACTACTGATGCATGTTATGTTCACCCATTGTCCTTTCCCTTGTTCCAATAAGGGAAAGGACCAATGGGTGAACATAACATGTTCTTGATACAGTTCCATACCCAGTATACTTTTCTTGTATTTGTTTTTTGTTTGCTTGCTTGCTTGTTTTTCTTTGCACTCATGTTCTAAATAAAAGAGAGTTCTTGATGTGAAGCTGTGCCTTTGAGACTCCCAAAGAATGTCTGGTCTCTGAAACTATACCTCTGGAACCTCTTGAGGTTTGGACCAAGTCTTATCTTTGAGTAATCTTTTCATTCTCCATGCCTCCATAATTACACACTGTAACAATGAATTATTCCACAAAATATAAACTTTGTTGCTGGATCTTCAGCTCACAAATTATTAGGTAATGAACAAGGCTTATGTAGATGAATGGCCAGTCAGCCTAGTTTCAAAGCCTGCTGCTGTGAGTCACAGTATATGTTACTTGCTTCATACACAAATAACAACTGTAGTAGTATTTCCTCCTTCTCTGCCAGTGACAATTCTATGTGATATGTTATAAAAATGGAAGAGGGAAGTGATCAACAAAGATAAAAGTAAAAGGGTGACATGCTTTTGACAGGCTGACTGACTGGAACCCCAAGGTCAGACAGCCAGTGCTCGTTGGGCTTGCAGACAAACCCACCAGAACATCCAAGCACAGGACGGCCAGACCTGGGCCTGTAGGCACACACATGCCTTTAGGGGTTAAAATAATCAGTGAGACCAGTGTTTGAAGTAGCAGTGGAGAACATGCAGATGGATTCTGGAGAACTCTACCAACAGGATACCAGTACTAGCTTGCACATCCAGAGGCCAAAAGTGGTCCATATTGTGCAGTTTCCACAACAACTGAGCTGGAGTACACAGCAGATTTCTGGGATCTGATATGGACACTATTGAAAAACTGTAAACACCAGAGGTATTTTACTACTTTCATTCTCCCTTGTTTGTCTGATTGGCTATACTTTTCATAGCAGGTTGGATGTCATGTTATTTTGTCTTATATTTTGTTTTTGATTTTTTCTCTCCTTATTGCTGATCTCTTTTTCTTCTTTTGTTTTTCATTCTCCTTTTTTTTCACTATTTAGATTTCTTACCTTTTTTCATTTTCTTTTACTAAACCTCTTTCCTCAATGACTTCTTTAATTTAAACTTTCTAGTCAGTAAACATTGTCTGTTCCCTTTGTGATTACTCCTTCATTCTCTATTTTATTCTTTCCCTCCTGTGTCCTCAAGGTTTTCTAAACTCAAGTTATCATCCTTTGATCTCCAGATTTGACTCTATTATATTTGTATTATCAGTGGTTGAAGGTTGATGATTACCATAGTTTCATAGTAGTTAAACTGTACTTGAAAACTGTTACTAGTAAGTGTGCTACTGTAGACAGGATGTTATACATGTTATAATCAGTTTCTTTCCACTGTATGAAAATACTTTGATTGTATACGCTAATAATCACCACCACAGTGTAGCACCAAAGGATTAAGTACTGAGCCAAACAGTAACTTATATCCTTTGCGAATTGAAAAGGCAGGTTCTTGGTATAGGTATGAAGAACCACCTAAATATAGACGACATACTGAAAAACAGACATTTCCTAGGGAAGCCTCAGTACTAATGATAAAGCTGTCTATTATAAGAAATCAGCAAGCATCAACGTAGGAAACAAGTAAAACAGAGAAAATAGAAAATGACAAGACACAGAAGCAAAATACAATGCAAAACCCCCAGCCCAAAAGACAAGCCCAGAACACAATGACATAGGTGAAATTTGAAGTCAAACACTTGAACTTTCTGAAATGATAGCAATAGAAGTGGAAAAACAAGTGTGAAAGGACACATGAAAAAAACACCAATATCTCAGGTTTGTAAAAAGAAAATGCTTCAAATGAAAGATGTTAGAGAAGACACAGATAAAAGAGTAGATGAGCTTAGAAAAGTAATGAAAACCAAAAACACCCAATATAGGAAAGAAACAGAGTTCATGAAACAGACCTAAGCAGAAATTAAAAATATTAAAACTATCACTGAAAGCATATGCAACAGACTGAATGAGAGGATAGAATACCAGATGTTGAATACAGAATTGCAGCTAGTGATCCTGAAAAGAAAGGTACCTTAAAAATAATGAGAGACTGAAAAATCAGTGCAAAAGCTACAAGGTGATACTATAAAAAGAATAAGATTGATTTACATCAATCAAAAGATGGAGACAACTCAAATGTCATGTAAAAACTTTTCATAGAGATTATGTCAAAAACTTCCAAAGAATGGATAAGGAATTTGACATAAAAATAAATGAGGCCTATAGAACTCCAAGCAGCCATGACCAAAATAAAAATACACCAAGGTATATAATAATGAAGATTCCAAAAATTTAAGCACTGACCAAATAGCGCAGCAGATTAAAGTGGTTGCAAGCAGGCGCAGGGCCCAGAGGTTTGATCTCAGGGCCTGCCCTTCCAGCCCTGCCCCTGGGGCACTCTGAGACAGCAATTGAGACAGGCAGATCGCTACAAGTCTGATCTAGTATTGAGACCCTGCACACCCTTAGACCCTTCCCTAAAAACACACACACACACACACACACACACACAAATTCCAGAAATTTAGCACAAGAACATAATATTAAAGCTGTTAGAGAAAAGAAACAGATCACCTATAAAGGGAAGCCCATCAGAATCATAGCACACTTCTCATCACAAACCCTCAAGTCAAGAAGAACTTGGAGTGAAGTATTTCATATCCTGAAAGAAAACAACTTTCAACTCAGATTGATTTGATTGCTTATATTTCTAAATTTTTGTGTAAAAAATTGTAATTGTTTATTTCTTCTTTTTACAGTTTTTTTTCACATTCTGTACAGATTCAAAATTTAGCATATCAACAATTGATGGAAAATGCCTGTTCCATGTTATATCTAAGGCATTTGATATTCAGACAGATCCTGATGTTAAGCAAAACTGCCTACATTTTAGGATAATATCATTAAACTTCTCTTCTGGTGGGTTAACAACTTAAGTTTGCAAAGCAAAAATTAGAGAAAAATAAGAGTTACAAGGATAACCAGTATTTTGGCCCTAGTCCTTCTTGGTCAGTGAGGACTCAGGACATAAGAGAACCTGTATTTTAACATCCTGTAACTCAGTGGTGTCCCAAATTTTCTGATCAAGGAGATTATGGTGACGCAGAGGAAAGTGGATGACAATGTAGAGTTTGGAGAGAAAACCTAAGGAGAGTGCCTAAGGAGAGTCACCTGGAGAGAAAACATTCTCTCAGGCTTTCACAGAGAGCAAATTGGTCAAGCAATGGCTGTGACTTATCCACATGACTGACACTGACAAAAGATCTACAAACTGCAGTACAGGATTTCAAGGTAAATCCTGAGGGTATTTGACTGACCTTATGAGATACAGAAGTTACATTTCTTGTTATATAGGTCTTGATTTTTCTTGGTGTTAACCATCCAGCAAAGGAGTATAAAAATGAGGTATAAAAAGTAAAGCCATATTAATATGCTGAGCTGTAAAAGGCTCAGGTCAACAACTTCTGACATTGCCAGTTCTGTGGATAACTCACTACTATGATGGACTACTGGAATATAATGGATTATTTTGCTGAATTCATGCACCTACAATATTTAAATGGCAATGGAATACCCATCTCTGACAAAATACACAAAAAAGGCATATAAATGAAGGACCATTTTATATCTGTATATACAAAATAGTTAGGATAGACATACAGCTACTTTCTCTTAGTTCAATGAGAAGAAAATTTTGAATAGTGTTTAGACAAGGTATCATGTCTGCATCTTGTGCTATGAATAACTACTACAAAGACAGCAGTATGCAATGTAATAATTATTGTAACTGTCCTACTAACCTTTTTTGAAACTCTCTCATTGCTACTTCTTCCTCAATATAATTAATACAGAAAAATAAAGACACCATGGGCAACTTAACAAAACTCTGTCTCAAAATAAAATAAAATAAAATAAAATAAAATAAAATAAAATAAAATAAAATAAAATGGTTTAGGGGATATACCTCAGGGGTAGAGCTGTCAGCTTCAATTCCCAATCCTAGGGGGAAAATAAAATAGCTTATAATTGGAATATGTATGGGAAAAGACTTTTGTTCATCAATTATTACAAATATGAGTTTTTCCCGTTACAGAGCAAGGCTGACAGAGAATGGAGAGGATTAGTAAATAAACTGTTCTTCTGCTCACTGTATACTACCAAGTGGCTATCCAGGCACATGAAACATGATTTCATAAGAAGAGCTATAAGTTTATACCACTGAAATTACCCACAGAATCTACCACTTATTTGCACTATATACTTACTAACAATATACATGGTAATTTGGTTGTGTAATATAAAAAACTTAAACATGAGGAAGGAGCCAGCCTACTGCCTAAAGATACGGCAGTGCATGATAATTAAGCTCTCTAAATCCTCTCATAGAAAACTCAATGAGCTGTATTTACTTCTTTCTGGTATTATAAAAATTATGTATCCTTTTATGTGTGTAGACAGTTCCTTAGGGACTAAGGGTTATGCATGCTCATTAACAGAAGAATATGTACCACAGCAGGTACTGCATGCTAAACCCAAGACTTATGACCCTATTGTCCAGTGAGTGGCAAGCATAACTTCTCCATTGTGGTGGTGAATGAGAGGATGAAGAGATAATGATGATAATGAAAGAGGTTAATTAAAATGTTCTTGCTCTATAGTTTGGTTAAATATTCAGATACATTTCAAATTAGATGCTTATTTAGAGCTTGGTCCTCAGTATGATTAAAGCATTATCTCCTTTGCTTAATTTCCCATGTTCATTTCTTTTTAAAATTAAAAATAAAAAACTTCCTATGCTTTAAAAATGGAAAATAACTTTGGAATTTTGTCTTAGAATTGAATTGGTAAAGCACATTCCCCTGACTGTGAACCTTCAACTTCTGTTTTAAAATTTTCAGTCTAAAAAGACTATAGATTATTCTCATTGGTCTTTCTGGACTAACTTTCTTTGGTTCTGTGGGCAACTATATTATCATAATCTTTGCCTAAGGATTTCTGCTTGGTCAGCTGTAGTTCTTTTCAGTTTAGTAGAATGAAGTAGTGACAGCCAGTGACTTTAATGTTAGAATCTTCATGATAATCATTCTTTTCAAATCTCTGGTCCTTTATATTATTTACTGTTATAATCATTGGGTATATTTGGTGAAGACATAATTTATGAGAATTATAAAAATTTATTTCTTGGCTATATGTACATTAAAAGAGCTCAAGAGAATAACAAACACTGTGTTGTA
The DNA here is from genome assembly GCF_000260255.1 of Octodon degus. Taxonomy (NCBI): domain Eukaryota; kingdom Metazoa; phylum Chordata; class Mammalia; order Rodentia; family Octodontidae; genus Octodon; species Octodon degus. The sequence continues at coordinate 7,259,654 of NW_004524728.1, read as the reverse complement.
AATAATTCAGTGAAAACAATGAATGCTTAGAATTATGTCATTTAGAGACCTAGTCAACAAAGAAGTTGAGTGAATTATTATCCTTGTTTTTGAGGAAGTATGAAAATTTAAGTTTCCAGCTTAAATAAGTTATAAGAGACTTGTCATGATTTACCACTTCCTATTGGGTTCCCTGAAGCAGAATAATGGTAAACTTTAAAGGAACAAGGGAAACAAAGGAGAAAGAGAGGCAGCAGAGAAAAGGGTGTGAGACAGCTCAGGCAGAATTTTCCAGAGGGTGGGCTTCAGTCTAATTCTGCTACAGAATTTGGGAATATCAGTTGTCTGGCTATGCACTGAAGGTGTGTGCTCCTGCCTTCCATCAGTATTGGCTGATAGTCCCAGGGGGTGAGGAGAATGTCAGGCCCTTAGTTTTTTCCTGCCTTCTGTACCAATAACAAAGTGGTTTCTACAGTCTGAGATATGTCCTTCCAAGTACTGCAGGAGTGGGTCACTGGGTCATTGAAAGAAATGGGGATTTGACTGACCTTATCAGATCCAAAAGCTACAACTCTTGTTGCATAGGTCCTGCTTTACCTTGGTCCTAACCACCCATTAGAAAAGTATAAAAACGAGGTATAAGAAGTAAAGCCATGGTGCTATGTTGAGCTGTAGGGGACTCAGGTCAACAACTTCTGACATTGCCAGTCAAGCAGAAGACCTAATACTATTATAGACTACTGGGCTATTTTGGAATATTTTGCTGAGTTCACAAAAAAAATGACAGAACTAAACAAAAAAAAAGAAGATATAGATAAAAGACCATTTTGTGTCTGTGTATTCAAAATGGTTAGGATAGATACATAGTTATATTCTCTTAATGAATAGAAGGATTTGTTCTAATAGTGTTTGTAAATAGGATATCATATCTGCATCTTGTACAGCAAGTAACTACTAGGAAGAGAGTATGCAGTGTGTTAATTATTGAAACTGTCCTACCAATTTGATTTGAAACTGTCTCATTGCTATATGTCTCTCAATAAAATTATGTGGGAAAAAAGAAAGAAATAGACTACAAACTCGAGGAGTTGGGGCATTCACAGAAATGCTAAGGGGTTGGGGAGATTAAACATTGTCTGCTGTAGGATAATTATAAGTTTAAAAATCCAATGAGGGCTGGGGAGGTAGCTCAGTGGTCTAAGCACCTGCCTGGCAAGCAAAAGGACCAGGTTTGATCCCAGGTACTGCATGCCATGCTGATCCCGGAACCACAGACGTGCCCTGCTGGCTACCAAGAGCAGGCACAGTAGTTCATGCCTATAATCCCAGCACTTGGGAGGCTGAGACAGGAGAATCACTACAAGTCCAAGCTGTGTAGCAAAACCTATACAAATAAATAGAGAAGCAATTTTTTAATTAAAAAAGTTAATTAATTTTAAAAATCCAATGAGAGTATTTCTTATTTTTTCTAGTTTATCAAATTAAAGAAAAAATCAGATTACTCATTATTGGAAACCTTTGTTTATTTCTTCATAAAATAAATAAAGCTTGTTTATTTTATTTTTTCCCATAATTTTATTGATAAACAAATAGCAATGAGACAGTTTCAAATCAAATTGGTAGGACAGTTTCAATAATTAACACATTGCAAACATTCTTCCTAGTGGTTAACTGCTGTACAAGATGCGGACATGATATTCTATTTACAAGCACCATTGGAACAGATCACTCTATTCATTAAGAGAATGTAACTATATATCTATCCTAACCACTTTGAATACACAGATACAAAATGGACATTCATCTGAATCCCCTTTTTTTGTTAAGTTCCATTATTTAAATATTATAGGTGTGTAAACTCAGCAAAGTATTCTAAAAGAGTCCAGTATCCCATAATAGTATTGGGTCTTCTGTTTAACTGGCAATGTCAGAAATTATTGACCTGAGTCCTCTACAGCTCAACATAACAGCATGGCTTTACTTCCTATATTTCGTTTTTATACTTTTCTGCTGGATGGTTAAGACCAAGGTAAAGCGGGACCTGTGCAACAAGAGTTGTAGTTTTTGGGTCTGATAAGGTTAGTAAAATCCCCTCAGGATTTATCCTGAGATCCTGTACCTCATATTGTAGAACCTTTGTCAATGTCAGCCATGTGGATGAGGCGTGGCCATTGCTTGGCCAATGTACTCTCTGTGAAAGCCTGAGAGAATGTTTTCTCTCCATGTGACTCTCCTTAGGCACACTCTACACCATCGATCACTTTCCTCTTTGGCCCCATAATCTCCTTGATCAGAAAATTTGGGACACTACTGAGTTATATGACATTGCAGTGCAAGTTCTCATATGTCCTGAGTCTTAATTGACCTTAGAAGGCTAGGGTCAAAAAGTTGGCTTTCCTTGCAGCCCTCCTTTTTCTCTAATTTTGGTCTGCAAACTTAGGTTGTTAACCATCCAGAAGACAAGCTTATTGTTATTACCGTACAACTTAGGCTGTTAAGCTTAACCTCACTATCTCTGTGCATATCAAACATCTTAGGCATAATATGGAACAGGTATTTTTCATCAAGTATTGATATGTTGAACTTTAAGTCCCTACAGAATATGATAAAAAAATTTAAAAATTAGAATATATTCTAAAAATAGGCATAAAGAATTATAAGCCTGTTTATTGATCACCTACTTTAAATGCATTATTAGCTCATTGGTCCCAGAGTAGTAGAGATGCAGAATATTTTCCCTGTTTAGAGAGTGTAGAGTAGCAGTCTTCAAAAGCGATTATTGAGTAGGTAAATGAAGCAGCGAATTGATATGCTGTGTTAGACATCTGCTGGTTCTACACTTATATTTACATTATGGAAATATTTCTTGTTTGTAAGTGTCTGCTTCAAGATTCTGTGTGATTCTAAACCCCCAGGTGCTTTAATTTGTTCCTGTATAGTAATTCTCCAAAAGGTAACTATATTTAAATATTGATGATCTCTTTGACCCATGTGACAGTGACATTTTCCTGCAGTTTTACTTTGCCATGGAGTTCATATAAGCATCTCTCCTTCATTCTACCACTTAATTTTCAACATAATCCTATGAGGTATAGAATTCAGTTTTACGAATTAGGTAGCTAACATTAAGAGAGGTTAGGCAATTTATTCAGGAATGCAGGCCTAGAAAGCAGAGTTGCCAAAAACCAAAGCATGAAATTCTGCCTGCTAGCCACTGCTATTTCTAAAGCCACAATTTATGTATATTTTTTAAGCTGGTGAGTTTTCCCACATCTTTATATTAGTTTTTGGAACTTCTGTCAGTCCTGGGTCATTAACACATCATTCTTCCATTACGTGTACTTTTACTTTCTGTTGTTTCAGTAACCCATATCAATTCTTCTCCAAAAATACAGAGTGAATCTAGAAATAATTCACAAATTTTGAGTTGTGTACCATTCTGAGTTTTTTCTTATTACAGTGTGTTATCATAGTTGTCTTGTTTATTATTAGTCTTCTTAATCTTTTACTGTATCTAGTTTAGTTAAATTACAATCAGGTAGATATGTGTAGAAAATAATCTTAGTATCCACAGAGCTCAGTACTATGTAAAGTTTTAGAGACTGCTGGAAGCTGTAGAATGCATCCCCTTTGGATGAGGGGAAACTGGGTATATTTCCTATACAGACTTCTACTTCGCTGAATTAAAGTGAAGGACTTTCAGATCCCCAAGATGCATATTCAATCTCTATACTTTCTCAGATACATGTATCTTCATTGGTTTGGTTATGGATCATTTTAAATCACTTTGAAAGTGAATTTGTCAGTACAAGGAAGGAAAGGTTTTGGAATAAGAGAAACAATAGAGAGGATTATAAATATTTTTTTAAAAAATTACAAGACAGAAAGTGAAATGACTTCTTATCCTTTATGCTTGTTCCATAAAAGCTATTTTTCTTTAGTTTCATCTCAAGAAATCAACACCTTAATTAAACTCTAGGGGGTCAGTTTAATTAAAACATGCCAGTCAGATCCTCACTGGGGAACCAGATATCCATGAAACACACCGTCTGCTTCTTTTGTGTTTACTCTGACATTTCTGACCCCTGAGCAAAGGACTCAGGATGATGACTGTGAGCAGAACCTGTTTACCTTCCCTGCTGAAGGAGGAATGCGCCTTTGGTGGAGAGTTGATACAGGTAGGTCATCAAAATTCCGAGCATTTGAACCACCAGACTTAGATAGCTTTTTGGTAATAAGATTAAAAAATAACTACTAATCTCTAACTTCAGATTCATAGTTACTTTTAATTTTATCATCAGTAATATATCTAACAAGGGTGTCATTCCCTCTGTCCCTTTTCTTTATTGACCTTTCTTTCCTTTTCCTACTTACCTCTGTCCTTATTTTCTCTATATTGCTTTTCCTTCCTATGACTTGGCAAGATCAAGCCCTGCAGTCTTGTTCCTGAGAGCCTCTCAGTAGTTACTCTTCCTGACTCTAGCTCCATGTCAGCAAGGGCAGGAAATAGGAAAACACATTTACAGAATCTGCTTGGGCAATTCCTCTTCTAGATCTTTAAACACATGATTTTATGTCTGTTTTTCATGATCTCATTTGGCACAAAGTTAGAAATGGGAAGTTTAGAGAAATTCAGATATTTCCCAAAAATCATAAGCAAGCAGATAGAAGAAATATGAATTGGCCTGCAAAGCCATACACAATCTGAAAAGTTTCCAACAGACTTGATTCTAAGCTATCTCTTTTCATTTTTTTATTTATGAAAGTATATATTGTCTTAATCTGACTATAAAAGTATTACATAGTCATTATAAAGCCAGGTATTATATTGTAAGGACTTTTTTTTTTTTTTTTTTTTTAGAACCAGGGATTGAACTCAGACCCTTGCACTTGCCAGGGAAGTGCTTATTCTACTGACCCATTTCCTTGGCCCTGTAAGGACTTTTGAGAACAAACTCTTTTTTTTTTTGGTTTACATCCAACCTTTGACTTCCATCTTGGTTACTTTTCTCTCCTTGCAGGGAAAATGCCTGCTACCCATGACTAAAGAAGGAAAGGTTTGTTTAGCTCCCAGTTTGTGCAGGTTTCAATCCATAATAAGATGGCTCCAAGGCAGACTGACACATGGCAGAGGGCAGCAGTTCATGTTGGTGGAAAACAGTAAAATAGAGCAAAAGAAAGGAGCGCTGGCAGCTGCCAAGGAAGAGGCAAGCCTCTCTCCCTTCCTTATACTGCATTCAAGTTATCCACCCCAGGCTACTTACACCATAATCCCAGCAGCACTCATACTCATAATCCCAGCACTGGATCATGAATTAATCACAAACTCTAGAAGCCAGCCCCAGTGACTACATTAGGCTTTGGAGGAACAACTAGATACAAACTTTAACAACTTCCATCCCTTACATTTCTCTGTACTTCCTCTTTCTGTGTTCTTACACACAATTTGTTACATGGCTTTTCAAATCTTTCTTCATAAGCATGTATTCATAGTCTGAAAAAATGTGCCCACGTGTGTATGGATTTTTCTGTTGCTTGTTTTTTTTTTAATGTGCTCTCTGTCATTTTATTTTTAATTTATGAGTACATCATGAAAAAATTTGCTAGTCAACTGGTATAGCTGTACCTTATGCTTTAAAGCTTATGTACTATTCCACAGTATAGAAGGTCCATAGTTTTTCTACTTTGTGTTCAAGGTTTTCTGTTTCTTTTATTCATTCTTCTTGTTTCTTTTTAAAGCCTAAACAGTTTTTCTCTAAATACTTTTGGTTCTATATAATTTCATTTTGATGTCTTTATTTCTAAGGGAATAATTACCTGGAATGAGATTTTTTAGGTTGAGAAGTACTTTTTATTTTAATAAAACTCTAGATTGTCTAAATAATACCTAAGGCATGCGGTTATACCTTTTATCACAATCATCTATGTTAGTCAGGTTTCTAAGCCTGTGACAAAATGTCTGAGAAAATCAATTTGGGAAAGGCTTATTTTGACTCACAATTTCAGTTCACAGTCATTTGACCGTTTCTTTGAGTCTGCTGACTACAGAGTGTATCCAAGCAAAGAGCACATGGTGGAAGCAAGGACAGAAAAGCAAAAGGGGATTTAGTCCCAGTAGCTTTGGTGAGGACATTCCCCAAGGACCATACTTCCCTGCTTTAGACCCCACCTCTTACTAAGCTAGCCTTTAACACATGGATCTTTGGGAAATATTTGAAGTTCAAACCATTAGATCATCAAACATAAAAATGGTCACAAGGACCAGGCATGGAGCATGCCTGTAGTTCCAGCTACTCTAGAGGCTGAGGCAAGAGGGTTTCAAGTTCAAGTATATTTTGGGATAAAAAAAAGAAGATCCTGTCTTGATAGTGATGTTAAGGTTAACTGCCTCTGTTATAGGATAGTAATATCATTAAGATTCTCTTTTGGATGTTTAACAACTAAAGTTTGCAGACCAAAACTTAGATAGATGGGCTAAAAAGATACCCAACGTTTTGGCCCTAGCCCTTCAAGGTCAGTGAGGATTCAGGGCATAACAGAACCTCTGCTGTGACATCTTGTAACTCAGTGGTGTCCCAAATTTTCTGATCAAGGAGATTATGAGGAAAGTGGATTGACAATACATAGTGTGCCTAAGGAAAGTTACCTAGAGAGTAAAAATTCTCTCAGGCTTTCACAGAGAGCAAATTGGTCAAGCAATGGCTGTGACTCATCCAGATGGCTGACACTGACAAAAGATCCACAAGGTCTGTACATGGTTCCAGGGTAAATCCTGAGGAGATTTGACTGACTTTATCAGATAGCAAAAGTTACACTTTAGTTATATAGGTCTTGCTTTAGCTTGGTCTTAACCATCTGTTAGAAAAGTATAACCATGAAGTATAAAGAATAAAGCTATGTTAATATACTGAACTGTAAAAGGCTCAAGTCAACAACTTCAGGCAATTGCCAGTTGTGCTGATAACTCACTACTATTATGGACTATTGGACTATGTTGAGTTATTTTGCTGAGTTCAAGTGTATACAAAATTTGGACTGGCATCAAGTAGGAAAAAGTCCTTTAAAGAGTTACCAAAATACAGCTTCTCTTACAGCAATGGAACACCCATCTCTGACAAAACAAAATGAAAAGGGAGATATAAATAAAGGACCATTTTGTTGTGAAAAATGTGTATGTATATACAAGATAGACATACAGTTACTTTCTCTCTTCTTTTCAATGAGAAGAATGTCTATGAAGACATTGATGAAGTATGTCTATAAGACATACAGCTACTTTTTTCTCTTCAATGAGAAGAAAAGTTTGTACTAGTAGTGTTTAGATAGGATATTATGTCTGCATCTTGTCCTCAGTAACTACTAGGAAGACAATATACAATGTATCAATTATTGTAACTTTCCTACTAACCTGTTTTGAAACTGTTTAATTGCTATTTTATCTTTTTTCCTATTAAAATGAATAAAAATTTTTTTGAAAAGAAGATCTTGTCTTAAAAAAATATATAATTTATATAGATGTGGGAATTTGATCCAGTGGCAGAGTGTTTAGATTCGGTCCAAATATGAGAGAGAGAGAGAGAGAGAGAGAGAGAGAGAGAGAGAGAGAGAGAGAGAGAGAGAGAGAGAGA
>NW_004524728.1:7246629-7251947 GCF_000260255.1 Octodon degus | reverse complement strand
AGCCAGAGAAGGAGAGAGACAGAGAGAGACAGAGAGAGAGAGAGAGAGAGAGAGAGAGAGAGAGAGAGAAGAAAAAATGGGTTCAAACTAAAATCTGACTTTCACAAACTCTGACTCTTACTTAAATGTGTTTACAAACTTTTAAGTCCTTGATGAAGTACAGATTGAAATCCAAGAATCAAGTAGAGCGTAAGTTGCCAGAGACAGTAGATTTATTTGCGTATATCCCTATTGAACTTCTGAGCCTCTTCATATTCACAAAAATTCTCATTTTTTTGCATATAATGCATTTGAACTGGAAATTTCTATACAGCTTGTTAAGTTTGAGTCCTTATTTATTGAAATGCTCCCTTTATAATGTGTCATTATGTAATTATAAGAACTGAGAGCTCTAAGAGTTCCACTGACTAATACTGATTCTATCTAAGATATGGAGGGATCCTAAGTTCTCTAGAGTCTTTGTGAATAATTGTCTTGATGGAATGTGTCATTGAAGCATGCTGCAAAGTTATCTCATGTAGTGCTATGTTGGAGGTCTGTTTCCAAAGTGATTTTAACATGCATAAATTTTTAAAAGGAAGGAGACATTTATTTAAATTTACTTTAAAGATCACTGATTCAGGGTTAATGATTATATAGTTTATTAATCAAATATATTTAGCAGGGAAAAAAGCCAGCTACAATTCACTTACAATTGAGATTTTACTCCATTTTAACGTTATTTTAATGAGCTACAGATTTGAATGTGGGCTTTGTTCATCTGTTGCTTCCGCTCAATTGCAGTTTCACCCTAAGAAGACACAAGACAGATTGATCAGGCTTCCAGTCATTGTGAGGCTTAAATGAAGTGAATAAGGCCTTATGTTTCTAAACCAAATGAGAGGATTAAGGCAAAGAGAGAAAGAAGGCAAAAAATAAAAACTAAGAATGCACTACCCCCCAAAAACCACTTTACATGCTTTAAATAATCTGTTTGCTGTTGTTAAATTTGCTACAATGGGATTCCAGTTTTTCTGGGAAGGCATCAGAAAATAAACTCAGAAAAGTGAAAATTGTACGCATCTCTCCCAACTATGATGACTTCTATATGGAAGGGGAAATTTACTGTCTTACTTCATTTTGTGATATGCAGTAGTTTCAATGCAAAAGTAAAATCATTACAATTAAGTTAGGTTTTCTTCAGTGGATAATGTTCTTGTGTCTACATTTGAAAATATATTTAGCATCTACTACTTTGTTTAAAATTATTCCACATTATGCAGTTTGTTTAAATTGCAATAAAATTTATTTGAATTTAAAATGATTCTTGTGGCTAGTATTCACAGTCATATATTTTCAATACTGAGTGTGTTTTGGTAGACTTCTCTAATAGATCATAGAAGGTCTGGGAAGCACAGACTAGACAAATTTCTTCTTTTCTTGTGTGCAACTTGCAGATGCAGCCTAGAGAAGCCATGGCTCCTTATATACATTTTTTCTGTCATGATTAAACACGAGCTGTGCTGCTTAAGAAGAAAGAGGAACTTCATATTCAGGAAACAAAACTCACAGAGACCATGTTAAAACTAGAGGATGCTGCCTGCAACTTTGACGAACCCCATTAAATTAGATATTTGTTGACTTCTGAATTTCTGTAGCCCAAATTTCTGAACAGAAAAACATTTATGCTTCCATTATATTACTTTCTAAAAATGACATAGTTAATGTCAAGTTCATGAACTTTTTACATATGAGCTGCTTATTAACAAAACTCATATTTTCATGAGCTGCTATTCATGGTGGAATAATACAGATTTTGTGGGCTTATTTTAATAGATCAACAAATGAAAAAATTTGCAAAAGAAAATGCCATAATGATAAAATATGCCGCTTATACTATCATAATGATGACTAGGCCATTACCACAGAATTTTTATACATAGAAAATATGAATTTTCAGTGATTTTTATTATTTTAAGTATTACTTTTTAAATTAGATGTAGGCCCCTATAGACCCTGTACTAATACAAAATAATAATGATGATGATGATAATAATTTAGATATAGGTCAGGACAGTAAGCAATAGAGTTTTGGTAGTAGAGCTAGCTACTACAAACATCCTGTTATTGATGCTGTGTTACAAATACTATTTTAAATCACAATTTGTATACATTATGTGTTGGTTTTGCTTAAAGTGAAATAGAGATAATTTTCCCTTTATGCTTATTTTTAATTTGATTTATTCATATTAATATATTCCCAATAGAATATATATGATAAGAACAAAATAATGCCAAGCAAAATGGAGAAATTAAGGTATTTATAAAAACAGAAATGAAAAACAGCTAAAATATATGTGATCCAGACAAGATGAAGCCAAGGGCTCACTCACCTGCCCTCTACCAGCTTTGACAGATGTTTGTCTTGTACTGGAGTTAGTTGTATAACTTGGTGAATAACAAAATTGCTTATAATTTTAATAAAGAAGGTTTGGTTCTTTGTTTACTTTTTGGATGAGGTTCGTGTCAATGTTTTAGTTTATATTTCATATTAAAAATAAAACAAAACAGGAAAATTGAGATTGATTTCTCAGAGGAAGAATTTGGTAAGAGCTAGGTGTTTTTCTATAGTGTGTCATTTGTGATTATGTTTAACTTTGTAGTGTTTAAATTTTCATCTTTTGTTTTCTAATGATAGATTTTGCTTTCAGGAAAATGTTTTATTTATGTACTTAGTTTCTGATAGGTTTTTGCATAAAGCCAAAATAACCTTTGGAAGTAATTTACAAATAGATTAAATTCAAAATATAATTGAGAAGCTTTTAGCAAACTCTGCTGAAAATTATGTAGCATTTCCATTACACAGAGACCATTATCCTAGCTATTAATTACAATAAAACTTAAAATGTATCCACATACACTTTTATAATTGCATAATTTAAAGGAATATTTTTGACATGAGAGATTTGTATTTGTTTAACTAATGTCTTTTAAAATGTGTGCATAATATATATTTTCATCTACGATGTATGAATTAAAGTTGTAGAACCACATAGCTAGTCTTAAAAGAGCTTAATTCCCTTTTGATGGCATGTGTATACAACCATTAGGTAGATGTTTGTACATTTCTATGAGTATTAATATTTTCTCTAAATATTCTGTGTATCTAAGTAACCATGATTGTGGTTCATTTCACTTAATGATCATTCATATAAAATTAAAGCTGAGAATACTATTATTTGCTTCAACTGATGCTAGTTGCATTACTCTTCTATATTTTCACCTAATGGAGATTTTTCCAAGTATCTTGACTTTTTCATTTTATTGGGTTTTTCTTTTCATAATATAATTCTTTTCACAATAAGTTCAAGGTGAAGTTTTCAGGCTCAAAGCTATAAGTCAGTTTTTATGTAAACAAGTGACAACTGTCTTTGAAATCATTCTTCTATTAATTCAGCTTGACATTCTGTTATGTAAATGACTATACCTGTGTGCTTTTAAAAATTTCTATTTTCAATGGGCACATTAAACAATCTTTAGCTATTCAATGCTTTTCTGCAAATAAATGTGAAGTGAACATATTGTGCCTTAGATTAAAGGCCAGTAAGGCAGACAAAAGGGATACCATTGCAAATTAAACTATAAAGGTCTGAAGTACTATTAAGAGGTTCACAGATACTATGTTCCAGTCAGGCTCCATGAGGGCTGAATTCCCATTATGTTTCTAAGCCCTCCAAAAAGACATGGGAAGGGACCCAAAGTTACAGTCATCAAATGGAAAGCACTGAGACCCAGAGCACATGAATGTATGGCTGGGTAATGGGCCTTTCATCTTTGAAATAAAAACAGCACAGTTCAATTGGAACTGAATTTTCCCCCTTTGAGAAAGTTTGTTTTAATGAGTTTCCATTTTATGCGTGGGCTGCTCTTTAATCCAGGCTGTTCCATTGAAGTCTTACCCAATGAAGACACAAGACAGATTGTCCAACCTTGCGGCTATTGTTAGGAGTTGATGAAGTGTATGCGCCCTTATGGTTGATAGCAGAAGTAGATGGTCAAAGCCAATAAATAAAACTTTAACTCTGATTGTTGGGTGCTTTATGCTGAAAAGATTTCTATTAGCATAGATCTTTGGTTTTGAAGGACTTGTGAACCCAAAGGCAGCATGTAGCTCTGTCAAACAAACTAAGTCACTTAGACAAGCAGCAATCTGTCCCAGCCAGCAGAGAAACTCAGTTTGGCTTTTAAAATTCTAGACTCCTTTTTAGAAATAAGCTCTGTAAATATCTTGACAGACAATTAACCTAATGATATGTGAATACACTATACTCATTGGTTTAACATGAAAGTGCGGCTTAAGAGGAAGTACTATAGTTTGGGCTTTTTCTCTGGAAACTTTAAAGATGTAAAATTTACAATTAACAGCTTCATATGTTTAGGTAATTTATAATTTGGATGTGTGCGGGACAGAAAGAGATTTTTGCAGTGTTGTTTACAACACTAACCATCTCAAATGACATTTATATGATTTCCCCAAATTTTTATTCTTATAAATCTCAATTTTATTCAGTAATATTATTGACAAACAAGTAGAAATGAAACAGTGTCAAATCCAATTAGTAGGACAGTTTCAATAATTAATACTTTGCATATTATAGGTCCTGCTTTACCTTGGTCTTAAACATCCAGCAGAAAATTATAGAAACGAAGTACAAGAAGTAAAGCCATGCTGTTATGTTGAGCTGTAGGGGACTCAGGTCAAAAATTTCTGACATTGCCAGTCAAGCGGAAGACCCAATACTATTATGGACTACTGAACTCTTTTAGAATATTGTGCTGAGTTTACACACCTATAATATTTAAATGATGGAACTTAACCAAAAAAAGGGGGATACAGATGAATGTCTAATTTGTATCTGTGTATTCAATTCTCTTAATGAATAGAGGGATTTGTTCTAATGGTGTTTGTAAATAGGATGTCAAGTCCGCATCTTGTATAGCAATTAACCACTAGGAAGAATGTATGCAATGTGTTAATTATTGAAACTGTCCTACCAATTTGGTTTGAAACTGTCTTATTGCTATTTGTGTCTCAATAAAATTATGGAAAAAATACATTGCATATTGTTGTCTTAGTGGTTATTCATTGTACAAGATGCAGACATGATATCCTGTTTACAAACACTATTAGAACAAATCTTTCGAGACCCAGTCCTAGCCCAGGTCCGGTGAGTGTGCAGAGAGTTTCCTGCTACCCTGCGCCAGCGGGACCAGTCCCAGCCCAGGCGCAGCGTGGGCCGGACCCTCTCCCAGACCCTCGGGCCGCTCCCCACCACTCC
>NW_004524728.1:7199949-7238249 GCF_000260255.1 Octodon degus | reverse complement strand
TTAATGAATAGAATGATTTTTTCTAATGGTGTTTGTAAGTAGGATCAGAAGTCTGCATCTTGTACAGCAATTAACCACTAAGAAGAATATATGAAGTGTATTATTTGTTGAAACTGTACTTTCAATTTGATTTGAAACTGTCTCATTGCTATATGTTTATCAATAAAACTTTGAAAAGAAAAAAAAAGAACAAATCTTTCTGTTCATTGAATTAAGAAAATGTAGCTGTATATCTATCCTATTTTGAATATACAGATACAAAGTATCTATCCTATTTTGAATATGCAGAAAGAAAATGATCATTCATTTTTATTCCCTTTTTTGTTTAGTTTTGTCAGAGAAGGGTATTCCATTGTCATTCAAATATTATAAGTGTGTGAGTTCAGCAAAATATTCCAATGTTGTCCAGTAGTCTATAACCGTAGTAGGTTTTCCATAAGGCTGATAATGTCAGAAGTTGTTGACTTGAGCCCCTTACAGCTCAGCATATCAGTATGGCTTTACTTTTTATACTTCATTTTTATACTTTTTTGCTGAATGGTTAAGATCAAGATAACGCAAGACCTATATAACAAGAAATGTAACTTTTGTATCTGATGAGGTCAGTCAAATCCCCTCAAGATTTATCCTGAAACCCTGTACAGCAGTTTGTAGATCCTTTGTCAGTGTCAGCCATGTGGGTGAGTCACAGCCATTGCTTGACCAATTTGCTCTCTGTGAAAGCCTGAAAGAATGTTTTCCCTCCATGTGTAAATCTCAGTTTAGTTTTGGGGAATGATGTACATGGTCAATCATCCCCCATAATTGTCCTAAACTGTGTCAAAAACCTTGTCATCAGGTGAAGTTCCTTAAAAATCAACTATAGTGAACTCTAAATTTTATACTAACCACATATTAGACCCTGCTATATCCCAAAATGATCAAATCATGACTATTGTAACAGAACAGATGGTTCTTTGATGACCTTGAATAGATGAGTCTGCCCCTAATTGCATCACCACTGGATTGCTAAGTAGACCCTTGAGAAAATCTACCTCATGCTTACCTTCATGGTTATATTGAGGAAACTACCTCAGATAATTGCATAATGAGGGCTTCGAGACTACTGTAAAAAAAAAAAAAAAAATGGCACTGACTCTTTGCTTGGGCCTGCTCACATGCAATCGTCATTTGAAGCAGAAAAAAAAAATTGTCATCTCTGCTTCCATCATCTGTTTCTTTACCTCTGAGTCATTATATCTGACAGTTATGTTGGATTCTAATAACACCAGTTCTGACTGATGAACATTTTATGATGAGTCAAAGCTACCTAATCCACCACTGCTGACATTAACAACTTTCTTCTCGTCCTGTTATGTACAAGGTCCCAAGGGATCAATCCTGAGATTGTATTCAACAAAACTATTACTTGACCAAGACTATGTGACTGTGCGTGCTTTTGATGCCTTTGTCTGTATGATCTGAGAAAGCATGTCAATACCCCCAAAGGTGGAGCTAGAAACACTGGTCCCCTTGTCTTCCCAGTACAGATAAATGATTAAGGTTCTTTTCCTGCTTTTTACCATTACTCCTGTGCTTGGTATCTTTGAAGTGAATGTCTAAGCTTGATTTGTTGGGACCCTAAGAGTTGGGCTTCTGGTCTGTGACATGGGTTACAATTGTGTGGCATAGATACAAATGCAGTCCTTAGCCCACATATTGCATTTGCCATTCTACAATGCTGTGTTTTTTTTTTTTTTTCACATGCCTCAGTTGAGCTACTTTGCCTCCAGGAAGCTCCCTCAAGCTTCTCCCCCAAACAGTTTCTATTGGCTCATCTTAGACCGAAAGAACAATGTCATAGTTGCATCATATACTTTTGCAGAAGAGATGCATAAGGAAGACTCTATAATGCCCTGCATAAGATGCATAAGGAAGACTCTATAATGTGGGCTCCCTGTCAAGGCAGACAGTTCCATTTCTAAGTGCCTACACATTGAGCACATAGGTGGAGGGGCTGAAATAGCATGTCTCCTTGGCTACTGGACTCCTTGCCTGTAAGGAGTATAGCCATCTTTACCCTTGTACTAACAGTAAAGTAACAATTGTTAATAATGCTTATGTTGCACTTCTAGTAGTAAAAAATGAAAAACTCTCTGATACAACTGTAGCATAGAGGTCTGTTTTTCATGCAAGCAACTACATTGCCTACATCATGGCAACTTCCAGAAATCAGTGATTTATATTCTACCTAGGTTTTTGAAATTCTAAACACTAAATACACCAACATATATTGCATAAATGGCCTCACATGTATGTTAAATGCGCTTGTATAATCATGGTAGTTAAGGATGGATTATGGGAACTTCATGTCTATATGATAATCTACAAAATATTTATACTAATGAATTTAAATAATATATTTTAATTGTTGCCTAAATATATGTTAGAATTACAGTACTTTACTAGGTATTACAGTATTGTATTACAATATCACAGTGATTTGGTAAAGAATTTTATATTAAATTATTTTTTCTAAAGAGATGTACTATTAAAGCTATGCATCAGAATGAATGTAGTGCTCTGTTTTGATTCCACATATGTTAATTTATACTTGTAGACTTCCTAAAAGTAGGAGAGACAAATATGATTTAAAGGAGTTATTCAATTTCACCTCATTAATCACATTTCAGTGGTTCCCACAAATGATAGAGAATAGCTTAATAAACAGAGAATTTTCTCAGCACTCTCAAATGTTCAGCCAAAGTTACTGAAAAAATTTACATGATAATTAGTAGTAACAGCATGACATCTCTTTGATGTTGTTCTGACCTTGGTTCTATGTCCCTTTACCCTTTGAACAATACATTAAATAGTTTAGACCTGTTTCCACAGTAATTTTCCATCTATATTTATAAACTTTAACATATCTCAATGATGTCAAACAACTTAAAAATATTACTATCAAAAATTTTACAAGAATTTTTCCCTCCTAGAAAGGATAATTTAAATCAGTACTTCTTCCTTATCTATGAGGATTACATTTCAAGACTTTCAGAGAATGCCTGAAACTGTGAATAATACTAAACCTTACATATACTGAATTTTTCTATATGTGTACATTTATTATAATAAAGCTTATTGTGTACATTATTTACAGGATGGAAATTAATGACAGTGATTTTAGCAACTCATCTAATATCAGCTTTGTGAATATCTCCCTATCAGAATATCTTCTTGTACTTACTCTTCTTGGGCTGATGTGAGGTGCAGTGATGCATTGTGCTGGAGAGAAAGGAAGCAAAGGACATAGTCACTGTGATGTAGTGTTGGGCTACTGTGGAAGTGCTCCTAGAACTTCAGCATCGTGATTCAATGTTAATTTGATTACATTATCAAAGGGGCCACTTGGTGGTGGATAGGCCAGATGGGCAGTGTCAGTAGGTGCAGACATAGATACAAAGAGGTGATTTATGTCCCAGGTGGGGAAGAATGAAGTGGAATGAGACTTCATCTTGCAACTTACAACCTTTGACAATTTAAAATTTAGAAACTATTCCTTGACTTTTATACTTCATATTTTCAGATCCAAGTTGACCACTAATAGCCAAAGCAGTGGAAAGTAACAACGAGAAGGGAGCAACACAGACAGATGCCCACGTTAAAAAGAAATAGAAATCTTTGAAGTATATCACAGATTCTAATTTCTACCAAATTTCAAGATAGCCACCATATAAAGACACAGAATTCCAGATTTCCAGTCTGTAATTCATTGGTTGTAACCATCAGGATGTCAGGTCCTTTACCGAAGTGTCACATTTCTTTATTACTGGACTTGGTTATTGGGTAGTTTGATTGCCAGAAAAGGTATATGGCAGTCTCATTTGTAACATACACTGTATCCTACATAGTTTCACAACATTCCTTCTCTTTGCAACATTAAACTAAATAATGATTTAAAATAAGAGCAAATGTTGAATTTCTACTGTCAATTATTTTTTAACTTATTGTCATTGTGTGCAGCCATTTGTCCTGAGAGTAAAGTGATAAGGACATCCGTTTTCATGCGGTATGTGACACAGAACCAGAAGTGGGATGCTGTCGTGTCCAGACCTGTCCATCACTGAGGAGTGACCTTAGACTTCCTGATCAATTCTGACAAGTCACTGACAGTTTGCAGGGGAAGCACATATGTGACAAAGGACAGCGGGGCTCTATGTGTCAGCAAGAACCCTCTGATGGCAAATAAAAGGAGTCAAGTTGCTGACAACTCTGGTATTTGAATTTCTTTTGAAATGTGACTTTCAAAAATCACAGGTACATTCTTCTATGTACACAGTTTTCTTATTGTAATAGTTCATGCCTCAATGACAGGTTCGATTGATGAATGATAACTTCTTCTTCATCTTTTTACCAGTTTGTTCATGGGCTGGTCACATTTATTACTATCCTGAATGATAAGAAGTGAATTGTTATTCTTTATTAAAAGTAGAACTGAGTTACAGTGTTTACAAATCATTGTTAGTGTTCAAATGAGCCTTTCAAGTTTAAGTTAAGTGTTAATTGTCCCTTACACAGATAGTAAAGAAGGGGCATGATGGTTAAAGTGTGGATGCTGAAGCCAAACCAGCATGTGGGTTTGTGACTTGCTTCTGTCTTTCTAATTTTTTTGGTACAGGGCCTCACTACATAGTTCAGACTCATAGTGATAATCCTGTCTCAGCCTCCCCAGTGCTGGGATTACAGGTGTTATGCTACCACACCCAGTTTCAGGGCTGTGGGCACACAGCATTCAGTACCTGGGGATCAAACTCAGGTCCTTATGCTTGCCAAGCAGGAGCTTATGCCTCCAAGCTATCTCCCAGCCTCATGTTTCTATTTTGCTATAGGTCAGCTTAGCACACCATCATGTAATCTTTCTGGTAATTAGAATTCTTATCTATGAAACAGGAATATCAAGAGACCCTCTCTATTGATTTTGTTAGGAATGCAGTATATCGTTATTAGTGAAGTGCTTAGAACAGAGTATGGTATCAGGTAGGTGTTTCTGTTATTAAATTACATTGCTGAAGTTTTACATGTACAAAATATACCCAGTATTCTATAGCATAATGCAAAAAGAGAAAGCCTATGAGTTTGTAATTCTGATCACATTTGTGAAAAGTTGGTTATTGTTCTTGAAATTTTTGTTTCTTTCTTTCTCTCTTCTTTGAGAATTCCAGATACTTGTGTAGCTTAGATTCTTTACATTATTCCACTGGTTGTTATGACGTATTTATTTTAAGCCATTTATTTCTTTTCCTATCTTTTGGTTAGCTTTATTGCTGTTTCTTCAAGTTGGTACTCTCATCTGGTGTGGTTTACATTAGATATTTTATTTTTCATATTTTATGTTTTTGGATTTTTTTGTTATGTATTTAGTACAGAGTCTACAGGGTCTCACTACATAGATTGGACTGGTAGTGATCCTCCAGTTTTCAGACTCCCAAATGCTGGGATTGCAGGCATGCGCCACCATGCCCAGTCTTAACGGGGATGGGGCCAGCATGGCACACTGGGGATCAAACCCTGCTGCCTGAGCCTGCCTAAGCAGGCACTTTAGTCTGCCGAGCTATCTGGCCAACCCTTATTTTTCATATTTTAAAATTTGTATTTTTATCTAACATTTTTTCATGTTCATATTTTCTTCTATACTATAGAATGAGTGTGAAAAATTTAAACAAATTCTGTTTTAACATACTTATCTGCTAATTCCATTATTTCTGATCTTTTTGAATTTGCTTTTGTGGACTGATCTTTTTTTCCATATTTCCATGCTTCTTTGCATGCGTGATAGGTTTTTATTGCATGCTAGATATTGAGAATTCTATTCTTTTGCATGCTGGGTTTCATCACATTCCTTTGGACAGTACCACACTTTGTCCTGGAACACAATCAAGCTTCTTGGTGTCAGTATGATTCATTTGAAGTTCGTTTTTAAGCTTTGTGAGGATGAGTCTGGAAATAGGCGATTTTTGACAAGTTTCATATACTACACTCCTTGTTATTACTCAGCTCTTTATTCTTAATATTTTATTATATATTTGCTATCAAATGAAGGTGAATAAAAAATTTCAAGAGGCTTTTAAGTCTGGAAAGAATATCAGTATAAACAAAACATCTTCAGGCATTCTATGGAAACTGCTTTTGTATTTGTTGGTGTCAATCTTTCCCAAGTTTATGTGTAAATGTTCAAACCAAATATACTCATATCAGATTTTCTTTTCTTTTTGAGATTCTTTTTTGGTCCTACAGTGTTTAAGAAAGCTAATCATACAAACTTTATATTATAAGAATATACATATACACATGTATAGTGTTATGTACTTATAAGAAAAGAAAAAAAACATGTATAGGTATATGAAAAGGGATAAATTACAAATGGGAATATATATATGATTATATATAATAGAGGATAAAATGTTATTATAAAAATTATAAAAATTCAAGAATTTATTCAATAAATACAAGTGTTTGACCCACATATGCCAGTTATAGATCTGGAGCCCCTGTCATGAACAACAAAGTCATTTCAAAATGCAAATTCAAACCACAAAGTCAAGTGATGACAATATGTATATACAGGGTTGGACTTAGAGTGATCCTCCAACTTTCAGCCTCCCCAGTGCTGGGATTAAAGGTATGAGATCCATGCCCAGACCTGATACTCAGTGCACCCTGGGGCAGAGCTGGTGCTGCATATGGTGTCAGGGATTGAACCTAGGTCCCTGCACTTGCCTAAGCAGGCGCTTAGTCTGCTGAGCTATCTCGCTGACCCTTATAAAATATATTTTAAAATGAAGTCTTTATATGTGCCTTACCACTCTTAAAGTGATGTGATGATGCTAACACTGAGTTAGTGGTAGAAAACTTACCCCTCGGCAGATTGGTCTATTTCCTCTTCTGCAGTCCAGATTGTAAAAGCTGCTGATAATAGCCAATTTCCAAGAAGTTTTTTTTTAAAAGTATTGTTGATGTATATATACTTCTGTCTTGTCATACTGTTTTTGCAGATATAAATTGAATTCCCATTTTTTGAGCTTTAGGGTGTAAAGTTCAAAAAGATTCTGAATTACAAAAGAAAAGTCAGGTTGAACCATCACAACACATGTTGCTGCTGCTGCTGCTGCCGCCTTTGAGGCTGCTGCCACTAGCTCTGATTCCCTTACTTGTTATCATGTGATGGTGGTGTGGCAGAGGCTCTGTTCTTTACTTCTTTTCATTCTTAATAGAACCATGTGATATGAAGGGTAATGATAACATGGAAGAGAAGAGAAAAGATTGGCCGTAAAATAGTTTTAAAGTATTTATGAAAATGTGACAGTCACCAAGACAGAAGTAATTTTTAATCTGTTTTATTGAAAGTGCTATAATAAGATGATTAGCACATGGTACATTGCTCATTGTAAATTGGAATTAGCATTGTTCATTTGATCAGTGAGTAGAAGGCTTTCTGAGAAGGACTTATTTGGAAAGCCCAAATCAAATCCTACAGTGTTTTCTGAAAGAGAGGCATATAATAAGAATATGTAGAGTTCAAAATAGCCCTCCCAAGAGGACTTCCTCAGTATCCCTGCCTGCATGAAAGGTAAATGCCCCGCTTAACTAGTTTCCAAAGAGATAAGTCAATATTGAGTCCAAAACTAGATCAGAGGGGTCACTGTAGATGTACCCAGAGATCTTTTTCTACAGATCTTCACTTCTTTCTCTAAGAGAGGGACTTATTTCACAAAATGACAGATGACAAAACCAACACTGGGCAGATGGCCTTCCCTTGGCACCTCAGCCTGTTTGTATTGCCACCATTTGTCCCTTCCCAGAGAGTAGTGATGATGGGCCACTCTGCAATGACCGCTCCTAGGCAGTAGGGCCGCCAAGCAGGAATGATGCCAGGAGGTTTACCATGCAGCTGTGAAGTAATTTTCTCTCAGCTGTGAGTTGTGTAAAAATAGAGGACTGGGTTGTCATGATTCTACTGTTCACAAGTTGTTGCAGACCTTTGTATACTGAGCTGATAGAAAAATATGACCAACAGTCTTGGCATTAAGGTTTCTTTGCACCTCCAGTGAATCTTCTTATGTTGGATCAAACTGCCAAAGACTTAACAGTGAAACTCACCACCCCCATCTGGCCCAGTGGGATTCCTTTCCCATTTCTAAAAGCAGAACAAGAACAGAAATGGGCAATTTGCTAGGTACTTAATTCTATATGTACAATTTCTTATGACGGTAAATGTCTTAGTCACTTTCCTCCTTGCTGGAACCAAAATACAGGGCACCTGGGATTACTGAAGTTTATTTTGGCTCTCATTTTAGTCTGTAGTCAGCAGGGTCCAAGGCAGAATGATAAGGCGTAGGGGCATGGCAGAGGAAAGCTGTTACCGCTTGGCAGCCAGGGAGCAGCGTGAGAGGGGCAGCATGGGAGCCATGCCTGCCTTGTACTGCCCCCACCGAATGGTTTCTGTCCCCCAGACCCAGAAAGCACTTGATAGCACTACCATAATCATGTTTTCTTCCAAAAACCTCACTTAGGAGGGCATGAAACTCTTGGAGAACATCTAGATATAAGTCATATCAGTAGGAAAAATATTGATATGATGATAGAAAAAAAGACACATAGTTTTGTTTTTTAAGATCTTGCTGGGCTGGGGAGATAGCTCAACAGTCTAAGCGTCTGACTGGTGATCTCAGGAACCTGAGTTCAAGGGCCAGCCAAATAGCTTAGTGGATTAAAATGCCTGCAAGCAGGTGGAGGGGCCAGGGTTTCAATCCCCTGGCCTCCCATGCTGGGGCATGCTGAGATAGCAATTGAGACTGGGCCTGGGGGTGCACACCTGTAATCCCAGCTCTTGGGAGGCTGTAAACAAACGGATCACTATGAGTCCAATCTAGTAGTGAGATCCTGAACAC
Organism: Octodon degus; assembly: GCF_000260255.1. Taxonomy (NCBI): domain Eukaryota; kingdom Metazoa; phylum Chordata; class Mammalia; order Rodentia; family Octodontidae; genus Octodon; species Octodon degus. Next base: position 7,229,322 of record NW_004524728.1, on the reverse strand, counting down.
CCTGTGGACTATTCCTGAAAATACACACACAAAAAAAAAAGACCCGAGTTCGATCCCCACCAGCCATGAAAAGTGGGCATGGTGGCACACGTCTGTAATCCCAGCACTGAAGAGACTCACTATGAGTCCCCGTCCCAGCTGCATAGCAAGACCCTGTTTTAAAGTATTGCAGAGTAGATGTTTCTTTTCAAAAATTAGGTTGCCTTGGGCTGGCAGATAGCTCAGCAGTCTAAAGCACCTGCTTAGGCAAATTTAGGCTGGTGCAGGAGACTGCGGTTCAATCCCAGGCACCACATGCCACGCCAGCCCTACTTTCAGGATGGGCTGGACTGGCAAAAGAAAAAAAATAGTCTGCTTTTGTGTTATAAGTAATTTTAAATATGCAACTTAATTTAAAAGTATTTCATCACTTTTATAAGGGGCTTTACATATTACATATTTCTAAACATATATCAATTAAGATATACATTATACATTTGTATCCATTAAAATATATTAGTATATGTTATCAACACTTTACAAAGTGTTTTGTATCTACATATTCATGTATTACTCCACTATTGATTTATCCATTTGTACAATTTATTGAGTTATGATTGTACTCCCATCAGGAAACTATAATGGTGTATGATGCTTTCTTTTTTTTTCTTTTAGTTTTTTGGGAAAGGAAATGTTTACTGAAAATTTCTAGCCAAATTTTTAATTTTAATTATTAATGTTTATTAATTTCACAAAATATTGAGTTTCAGTGTGTGGAATATATTTTGATCATAGCTACCCCTTACTGTCCTCCCTTAGTTCCTATGAAACAGATTTTAGAACCTACAAACACTAAGTGTCCTCAGTGAGGTACAGAGTACCAGCAGAATGTAGAGAGAGAGTGAAAAAAAGATTGCTTCCAAAGTCAGAGGAATTGGGAATATAACCAAAGTATGAGAAGAAAGGCCTAAGCTACCGCCTGGTACTTAAGAGCTGCTTCAACTCTGTATACTCCTGGAATGAGTAACAAGGGAGCAAATGACAATATTGCATTTAGCCATACAAAATGAGCAGGGTGGAAACTACATCTAAGCAAAGACAACCCTGTGAGGAAAGGAAGAGAAAGGAGATTATTTACAGCAAGTTTAGGGAATGGAGTTCACAGCAGTCTAACTGGATTTTAGGGAAGAGTGTTTCGCAAATGTAATCAGTCTACCATATATATATTCAGCTTCTGCACCTGAGATTTCAAACACCCAGTAGTAGAAATATTTTTTAAAACATTATGTCTGTATTGATCATGTTTAAATTTTGTTCTTATTATTTCCTAAACTATACATGGTTAGCTATTTAAGTAACATTTATGTTGTATTGGGAATTGTGCATAGTTAAGAGACAAAATTTTCCACGAGGGACTTGAGTATTTGAAGCTTTGGGTACTTGAAGTGAGGATCCTGGAATTATCTCCCACAGATACGTAAGGACAGTTTTAGTTTGGAAACAACTAGCATAAGGCCTAAGATGCTGTTCTAAAGCATTTTGCTTTTTATCTGTACCATGGTAAGCTTGAGAGTTTTAGACAGGAGAAACAACAAGGTCTGATCTATACTTTACCTATTTAGCTGTAAACAACTATTAGATGATGAGGGAAGAGAGAGCTTCCAGAGTCTGAGACCAGTGCAGTCAGTTAGATTAAACCTGCTGAGGTGTTTGGCTGCTTGAACAATACCTGCTCTGATCATCTGAACCCAAGGGTTACCTGATAGAACTGAACTTGATGCAGCCTACAAAACAAACAAAAACATTAATCAAGTACTGTAGCAGGGTGTTGTCTATTATGAAACCAGAATAAAATCAGTGGCTCCATGTGATGAAATGTGATATGCAATAGCTTACAAAATGTAAACATCAACATAGTCAAACATTCAGAAATCAAATCCGTTGCTATATTTTACATTGTTTTTGACAGTTGTTACTTAGAAGAATACTTTGCTTTCCCCTTTTAAATGCCATACACTGTAGCACATTTGTTTTCTCTCTCTCTCTCTCTCTCTCTCTCTCTCTCTCTCTCTCTCTCTCTCTCTCCCCGCCACCTAACCAGGCCCGACCCTGCTTAGCTTCCAAGATCAGATGGGATTGGGTGCATTCAGAGTGGTATGGCTGTAGACTCTCTTTCTTTCTGTATCTTTCTCTGTACGCAGCTATCTACCTACCTACCTATCTGTCTATGTTTAGCTATCTTTCTCTGCCTCTCTATCACAGTTGGAGTCAAATCCAGAGTCTACTGATGGAGCTTAGGTGCTAGGCAAGCACTCTACCACTGAGCTACAATCCCCATCCCTTAAGCTTTTTTCTTATGCTTGTTATACAAATTATGGTTCTATTATACTTTAGCTCTAAGTTATCTTTCTTTTGTATGAGGTATCATACTTTCAGTATGTTTGAGATCTACTTCACTCTTTGTAAGATACACAATCAATATAATAATTACAGAAAATGTTCAAATTTACTCTTTTAAATTTTTATGTATTTGATAGAGGTTCTCACTACACAGCTCCAACTCATAATGTTCCTCTTGTTTCAGCCTCCCTAGAGCTGAGATTACAGGCATGCGACACCAAGCCTGGTTTCAGTGGCCAGCTTGGCGTGCCCTGGGCAGGGCCAGCACTTCATATGGTACTGGGGATCAAACCCAGGACCTTGTGCTTGCCAGACCAGCACTTAGACCCCTGAGCTATCTCTCCAGCCCAACATTCAAGCTTTTTACAAATATTTTTTTAAGTTCTAGAAGTCTTCTTTCTTAAAAATACAGTTGCATTAATACATTTACAAAGTATTAATTGAATGAGTTTATGTACACGAGTACACCCACTTTGCCAGGAGTGTCCTTGTGCCCATTGTTCTGGAGGGAAGAGGGAGGAAGAAAGCTAATCCTCATCACTTCTTTCTGAGGGTTAGTTCCATCTGTTGGAGTGATGTAGACCAGTGCACGTCAGATCAGTTAAGACAAATTAGCATGGCTTCTGTGGAGGGAGGAAAGAGAAGGCAAGTACAGAGTAGAGAGTCTCTTGGGCTATGTAGAGGAAATCTTTCCAACTACATACACCACACTAGTGGACAGGAGCTTCCTTTCTAGCATACAAAAACACACTTTCACAAGTATCTTCTGGCTTCCTTGAAGGACAAGTGTATGCTAATTTTTTATTGTGACTTGTGCCGTGTGTGACTGAGTCTAATCACTAGCCTTTTCACTGTTGGGACATTAGATAGAATAAAATATATGTATTGTGTACATTTATATATTCAAGAATACAATAAATGCATATTACAAATAGCTATGACTTTCTAATGAAAGAATAATTCAGAAAATACATTTAATTAAAAAGTCCTCATTAAATGATTAAATGTGATTATGTGGCATTATTTTAGAAACCCTGGCTGACCTCAGGGTGATCAATGTGGAAAGTATCATTTAAGTATTTTGCAATCATCACAAAATATTTTAACCTTTTTAAAATCTTTACATATACATTTTTTATTGTCTTTTCTGCAAACTTTGTAAGTATCTTCATCATTTTATTCTATTGTTTTTCTCATGGCATGTTGTTCTGCAAACCCATGAGTACTTCTCATAAATAGTTAAATGGGAGGATTTCACAGCACATAGAGCAACAAACTAAAATGTCTAGGCTGCTTAGTATTTCTGATGCTGATGTTATACTTAAAAAATATTTTATTCATACATTTGTGGGTTTTCACAGGAGGCTTTTTTTCCTTTAGAATGCAGTGCACAACAAAACAATGATTCTTAGGTTTTTCAAAGTACCAAAGAAAAGTGGCAGAATATTGGCCAATCATGAGAATGTAATAAGGATGTCATGTTGGGTGGGGTGTGCTGGGAGCCACTGTGGGAACTCTGTAGAGAGCAGAAGATGATATCTCAGAACCTCAGAATTAATTATATTGCAGGCAATAACACTTAGATCTCATTTAAACTTGTTATGATTTTAACAAAATATTTATAGTAAATAATATCTGCATTAGAAGGTGATACTCTGTTGTCTAATGTTAGTTGTTCCATGCAAATAACTTAGTGTGGAAGTACACGGAGACTGGACCCTGCAGAATGGAGAGGCATGTCCTTTGCCTTTCTCTTCCTCAGCCCATGCTCCCATAGTCTGACATTTCAAGAAACCCATAAAAAACCAAGGTAAGACTTACATCACTAGTACTTGTGATTCCCAGAATAGTTCTTCCTACCTGTTTCCCTTCCTTCACTGCCCAGTGTACATCTTTTGACTTCCTGATAGGCTTTTATAGTGATTTTTTTTTTCAGGGATTGAACTCAGGCCTTTGCGCTTGCCAGGCAAGCACTTATTCCACTGAGCCATCTCCCCAGCCCCTATAGTGAAATTTTTTTAAAATAACTTCATACTGTTTCTTCTCTGGTTTTCAAAAACAGCTTCAGAGTTCCAGAGTTTGTGAATTATCAGAATAGGGAGGATATTAAATTTAATTTTAAATTTTGAATCTTTAGAAAATAAGTTAGTGTCTTAGAACATGTAAAATATCCCAAAACTAAGTTAATAAAGGTTATTGTTCTGATGAAATGATTTACTAGTATAATTTGATGGTAGCCTATGGCCAGTATAGCCTGCCATGTTACTAAGGAGACTTTTCATTCCAAATGACAGAGGAGTGCTGTTCTTAGTGATTAGCTTTTGATTAGAAGTCATATTTACAGTAGGGTTTTTGCACTACTGTGGCATGATTGGATGTGTAAAGTCTTTGTTCATTCATTAAATAAATAAAAAGAGGAAGACCTTAGTCTATCTTTTCAGTACCAAGTAAATCCCAATAAGTAAGCTTGTACTTTTACCAAGACAAGAACTTCCACCTAGAGATGACATTTACACATCAGAAAACTGATTGATTTGTCATTTAACAAGGGATGTGGTCTTGAATCAGACAAACATATTAAAATGGATACCAGACTCTGGAATTTGGGAAATAATGTTGGCTCCAATATTCATTTTGTTGGCCTCTTGGGATGTTCAAACCTAAATGAAAATGAAATTCATTAAGGATGAAAGCATTATCTTAGCAACACTCTCAGATTTTCATTTTCTCACTGGAAGGCTTGTTTGGTATACACATATGCTCAATAGCTACACATTTTGAGTTTTCAGGTGTAGATTCTAAATGCATACTAATGTGTCATTGTTTAAAGCCAAACCATTCAAGGTTTCCAACACAAAATCTGACTCTGTGAGGTATTAGATTGCATTAAGTGAATGAATCGCTCAGTTATAATGCCTGCTTTACAGTCCTGTTTCTATCTTTTATAGCAACATAAATACCTTTTCTTAAATACTTTTTTTAAAAGGAAGAACATTTTAAGCTACAGGAACCTTTGTTCTTAACAATTGAGGAGTAACTATTTGCCAGTGAGCCATTGCTATTCCTGTGCTACCTTTGAGGTGAAATTTAAAGATATTACTTGATTGGAAAAGCTTAGAAAGGTTTGACTCAGGTCTTCCTGTTCTTGGTAGTGACTTAGAACAGCCTCTCTTTCAAGAAATAATAATTGTATTGTGATTATTTCATTATGTATTAAAAAATCAGGACATAAAGTAAACCTAATTAGCTTCAATCAATAATAGAATTTAGAACAAGAACTTTTTTTTGTGGCCAGCTCAGCCCATCCTGGGGGTGGGGCTGGCATGGCATGTGGTGTCAGGGATTGAAGCACAGTCCCTGTGTGCTTGCTTAAGCTTGTCAAAGCAAGCACTTTAAACTGCTGAGCTATCTCACTGACCCCAAGAACTTTTTCTATCACATTGAAGAAATCAAGATTTCTAATTATAGTCTACATATCAGAAATCAGATAAGTGAAGGAAACTTTTAAAATTGACAACTATCTTAACAACTATTTCTATTTATTGTTATTAGCATCTTGATTACCAAAATTAGAAAGATGAGAAAGTGTATACTTAAATTATTAACAATTTTTCAAGTAGCATATGGAAAGAATGATTATTTTGGAAACAGTGATCTTCTTAGACTAAGAATATAAGAAGAGCACCTAAATTTTGTTATCTTCTAGGTAAGAAAACTTTGTTTCAAGAATATTCTATGAAATGTTTTCAAAGAGAAGTGTGTTGACCTAAAAACAGCAACAGAAATTCTCCAAAGAATAATGATTCTTATTTGCGAATAGCAGAAAATTGCAATGTAAACTATGAATGCATTCACAGATGCTAAACCAGTGCAAATTTTTAAAAGCAAAATATGGGTTACATAAAACATTTTAAAATAATAATCATTGATCACTATGATTAATGAGTGGTGTAAGTCTAAGATTAATCTCTAAGATTAAACAGTCTAAGAATAGACCTGTTTGCAGCATATAATATTGTGGTGGCCTTTGTTTAAGTTGGGGTTCTGACAAAGTTTTGTGAAGAGTTCAGGTTATTGGGTAAAAGAGCCCTACCCTCATAACATATGAATATTAATTTTGATTTGGTTAAAGTTAATATAAATTATTTCCTCTTGATTCTGACAGCATTCACACATATTGTCATGAACATCAAATATGATGGCATCAAATTAAAAAGTCTTTAATGCTTTTTTCCAAAGAGTGTGTTTCTAAATGGGTGTTTGATAAAAGTAGTACTTAGCAATCTAAAAAAAAAAGCTCAGTTTACACTTGCTGGGTCATAATGACTTGCATTGTAGAGAGATTATATATACACCACAGCATTAAATATGCCAGATATTAAAGTGCCATGATTCTGAACTTTATTGTTCTCACTGAATCATGATATTGTCTTGATACTTTCTAGCATTTTCAGTACAATTATTAAAACACTTATGATGGCTCTAAAGGACAGTAATTGGAAAAGAAAGATGGCCTGTACTGAATGAAATTTTTAATTAATCTTTCACTGTTAAATTGTTCAAAATTAATCAAGTATATTGCCTATAAGAAGGCAACTGTACTTTACATACCTCAGTATCATCACCACCTAGTCATATATTAAGAATTAATTTTTAATTTAAAAGTATATTTAACTGCAAAACCATCAATTCTAAATAATTTTATCATCCCCTTCCCCCCAGATAATTTTATCAAACCAAAGAAGATGATAAAGAGAGAGCTTTATGCTTAATATTTAAGGTTGGTTTTTTTGAGGGGGTCATGGACTTCGAAACATCAAATTAAGACATATATTTTTATAAAATAATTAATCTTATTTGGAGAATACTATCACTCCCTTGTCCATTCAACACATATCATTAAAAAGAGTGATGTTTTAGGTACTGAGAAAGACTATGAAATGCAATAGCAATTTTCTGGTATATTAAAAGGCAATAAAGAACTTGAATTATAATCATATTGTACATAAATATCCTTAGGGATATTTGAGAAAATTGTAGAAAAATGATCACCTTGTCTCCCCCACAATGTTTTGAACTATGCAGATTACATTTTTCCTTTTGTCTTTGCTATTTTACCACCTCAACACACCAGAGTGTTATGATACACTCTACTAGACACAATAATCCATATGGCAGTGCTCCAAAGCTGGATGGAGGAGGTCAGTTCTTCCTTTGCAGGACCTGGGAATAAATGAGAATCCCTTGATTTTCTGCTTCAGCTTGCAATATTGATAAACACATTATGCTTAGTTGTTTAGACCATGGAGATAAACCTAGGTTACAAAATACCAATAGATACATCATACATAGTTTTTAGTTAGACCACAAAGATAAATGTCTCAATACACCCAATGTACAGTTCTTAGGGTGCTAATTTAATCAGCATAACTAGGTAGATTTCCCTAATAAATTAAGTAGTTAAGTAGATGTTTTGTGCCACACAAACATAATCAGTGTGACAGCATAAAGCACATTTTTTACATTATATCCATGTATATTACGGGTTTTTTTCCATAATTTTATTGAGAAACAAATAGCAATGAGACAGTTTCAAATCAAATTGGTAGGACAATTCCAATAACACATTGCATACATTCTTCCTAGTGGTTAATTGCTGTACAAGATGCAGACATGATATCCTATTTACAAACACTATTAGAGCAAATCCCTCTATTCGTTAAGAGAATGTAACTGTTGGACTCATAGAATATTTTGCTGAGTCCATGTATACTTATGATCAGGACCATTCTAAAGTAAATGTGCCACAAATATTCCTCAAAGCAAGAATAGGATAAAATATCGTATTTCATCAATTACAGGAATTAAGTTAAAAATGTTAGTGCTGGAGCATCTTTAATCCCCATCTTTAAGAGACTATAAGAAGCCGTTTCAAAAGGCTAAAAAGGTGCTGGCAAGATAGCTCAGTGTAGTAAGTGCCTGCTTTTGCAAGAGCAGGGACCAGAGTTTGATACCCGGTCCTGCATGCTGTGCTAGCCCATCCTGCTGGAGCACACTGAGCCAGCGACCGAGTCCAGATGTAGTGGTACGCAGCACTGAGGAGGCTGAAAACAGAAGGATTAAGTGTGCCTAAGGAGAGTCACATGGAGAGAAAACATTCTCCCAGGCTTTCACAGAGAGCACATTGGCTAAGCAATGGCTGTGACTCATCCACATGGCTGACACTGACAAAGTTTCTACAATCTGAGATACAGGATCTCAGGATAAATCCTGAGGGGATTTCACTGACCTTATCAGACCCAAAAGCTACAACTCTTGTTGCGTAAGTCTTGCTTTATCTTGGTCTTAACCATCCAAGAGAAAAGTATAAAAATGAAGTATAAGAAGTAAAGCTATGCTGTTATGTTGAGCTGTAGGGGACTCAGGTCAACAATTTCTGACATTGCCAGTGAAGTGGAAGACCCAATACTATTATGGACTACTGGACTCTTTTAGAATATTTTGCTGAGTTCACACACCTATAATATTCAAATGATGGAACTAAACAAGAAAAGGGGATACAGATGAATGTCCATTTTGTATCTGTGTATTCAAAGTGGTTAGGATAGATATATAGTTACATTCTCTTAGTGAATAGAGGGATTTGTTCTAATAGTGTTTGTAAATAGGATATCATGTCTGTGTCTTGTATAGCAAATACCACTAGGAAGAATATATACAATGTGTTAATTATTGAAACTGTCCTACCAATTTGGTTTGAAACTGTCTCATTGCTATTTGTTTCTCAATAAACGTATGGAAAAAAACCCAGAAGGATTACTACAAGTTCAAGATGCATAGTAACACCCTGTACCAAATACATTAAAAAGAAAAGAAAAGAAAAAGTCTAAAAAGTAAAATCTGCACTGACATTCTCAGAATCAGTGAAGTAGAGCTATATCACTTCCTGAGTATTTTTAGTGTTTTGGTAAATGTTATATTCTTAAAGCTTCATGTAAAACACATGTAGTAGTACACATCAGGAAAGACTGTTATTCAAATAATACTATGTAAATCAAGTGAGAACCCAGTGAGATGATTTAGATGTAGCTTGTAATCTATGGACATTCTTTGTGTACCAGATATTGCCTTTTGACAGAATATCTTGAAGTGCTGGATTTGGATGAATGACTTGAAATTGGTCTAAAATCCTTTCTGTATTGGACTGGCCATATAGTCAATGTGGTTGATTCAGAAGTGGAACGCTTAAGCTTCTTGACCATGATCTTAAGAACTTAAAAAAAGAAAAACATATTTACTCCATGTTAAAGATTCTGTTCAAAAGGCTAAAAAGGGGCCCCTCTTAAAAAATATAAGTGTAACTTTGAATGCTAACACATCAGATCCCTAACAACTTAGTATGTGGTTTGGGGTTCTTTTTTTTTTTTCTCCTTTTCTTCATTCTCTCTCTCGCTCTCGCTCTCGCTCTTGCTCTCGCTCTCTCTGTGTCCTCTCTCTCTCTGTGTCATCCCTTTCTCATCTATTTTTCTCTTCCTTGCTTGCTTTGTTTCTTCCTGTTCTTTTCTCTCCTGATGAGGAATATAGAGAGAACAGTGTAGAAAACAAAATGATAGCCCCGGAAATACTTGAGCTGTGTCTATCTCTGGTTTGCCTAATGTTCTATCACTATGTTATTTATTGTCTGTGATATTAACTTGATCAACCACTCAAAGAAACCTGTAAACAAAATTCCAAAGAAGGAAGAAGTCATTCTATAGTCAAAATAGCTCAAAAAGAAAAAAGAAAGGAAACGTCATTTCTGTGATTCTGACAAGTGACGTTGAGCAAACAAACTGCTTTTAAAAAAAGATGGACTTCTGCCGTTCTCTTTAGTTCATGTTAGTTTGAAGTTTCCAAAACCTCTTCTCTTGCTGTAAAAATAAGACTGGATTAAAACAATAAGAGAGCCACTTTTTTCCTAAATATTAATGTATGTTCTTCCCTTCTGAATGATAGATCCTGGTGGCCAACAGCTGTTTCTCTTGTGTGTTTAGTATTTGCTGCTTTCTTTTGCTCATCTATTAACTGTGAGTTTCTAACACTGCATTCTCAGGACCAGGGCTTGTCTAGCTGCCACTTGTATTGTCTTGGTTTCTTTTCCATGGCCTTACATATAATTAGAGGTGTAATTATATTGCATTTGCATTTTTAAAAGGCATGCAAGAACCACACAGTTTTATAAGAGGAGTGGATTGTCTTGGTGCAAGAGCTTATCCTCTTATTCTCGTACATATAGTTAAGCGATTCAAGCAAGTCCAAATAATTTGTCTTAGAACCAAGACTATATTTCTCTAATTGAATAGGAACTATCTTTTATTTTTGTTCAAAAGTGCATTCTAACTTTCTATTTTGGAGCATTTAAAAAGATAGAGTTGTCTTAGTGTTGAAAGAAATAACAGACAAAGCTGATAACCCTTTTGCAATCCCCTTAATGTCCATCTCCAGATATGGTGACATTGGCACAGACAGGGTTTGTCACCCATAAATTTATAGTTTATTCCAGTCGCTTCATAAATTGACTAAATTTTTTGAAAGAAAAAAAAATATATAGGTGTATAAAATACCCAGTTACAGGTTGTGTTCTATTTAGCCCTTGATTGAAACGTATTGCTTCTCAGGATCTTTTAGCTATGAAAATTATAATATGGAACAGAGATTAGAATGAAATTATCATGGCTAGAAGGCATTTACTCAGTGGTGGCAGCCACATAAACCTGGGTCCTGAGAATGATGATAATACATTAGGTTCTGCATGCCCAATATTATTGCCGTACATTATGTATGTTTCATTTATACTATTTCGCACACACCAGCAACGCTGACAGGTAATTACTCTCTGCGCCAATGAACAGTTATCAGCACCACCGCTGTTTATTGCTGGAATGAAGTGCGCTTGTCAGTCAAGGTCACTTGTTTGTGTGTCCTCTTTAATAGTTCCTTCACAGTTGTTGAACTTTGCATGCAGTTCTTATTGCAGGGTTCCTGGAGGTTACTTTACTGCTTAATGTGTTTCTGGTGTTATCAAAGTCACTTGTATTTATCACTTTAATTGATAAACAACTAAGTCGCAGGAAGCAGAACCAAAGATGTGAAAAAACATATTTTGCTAGTCAGCTGATCCCAGGAGGTATTCAATAATGAACGACCTTAAGAAGACATGCTTTCTGCAGTCCTTCTTAGGTGGTGACACATAGCCAACCCAGGCTAAGCAAATTTCATTTTATAACAAGAACCCTAATTTGCTTCACTGATGGGTACAGACACAATTTCATAAGTACTATAGACTTTGCATGTGAATGCTCTAGAAATGTTTTTCTTTGTTCGTTTCTTAGGCCAGGCAAAGGTTATTTTCATGCTTAGTATGCTTATGAAATGGTCTAAATCCATTTGGTTTGACTTAAAACCTGTCCTGTTTATTTTTTAGATATGTGCCATTAAACCTCCCTTTCTCATAAAATATATTATCTGTCGAATGCTAGTCCTCCTCATTGTGTTAAAGCCCCAGTCTTGTTCCAAAATGAATATTGCATGGTGTATTTTTGAGAATAAAAATAAAGCCAGTGCCATTGTGTTGATCCCATGCAGCCTGTAATTTCATCTGTTATAAAATAAAGAGAATGGTTGATCATTTTATTTTTGTTTGTTAGCTACAGTGCTTTATTAGAAACTGGAATAACCTCTAGGATATAATAATTTATCCAGTCAAGATAACTGAAGCTATTTCCTTAAGCCTGTGATCAGCTTGAGTTTGTGTGTTGGGAGATTTATACTGCCATTGCTTATTACCAAAGAAACAGTTAAAAAGGATTTATGATTGTGTACGATATGTGTGTGTCTGGAATTTTTGTGTATTTAACTTCTCTCCTTGCCTATCTCTGTTCTTTCCTCTCTTAACAGAGGAATTATACCTACAATTAAATGCAAATTTTATTCAGGCATTTAAGCAGAATCACATTCATTCATTAAACCAAATGATTCTTTATTTGAAAAAAATATATCAGCACATGGTGATATCACACCCTGCTTACAAGGGAGTCTACTTTTCCATCAATGCAGAAGTTTAGTATTTCATTACTAAAAGATTAAACTATACCAAAAGGTGCCTGGTGACCGTGAATGCTTTAGTTAATTTGATTATGCCCATAAAAAAATTAATTCCATAGTGGCTACTGGGTCTTATGCATGGCAGTGTGGTTCCAGCGCATTACAGGACTGATCTTGTGCGAGGAGAGACTGAAATGGCCATTAGGGTGAAGCACAGGGAAGAGACGAGCAGTTCAGCTCTGTGGCGAACCCAGGTTAACACTGCGTCTCGACATTTTTCAAAACGCTTCCTTTTCTTAGTTCTTAGTTACCAGAGTGTTACAAAGAAAGGGTTTTGATCTCATGTAGATAGCATAGCATTAATTACCCTGACACTAATTAAACTGCATCAAACAAATACCACCGTGTTCCTCAGGGGGACAACAGAAGGCAGTTTAAAATAATTACTGGAGCTTCATGCATGTGTGAAGTTTTCATTACTCTTAGGACACAAGCAAAAGAGATTTGATATCATTAAAATAGCCACTCTTTAGTGATTGCAACAACAACAACAACAACAAAAGTGACTAAAATTTCCTTGGAGCATATTGATGTCTAAATAATCTTTACTTTTTGAGAATGGTAACTTTTCCTTAAGAATTGGAAGTCTGTGAGGCAGGAACAGGTGTTCCCGTCACATTCTGGTATGATTATGTATTAGCTTATGTTTGTCAGACCATTTCATTAACCACCCACTGCTATCACATATACATATACTTTGTTCTTTCTCAACCATGAAATGAAATGCATATATCTTCACTAATGCTTGCTATCAATGTAAATGAGAAAAAGAGGCTTATTACCAATCATGGCTGCTATGGAGCCCCCACATCTTTGTAGACTTACAGGTAATAAACATCTTTTCATAAGTAGGATGCAAAGTATTTTGAGTTCTGCCTATAAGAAGAAATGATGATCTTGTCCTACTTCTGTAATAATAGACAGTACATTCTATACGATCTAGACATACGGCAGTAGGGCTGTTTTCAAGCAAGCTACTCTTGAAGCCAGAGTGGTTTTTTTTGAAACCTGTTGTCATACTTGAGGTAAAAAAAATAATTTTACTTGTTTAGCTCATGTAACTTTTTAGCCACTGGACAAGTGTACCAATCAGTGATAGCTATTCTTGAGATCTTTGCAATGGAAGTTGTTTAAAAGCAAAGTTACATCAAAATTGCTCAGTCACATCTAAAGAAAATATCCATGGGATAGTGTAAGTGACAGTGTTACCATGTCAAGGCCAGTTAAGGTGACTGTGCAAATTGTCCACATCAGATTCTTTGTGCGTGCGTGCGTGTGTGTGTGTGTGTGTGTGTAGCTCTGCATGTGGTGTGTGCATGTATGTGCACGTTGTTTATTATATGAATTGTCCCCACTGTCTGCTCCATATATACATGCCCATTAGAGTCCATGATCTTATTCTCACTAGGTTATCTTGTGTATCTCTATGGCCAGTAAGCATTAAGAATCCAGTTGCCTGGTCCCAGGAACAAGTGCCTGCCATCTTCCTTGAAAAGTGTCACACATTAAAATGAGAGTCACTTCAAGACTTATGCAACTCACATTTCATTTCATGAATGACTCTTTGAATATGATTATGGACTGCATCTGCATATGCAGTACTGCATATTATGTCATTTTTGCTTTCTTATAAAGCAGTAACTTCAGGGAATTATGTATTACAAGAGTTTTCAATTGATTTTTTAGAAAGTAAAATAATGTCTGATATTATAGAAACAGCACTGAATCAGTGTTTTACATTGATACACTAGCAACAAGATAAAAAATCATTGTAGAAGAATGAAAAATTAATCCAGTTGTAGAAATTTAATGTATACAAAAATATACTTCGGCCCATAATAGCCAGATGGTTGTCCTATTTCAGGCAGATAGTGTCTTCATAATTCTCTCTTGAATGTCATTGGTTTTAACTGGCAGACAGTATCTACTATTAGAATTTTCCTTATTCCTGGATGATCTGAAGTATATTTTTAGAATATCTGAATGATCATCCCGTGCACTAAGAAAATTTTTTCATTACACTTAGCTCATACTCAAAAAAGTGTTTATGTAATTTTAAAAAACCTCTAAAAATGAACAGTTCTTTTGACATGATGTTGACAGAAGTCACTTTGATGTAGTTTAGAGTCATGAATTTTCTATCTGTTCCATTTTTCCTGAGGCTCCATCAACTCAGACATCCTGATCTGTCACTTTGCAACTCTTTGTGAAGGCCTTGACAGATAGAGGTTTTGACAAGTGCTGGACATCAGCAGCAATTCAGAATAAGCAGTGTATATTTCTCCAGGTAAAGTGACAAAATGTCTAAAAGTGTCAGAGGAACTGTGTGGTCTTCAATCATATCTAATATTCTAAAGCAAGTCTCTATTTGTGTTCTGTGCTTTGGCATTGTACGGTGACTAAGATTTAAATTCTGTCACAACCTCAGATGAGAAGGCTTTTGCCATGTTTGTGAATGTTTATAATTTTGAAAACATGGGTCACTAGAAAAATCTTTAGATTCCATTATTATGAATAATGGACATAATAATGTATGAATAAAAATCTTTAAAACTGTACCATACCATTATGCATTTCTTTTTGTATGTGCAGTACAGATTTGAGAAAGTGTGCTTGATAAAAACACTTTTCTTACACTACCCAGAGTTCATGGCTTAGAATTCCATCTATGGGAACTTTCCCTGAATGCTAATTATACCTGTTGACAGGCCATTCAGTTTTCAGACACATCACTCTTTCCTGGTTATATTTGCTATCAATGATCATGTAATAAAAATAAACATTGTCTCACAGGTTGAATATGTTGTTCTTTTCATATAATTATTTTGTGTCTGTATTCGCTCAAGAGACAGCTGTTGGAAGTTGAATGGATGCAAAATGGCACAGCCTGAAGATGTTCTTGTTCACTCAGCTCACTCCCTCCTGATGTAATACCTACTGGCAGGGCAGTGTGGTGAACTCAGCTTCTTTGACAGCCATCAGTGTGACTGGCCAGTGGTTTGGATTTTCTAGTGAAGAGAAAGAGTAGGATAGAATTCCATAGTTATGTTTTTTGCCCCTGCTGCTGGAGTTAAAGCTTCTGCCAACAGCCATCTAAATCAACACCATGCCAGTGTGCTCTGCAGACCTAAGGTCACTCCAACATCTGGCCCCTCTGTCTGTTCCTTTCAGGTCTGTCACTGGACAGCATCTGCTATGGATTCTGTCTCAACCTCTCTTTGATGTCTCTGACAGTAAAAAGAAGCGTCTATCAGCCATCATGCCTTAGAATTTAAAAACTTTTGTTATCAGAAGTCCAGGACATTGGAAAAGTGGTGGGACTTTAAGGGTGCGTTTTTTCTTGTATTTTTTAATCTTTTAAGTGGAACATCCTATATGACACAGGGATGTGGGCTGAGGTGATTCTACTCATTATTTTCAAAAATATTGTCACAATGAAAAGGTCTAATATATATGAAAATATCTAGCCTCAGTGGGCCTTTCCTTGTCCCTTATGGTCAGTATTTAAGGAACAAAAATGAGAAACACCAACTATTCTTATTTTTTTGTTTTTTATTGACTGTGAAGAGTCCATGTTAATATCTTTTAGTGTGTTTTGCTGATATTTCTACTTATGATTGAGATGTCTGCCAACTTGAAGCATACAGGACACTTTGGGGTTGCTGCATCACCTGCAGATAAGCACTGGTGACGTTTAACCAGCTCAGAGGTGATAAAGGTAGAATGTCCTCTCCAGCAGCAGTTGTTTCAGAAGCCTGTTTTTTAGGCCTGCGTATCTCCTGGATAGGGCACCAAAGCATTCTTTATGAGCTCAGTTCCTCTTTATTCCACCAGCCCTCTTCCCTCCAGGCAGATTTTTAATAGCTCCAATCTGGAGTTCAAATTCAAAAACATGGTGAATACCTAGTCTGCGTTTGGCACCAGCCTAGCCACTGGTCACACAGAAGTGGGCAGATAAGCACTCTTATTTTTGGAGCTTATAATCTACATTGATAAGAGGGGCTTGGAAATGTTCATTTCATGAAAAAAACTCTGTGACTCAATGTAAGTGGCCTTCCCCAACAACTCGCAATCCACTACTGTGTTTATGTGTGAGTATATTTACAGTAGCTCACACATATGGTTGCAGAAAGGTTTTAATTCTAATTCAAATCAAATGTCAAACCTCTTCTAAACTTTTTTTTTTGGTGATAACAGGGATCGAACTCTTCTAAACAGGGATCGAACCTCTTCTAAATTGTAATGTATTTTCTAGTACCTAGCGTAGAACCTTGTGTTCAATATATACTTGGGGATAAAATGTGAGATTTTCTATAAGTTTCATTCATTTGTAAAACATTGGGCAGTTTCTATTTTTCTTCACTTGATGGGAAATTAAAGCTGTAGATACAATCTTTTTTTTTTTCTGAGTGATTTAACTAAAACAAGGACTTAGTTTTGTAGACCTTGCTACAGTTTTTACAATAATTTTTCTAATGTTGTATTAGTCTTCACAAAATCTCTGAAATGTACAAATAACTCAGAATTCATCTGTTAAGTCCACAGTAACTAGGAGAGCATTAGGACCAGAAACCTGCATATTAATTTTGTAATTACTAATTTTAGGCTCCTATTTTTACTACATAAAAGGATTCCCTAGGAGCTAGTTTCATCAGTTAGCATATGCTTTTGAAAGTGCTTAAATAATCAATAACCTGTAAACTGATATAAGTGAAGAATGAAACTCTTATGTGGGTCTTAAAACTTTCAGTCACAAGGCATGCCCACATCCAATCTTAGAAGAAAGCTGAAAAACTAGTAGTTTCTCCTCAATTGTATATAGTTCAAAAAGACTACGTGACAGGGTACTGGCTTCTCCTTGCATTCTCTGCTAAGTCTGGGATTATGAGCAATTCATTTGAGCTCTCTGTTCTCAGGGTTTTATTTTCATCTGAAACTGATGATTAAATAGCAAAATAATTTATGTACTTTTTTTTGCTTTGAAGTTTATAGAAATTCCACATATGTCATGTCATTTCTTTTACCCAAGACTTTCAGCCTGATACTTTAGGAATCTGTAATTACACTAGAAAGGTTAAATTTTTACTATATTGAATAAAGCCTTTAATCACAGTCCTCAGAATATAACAATCTCATAATGACCTTATACTTGCTTTAGAAATGATCGACCTGTGTAAGTTCAGCCACCCAAGTAAGTGCTATTGTTTGTAAAAAAAATCATAGAGTAATTATTATTAAAGAATAATAAATAAATTTGGTAATGGATTTTTGTTCTGAACTTTTAGCATTAAAAATGCAGAAGAATGAGTGTTGAATAAATTATAAAGATTATAGCTATCATATTTACCAGATATAAAGCAATGGAAGAATAAAATCTACACATTTCCATAATTTTACATACAGTTGCTTCATTTGAAGCACTCTAAAATCATGCATCAAAAATTTTATTTTCCTTATCTTGGATAATTGTACTGTTGATATCTGCTGGTCTATTGAAAGAAACAGTTAATATATAGTTTTTCACTCTGTCTTCTTTTAATTTTTATAATTTTTTACTTGTTTATATCTGGTAATCTGTATAACTAATTTGAAAACAATAATATACAATGCAAAAACTAAAAATAAAAAAATAAAAAAATTATTTTCCTTTAAAAATAGCCAGTTTATGAAAGATGACCTTTTTTTGTCAGTAGTGAATTTAACTAAATAACTTTGGCCACTAGAGGGAGTCTACATTTTCTTGAATGCCGAAGAAACCCAATAGACTAGGTAGCAGGCTGTTTGAAAGTGTTGATAACATATGTATTGTCTGTTGTCCACATCATATGCATAGAGAATGCCATGATAATAAAATTTAATTTCATCATGTCCAGTATTTAAAAAATAAATTTGCCACTATAGTTGATTTTGTTCTTTAAAAAAATTGGTAAAACTTTCAAAAGCTGATGCAAATTTAAAATGCTTCTTAAAGTGACAAGGATTGAGCAACTGGAAAGAAATGAGGAATTAAAGAACATGAAGTGGAGGTAACCTGCTTCAGGTTTAGGACTCATGCAATCTGGATGAGAGTCTCCTCCTCCGTCCCCCTCACCTTGCCCGGCAACAGGTGCAGGTGCCCTGGCTTCCAGCCTCATGACCCGTTGATGGGCATCACACGTAACCTGCAGGGACTCCTTCTGGGGTGAGAGGGTAATTGGGTCACATGTCTAGTCAGCCCTCAGCTCCTCTTCTGAGGCTGCCAGGCAAGTGACTGTGTGTGTGTGTGTGTGTGTGTGTGTGTGTGTGTGTGTGTGTGTTTCACAGAGCTGCATTGCAAATGAGAAGAAACACCTGCTCTTTCACCTCAGCTCCCAGAAGCAGAGGGACTGCAAGGAAAGCCACTTCCATCTCGGGTTTGCTGGTTTACAGTCAGCAGATGCCATTAAAGAACTCACATTTTTAAAATTTCAGGTTTCCAATAGGGCCCCTGGTTTTGCTTTAATGTCATGCTTCACACATTATCGATACTGGATTTCATCCATTTCTAGATTGTTTCTCATTGCCCTTGTGCTCAGAAATCAACCAGAGGATCATGAAACAATGAGTATTTGAAACTCTCAATGGCTAATACAAATTTATATGTAACTTTTGCTATTGTATTTAAACTTTGGTTATCATTGGAATTCTAAAACATCATTTTGTTCCTTCCAAATGGAATCTGACTCAAAAGGGCCTGGTAAAGTGTCTCAAACTACCTGTGATGGTGGACCAGTTCTTCTCCAATTTGTTGTAGAGAAGAACAACAGCACTTCTTTACAATAAACAACAACAATAACACTTCTTTACAATAAAATGGAAGTAAATGACTATAAAAATGAAATGAAAAGCAATTTAAATACTACCTAATACCTAATTTTTATTATTACATTCAACAGATATGAAATTATTCAGTACAAGTACCTCCTCTTTCTCATATTTCATTGTATAACAGCACATACAGTTCCAAGCCAAGTGAACATTTTGAGTAGCCCTGGCCGAATATAACATTGTCATTTTCACTGTACTTCCCTCACCTTCCTAGTGATCCAATCAGAGAATAACTGGTACAGGAAGAACATCCCTAATCTGAAAATTTGAGATTTAAAATGCTTCCAAATGTAAAAATTGTTGTGCATCAAGTACAAAATTCCACTCCTGATCTCATGTGACTGATTCAAAGCTAGACTGTACAAATACACTTTCAGGAAGTATGTATAGAAGCATAATTGAATCTTATTACATATATGCAAATATTCAAGAACCTAAAAGTGTCAGAAGTCAGAAATACTTTTTGCTCTAAAGCACTTAGATATGAGACATGTAGCATATTTTGCCTCTTGGATAATGCAAAACTCCCTCTTATTAGAACTGCCTTATTTTTCTTTCCTGTCTGCAACAAGGGAATGTGAAAGGTTTTTCTTCTGATCTGAACATAGGGTTGGTGTAGATAGTAAAAACTATCTGAAACATGACAACATAAAATTAATGTGTTGTTTTAATAAAAAGTTTTCAAATATTTGACCCTAAGCATGTAATTTTGTCACAGATGATATTTTTCTAGATCCCTTGCATTGCAAAAGTCTCAATATTACATTTTTTTCTTTCCTTACAAGTTTGGGACAGAAATGAAGAAGTGAAGAAATTGGACAGTTTAGTAAATTAAGTAGAATGAACACATTATCTTTTTTTTTTTTTCCAGTTACCTCTTTGAAATAAAGCTGATGGTAATTTTGTCCTCCAAGCCTTAGCACATCATGAGAACAGATTAGCTAAACAAACACACTGGTCTGGAAATCAAGAGACCCAATTATCATTTTGTTCTTATTTAGTAGCCATATGGCCTATACCAAATCACTTTAGGCCTCAGTGTTCTTTTCTTAAAATGGGAACACTGAGAGTTCTTTGTCTTCTTCACAAGATTGCTTGCTGGAAGTGGTGGCCAGATAGCTCAGCAGATTAAAGCGCCTGTTTAGGCAGAAGCAGGGGCTGGGGGTTTGATCACAGGCCTGCTGTGCCTGCCCTGCCCCCGGGGCACACTGAGACTGTAAATGAGACTGGGTGTGGTGGCACATCCCTGAAATACTAGAGCTTGGGAGGCTGAAAACAGGAGGATCACTACGAGTTTGAACTTTGTAGTGAGACCCTATAGACCCTGTGCTAAATATATCTATATATCTATATATCTATATCTATATTTATAGCTCTATCTATCTATCTATCTATCTATCTATTATGATTGGTTGCTGGGAAAATTCAATTAACTAGTTAGTGGGTTTTATTTTTTGTGATTTTCTTTTCTTTTTTTTTTTAATTTATTTGTGTGTGTGTGTGTGTGTGTGTGTGTGTGTAGCCAGTTCAGCCCACCAGGGGGCGGGGCTGGCTGGCATGTGGTGCTGGGGGATTGAACCTCGGTCCCTGTGCTTTGCTAAGCTTGTTCTAAGTAGGTGCTTTAGACCACTGAGCCATCTCACCAGCCCTAGTTAGTGGGTTTTAGAAACCATCAAGCACATCACATATCCACACATATATGTGTGAAAATGTGTGCATGGAATGATCATTTTTATTAATGAAACATTTATTTTTCTTGAAGTAAGCCAACTGTTAATTGATTGAAATGTACAGATCCACATATATATATGATTATAGCCCTTTCTCACCTCACTGCCAGTCTACCTATAAGTACATGGTGCTTTTTAGTTTACATGATAGATGATAAACCTAAGGTATATCCAATAAAATTTATCTTAAGACAGAAATCACTTAAGTGCTGCCTCCCAGATGGTATAGCCTCACTTCCCAGGGAGGGTTAGCATTGTGGCGCTCCATCTATAGCTCTGGGTAAAAGTGAATCCTGCCTCTAAAGAGTCAGTGCCAAGCCTCAACGTTCTGTCCTTGCCAACTCCCATGCATGTCACAGAGGAACATGTGAACATGTACAGGCACACATGTACGTACACCCATGTAGACAGACACTCAACTTGAGTACACACCTATTTCAAGTGCCTGATGCTCAGTTATGGCCAGGCCTGCAATTTCTGCATGACAATACCCTATTGTCCTGGTTATGCTCCACTGATGACTGTAAAAAGCTTCCTCTGGAAGACAGTGATTGCAAATGAGATCACAAGGTCATTGCCCTGAGAGCAAAGAAGCAGGTGGTCTTCATGCTGTGACACTTGGCAGAGCCTGGTTCTGAACAGCCTCTTCAGTCCCTAAGGAGACAGAGTTGAACAGTTTGACTTCAAATACAAAGTTCTGGAAATTGAAAAGGAAAAGTGTTTTCCATCCTAGTAAACTGAAAAAAATCTGTGTGGTTTTAAAATACTTTGGAAAAATTATGGACCCTCATTCACTCATTCTTACTTCATTCCAATATTTATTAAGCACTTGTCATGTACCAAGTTCAGCGTTTGGTGCTATGTAGACACAAACAAACAAATAAATTTGGGTCCATGTTCTGACTAAAATGCAGGTGATTATAATTCAGCATGTAAGGGCCAGTGAGACAGCTCAGCGGTCTAAAGCCCCTGTTTAGGCAAGCTTAGGCAAGTACACAGGGACTGCGGTTTGATCCCTGGCACCACATGCTGCACCAGCCCCGACCCCAGGGTGGGCTAAGGGGGTCACACACAGACACAAAAAGATGTAATTCATGTAGAAATAGCTTTGGGAGAATTCTCCCTCATCTTGAGTCTTTGAACTTGACCAAGTCACAGGCAGATGGTTAGATTGGTGAGCAAGCCAGACTTGTCCAGTCTCAATGGTCTGATGATCTTGTGAGTTGAGAGCTAGTGTTTGTGGCAGACTTGTTAGTCCCTCATGGTACATTGAAATGGAGGATGCTTTTGAATTACCTGTTATGTCTCAGGCATGGGAATGCAGCGGGAAGCAGAATTGACACTAGTGCATTGGTATTGAAAAGGATGTTGCAGGCCATCCACAGTCCACCTTTAAGGACCAGCATTATCCTATGTGTTGGTATATTACATTGATTGTGTGTGTGCTGGATCCCTGCCTTTCTAGAAGTCTGTGTGTGTATGTTTTTTTTTCTTTTTTTTTTTTTTTTTTTGTGTGTGTGTGTGTGTGTGTGTTTGTATTTTAGTGAAGGGTCTACAGGGTTTTCAATGTCTCATTACTAGATCAGACTCATAGTGATCCACCTGTTTACAGCCTCCTAAGAGCTGGGATTATAGGCACGTGCCACCTTGCCCACATGCCACCACACCCAGTCTCAATTGCCATCTCAGAGTGCCGAGGCCCAGGAATTTGATCCCCTGCAGTGCTGGCCTGGGGATCAAATCCCTGGACCCTGCACCAGTGTGCGGGTGCTTTAATCCTCTGAGCTATTTGGCTGGCCCTCAAGTCTGTGTGTTTGACAGTGGACCAGACTTAATAGTTGGGATAGGAGGTGATGGGTTTCCACTGCCCTTATTTCAGAGCTTTTAAATGATCGCTAAGCCCTATATCCCCATAGTATATTACTTACTTAATGGTTGGGTTTATGTTAATAAATGAGAAAATTCAAACATTTTATTATGTACATCTTTGATAAATATTTATATATCAATGTAGGTTTTTTGAAACTTTAGAAGCCACAGTTGTTATTACAGAATGTTGAAATCATTTTAAGCCGTTGATAGGACTCCTAGCACTGGCACTGTGAATGGCCCCTGCTCCTGCCGTTTCCCTCCAAGTAGTTCCTGTCCCAGATGGGCACAGCACAGGCTTGTTCATCAGTGGAGGAGGAGGTGGAGTTGTGAATTCTGCGCACAGGGGCACGTGTGCAGTCCTTTCACACCCTGAGGACAGTATTGAGTTTCATTTCTTACTGGAAGGCATAAAACATAAAACTGGTTATATGCGTGTTTAAACCAGAAAATGTCCTGGTGGAAAGAGAATTTCTGGGGATATTTGTGTCCATACCTTACAGTACAGTGAAGAAGAAAATTAAAGGAGAAGCATAAACTTGGTTGAAATATTTTTTCATTTTTAAAAATATATTTTACATATTGTGAACTGAACAGAATATTGTCTCACATATTTTTTCAATCATGGTTCAAACATGTATTGTTTAAAATGTCAATTAATTCTTTAGACTGATGAAGAATAAAACGTTTTGTTGGTTTTAGCCAGTACTTTCTATATAGGTCCAGGAAGAAAAAATTACAAATTATAGGGACCTTATAGGTTCTTGACTTCAGATTGTGATGCAAATGAAATTAGCTCTATTCTCTAAAAAAAATACAATCTCTGGCTTTGTTCCCTTTTTCAATAGGATATTTTATCATAAACACAGAGAAAAGGTGCCATCAAATAACTGACTCAATTTTACAGAATATGGCACTGGGACTTTCCTTTAGAATTAGATTAGCATTATATCCTTTACATCAGGATGTAATTCTTTGTCTCTCTGTCTCTGTCTCTGTCTCTCTGTCTCTTTCTCTCTCTCTCTCTCTCTCTCTCTCTCTCTCTCTCTCTCTCTGTCAGGGGAGCATAACATTTTGACATTTTGACATGGTATATCTGTACTTTATCTGAAGCCTTTCCCAAAGAGTGGAAATAATAGCTACAACCCAGAATCAAATAGAGTAATTGTTTTTCCTGAGTTATGCACCAGTTAAGAATTGGATATAATCTCTAGGAACATCCTGTCCCTCTCTCGGACAGGAGCTTTCTTTCCCCCAATAAATATATTCTGCTCATAAAAAAGAAAACAAATAATCTCTGGGAACAATGGATATTTCAATATGGATTGATTTAATTTATAAATAATAGTGCACAGGAAGGAATGTATTGTGCTATTCTTGGGAATAGAAAGTTGTTTATATGTATTCGCTGGTATATAGACGGTCCTCATGATTCTTGTCAGTTAAGTAGGACCTATGTGTGTGGACACATTTGTAAAGAATTCAGTTACTAATGTGACCCTCTCTTCTTTAAGAAAACAAAATTGAATTTACAATTCAGCTTTATGTATTTCAAGTTTATACAGGTATTTACTTCATCATCTTTTAAATTATGAGTTCCCATAGGACATTGTAAATATGTTATACTTTGAAGCTTTATATTCATACAAACTTTTAAAAATTTATCGGAAAAGTTATGCTATATATTTAGAGATAAATTAGAATATTTTAGTGGATTTTTTATAGGCTAAGGATTAAATCCAGGGCCTTGTACATGCTAGACAGGGGCGCCACCACTGAGCAAGCCCAAGAATATTTTTAAAGGTAAAGAGAAATTAGACACTTATCTATTAGATAAAACTAATTTACCATTGGGACAGAAATGGAAGGATTTTTAAACATAATATCAGATACCTCCATTTATTTTTAAGTCCACAATTACTAACACAAGCACGTAGAAAACTAGAATCTAAAATCAATGCATGACTGAAGTTAGACATCTGAAAGCTTACAAGGAGGAGTACATTTTAAAGTAAAGACTTCATAGTGGCTTTGTTTGTTTGTTTTTCATTCAGTATCTTTGACATCTAGCATTGTACCTAACCAATAGTGTACAATATATACTAGTGCTTTTGCATACTGCCTGCAAAGCTTTGTTCAGACAGGCGACAGAGACAGAAGAGTGGAAGTGGCCTGTGGGACTCCTGCAGGGCTTTCCTGGGTGCAAGAACCCAGCTTGACTATTGAGTTTTAAGGACAGCTATTTGTATGGTCACCAGGGCTGTCACTGAGTCAGGAAATGGATCTTACACTGGTTGTCCAGACTGGAAGCAGAGGATGAATGTCTGTAGTAATGTTACTAAATGTGCTTGAGTGTATAGTGACACAGGATGAGAGGACTCCCCAAATCCAGGAGATGGCTGGGAGGGGAAACAAGGCAGCCAGCATGCTATCAGCACCAGCTGAGCTGGCCCTGTCTCCTCAGTGCCTCAGACTTCAGTCAGGCTGGACCTCAGACTACTGAGAATCTTGCTGTGAACCAAGTCAGCAAGTCCCGTGGGAGCAGGAGGAATACTACGGTGAGGAAAAATGTATGCCATGAGTGAGACCTTTAGGGTTTATTACTTTTTTCACAATATTGAAAGCAGGTGGAGCTGTTTTCCCAGCTAAACAGAGTAACACACACTTTAGGAATACTTCCAGTATCCAAGGAATCATTTTTAAAAGAAAAATGTACATGTTTGAGTAGCTCCATTTGTATGCCACATGCTTATAGAGGCTCTCATCTTTTTTATTTTGTTTTTCTTGGGATATTTAAAAATAGTTCTGTGATATAGTTTGCACACTACAAGATTTATGCTTTTTAAATTGTACAGTTTCTAGTATAGTCACAATGCTGTGCAGCCATTACCACTATGCAATTCTGGAAGATGTACATCACTTCGAAAAGAAATCCTAGGGGCTAGGGACATAGCACAGCAGCAGAAGCACCTGCCAGACAAGGGCAAGGTCCTGCGTTCCATCCCCAGTACAAAAAAAAAAAAAAAAGGAGAGAAAGAAACCCTGTTAGAAGTCATTTCTCATTTATCCCTCCTTTCACTTCTAGAAAGCTACACATCTGTTTTCTATGGATTTACCTGTTCTGAAGAATTTTATATGAATTAAATTACCCAGTATGTGACCTTTAAAGTCTCTCCTCTTTCACTCAGAATAACATTTTCAAGGTCTGTCCACCATGTTTTAGTGTGTATCACACTTCATTTTCATGGCTGAATAATATTCAATTGTGAGCATTTACCACATTTTGCTGGTCACCCATCAGTTACGTAGATCTGAACTGTTTCCACTTTGGACTGTTGTGAATAATGCCTATGGGAACTTTTGTCTGTAAGACTTATGGGTGTATGTTCTCTTTTCTGTGGGTGTGTAACTAAAGGGGAACATGGTAAGCCATCTGGTGATCATGTGCTTAAATTTTCAAGGATTGGCCTGGCTAATTTTCATTAGCATTTGCACCAGCACCATAAATGGTCTTTGATTTCTGCGCAGCTTGGCCAACAGTTGTCATTTTCTATTTGAAGTAATCATCTTAGGGAGTAAGGAATGTTGTCTCTTTGTGGTATTGAATTGCCTTGTCATAATGACCTGTGACATTGGGCATTTTATTGGTCATTTGTACAACATTCTTTGGAGAAGAATGTCTAAGATTAACTTTGTTTGTAGTTGTACCTTTGTGAATTACTGAGGAAATAAAAATTGAGGTAACATCAATTCAGTCCACCAGCAGATGTTTATTGAACCTGTCTTTTGCACCTACTGGCAACTTCTCGGGAAGGTGCCATTTGTATGTATTTTTGAGTTAGATCATTTCTGAAGCCTAAAAAAAGTTTGAATGCCAATTGCAACTGTACACATTTTTAAAATAACATCTACTTAGTATAAGTGTATCACATAAATAAATTAATTTAGCATAATTTTTGCTAGAGAATCTGTTACTTTAATTATTTAATGTTAGTAACAACCAATAGTCAATATTATTATCATCTCCAAGTTACAGATGAGAAAGCTGAGGCAATAAGAGACGAGAGTGTTCTCAGTGTCACACAGTTAATAAAGCAATATGGTATGGCCTTTCTTCCTTCACACCACTGTGCCCTGTGCCCTTCTTATATTACATGGTCTCACCTATGCTCAGTTTTGGGGATGAGGCCTCCACAAGCATTATCTTACACTCATTTAACAAATAGCTAGAGTGCCTTCCATTTATCAATCACAGCTCCTTACACTGGGGAAGCACCAGTGAGAAGACTAGGCAGAGATCTTGCCCTGAGGGGACTCACCTTCTAGAGGAACAGTAATAAGAGACACCTGTACGCAGAGTTGCCTGTTATCTGTAACAGGATAAAGGGAGAAAGGGTGACCATGAGAGTGAGGTAGGAGACAGAACAGGGATGAGTAAACAACAGAAATACATTCGCAGGGAATAGAGAAACCAGACAGAGCAGATATGTCAAAATATCAGGATACCAGAATAGGTGCCAGTCACTCTGTCTCCCCAAGATCTCCAGGCATGGCAAAGCCAAAAGTATATGATCCTGACCTATGTTCAGCCTTATTTGCATCATGGACACAACCCTATTGTGGACTTTGGACAACATGGTGCTTCCTCTAAAATCCATCTATGGTCAAAAATCACCCCCCTTAATGTGCGCTAAGGCAGATACTGCAACAGACCATGACTCTTGTCAATCCCCAGCTGTGGCTCCTCCCATTAGCCAGGGACCTTGAGAGACCCTGTGCCTGTGCCTATAATGGCTGTGAGCCCTTCCCACTGGCCTGTTACCATGCTGCATTTACAAATCTTAATCTTGCTGCTCTTTTGAGTGTCCTGCTTGTTGGCTCAGATGTCACATCCCCCCACAGTCATTCTGGATACCAAGAATCTGCAACAGCAGGAATGTGTGCTAACAACAGTAGGAACTTGGGAGCTTTACTGAGTAGGTGTCATTTGAACAGTGAGGAATGAAATGAACAAGTGTCTGTGGGAGAATATTCCAACTCAAAGAACTATAGTTGCAAAAGAGCTTGACTGGCAAGCTCCATCAACAGAAAGATATGATTTCACATGGTTTCTGACAGAGATTCATTCTGAGAAATGTGTCAGTAGGTGATGTGGCGTTGTGCAAATACCCAGCAGTGTATTTATGTGAATTAAAATGGCTACTGTACCACTAGGTATTGCAACTTCCAGATAATGCAATCCACGCCATCATATATGTACTCCGTTATGGACTGAAACATAGATCTGCAGGGAAGGACTTTACTATTTTTCCATTGTTTGATTGCCTGATTGGCTGTGACAAAGGTGTGGCATCAGAGCCAACAAAGAGAGTCATTTCAAAAAGAACTGTTAATAGGTAACGCCGACCTGGGTGGTACAATGTTGAGATCAAATGGCTACAACACCTATCACCTTGTTTAGTGAAATTCTATGTTGGTTCTAATATTTTCTTATTCTCTTTAAAAAATAAGAAAAACCACATGCATACATGCAAAACCCACACTTTCTCATAATGTAATGTTGTTGACTACTATTTTAAACTTTAATTTCAATCTCAGCAGCCAAAGAATAGTGAAACCTTGTAATGGTCAGGATCTATTGCCATATCATGTGCTTCAGTGGAACCACATCTCTGGATAAACTGTCTGAAATTTGACACTGGTAACTGTCACCACCCTTATTGTTTTTAATTGTCAAAGGGCTTGCGCACCATTTGAATCCCCTAATCACCAGAATTGTAAGTCAAATAAACCTTTCTTCTTCATAAAAAAAAAGGGCCTGTGCAGTGGTTTCTTATGAACGCATTAAAGTCCTAGACATTTTTATTATGGAAATGAAATAGCATGACCTTGCAGGATGCACAAGATCTGATTTCATCTTTTTGATCTATGTAAACTAGAAGTATCAGGAGTGTCCTGGGTTAGGCAAGAATCCTCACATTACCCTCCCAAGAGAAGGTAATGGACTAAAGGAACTCAACGGGGAAAGTCAAAAGGAATGTACCAGGTAAATGAGAGTGCATTTGAAAGGCAGGTCTGGGTTGCTCATGTAGACTAAAATAGGTGTGGACAGCACTGGAAAGCAAAACAAAGATGTAGTAAAAGAAAACAGTTCATGGCTGGGGGCAGAGCTCAGTGGGAGGGGGTTTGCCTAGCATGCTAGAATCTAGTCCCAGAACTCTCCCAAAAAAGGACTGAGGTCACAGAAAGGCTGTGAAAGTAAGGATTCATATTGCTCTTTTTTAAATTATAATTTTCTTTTATTTTTTTGTTTTTTTTTAAATTTTTTTTCAAAGTTTTATTGATAAACAGATAGCAATGAGACATTTTCAAATCCAATCGGAAGTACAGTTTCAACAAATAATAC
>NW_004524728.1:7182589-7195436 GCF_000260255.1 Octodon degus | reverse complement strand
CCTGGCCTGGGACTGGTCCCACTGGCGCAGGGTAGCAGGAAGCTCTCCGCACACTCACCGGACCTGGCTAGGACTGGGTCTTTTTCTTTTATTTTGAAGAGTAAAAAAAAAGAAAAACAAAAACAAAGACAGAAACAGAAACAGGGTAATACACAATACATATGTTATAGATTTTCAGAACAGGAATAGCTGATTAACAATGATTGATATATTATCTATTTTTATCATCAAATCTGTTGCTCAGATTAACAGATATAGTTATGCAAGATTGCGTATATGATTATTACCGAATGCTTTCAAGAAATGTTAAGTTTTTGCTCTTGTCTCTCTTTTTCTTTTATTACATTTTTCCAAAATTATTTTAAAGTGAATATAGTAATAATTGATATGACATTACAAATGGTACACATTTAGAAGACCAAGACGACAGGTATTTAAAGCATGGTTTTTGTATTACACATTGCTGTCCTCATTGTAGTTGCTTAGCTCGCACACAATAGCATACAGAGTTAGTCAATGTGAGAATTATATACATTAACTGCAGTTTTCAAAAAACTGGTGGAAATTCTTAGTACAGTCACCTCAGCCATCCTCTATATATACTTGCATGTTTTTCCTCCACCTTTTTTCTGTCTTTTCTCCTTTCTCTCCTCATCGTTGTTTAATCCTTAAGTTCTGTTTCTTTCCATTTAACTGTGCCTGTTACAGCTTTCAGGTTTTCTTATTTTTGCATTCTTGCCCTAGGGAAGCTATATGATACGTACACATATGGGTCTAGTTTATTTCACTTATGGGGATAGCCATGGTATTTTTATATAGCAAAGTATTACTCAGCTATAAAGAAAGCATTCATATTTCTGATGAAGACTAACTCTTCACAGAAAAATTCAAGGGGAAAGTGTTCCTTTTTCTCATTAAATGGTGTTCTACAAAATATAAAAGAGAAAGCAAGAAAAACAATGTTGAAAAACACATGGTAATTTGCAGTTAAACCAAAAATAAAACAGAACCATCTCTGCTATTCACTAAGTTGAGTCTTTTTCCCACATGGTTTTTTTAACAATCTTGTTTCACAGATGAAAAAAAAAAATCAAAAGCAAGAAAAAATGTGTAAAATGTGTTTCCATCTTCGCTCAAAGGGAAGGGCCTTGCTCTGTTTGTGGGACTCCTACTCAAATTCAAGAGGTTTAGCATGTATCTGTAGAGTTGCATGAAGGGCTTGCTCCTACTTCCCTGTGGACCCACCTCTCACTGACCAGTCAAGTAGTGCTGGCAGAAATCCTGATCAGCTTCCACAAGTCAGATGTAGTACTAAGTCGGAGAGTAGGACTGCTTTGGGTCAATGTTATGCCCTTCAAACTGACTGTTTAATGAATGAAGAAATATATGATTGTGAAAAATAATTTTACTGTCAAACTAGGATTTTAATTTTTAATCTAATGAAGTTTAATTCCAACAGAGGGGTTTTAAAACTCAGAACATACAAGACCTGAAGTGTAATAGCAGGCAAATATGTTATTAAGCCTGTCACACTCAGTTTCTAATATCTGCCTTGCTTTTCAGGAACTGATACCACAATCTCAATCTCAGTCTCTCTCTCTCTCTCTCTCTCTCTCTCTCTCTCTCTCTCTCTCTCTCTCCTTCTCCTACCTCCTTCCCATCTCCTTCCCTCCCTCCCTCCCCCTTCCTCCTCTAGCTCTCTTGCTCTTTCTCACATTTTCCTCAAAATCTGTGGAGCCCTGACTGCTTCAGATGTGAACGGCTGGTGCAGTCCTCATCACATGTGGATCAATCCCTTCTAAAACATCAACTAATGTCAGAGCCCCCCACACTGTAATCACTATATATTCCCTACCTCAAAGCACTATTTTTGTGTGTGTTTTTCTGTGAATAGAATGATCATCCCTAGCAGCAGCCATGTGGTCACATGTGGTCACAGTCTTATTGACTGTTTTGTGTTGCTCTGAATTTTGTGACATGTACCTTCTTCTTCTCTTATCCCAGATATTCCAGAGCATAGGCTCAGTTTTGCTCAGTGAGGGTGAAATGCCCATCCTGTTCTACTGAAGTGGGTCAGGTAGTCCACAGCATCTCCTCTGAGGACGGTGGCCTGAGTATCTACTAAATACTCCCTGAGTGTCCTGGGCATTGTGACAGATGAGCCAGGTTTGACTTGTCACTAATATGTTGGTTTTGTTGTCACAAAGAGGTTTTTAAAATCTGGTAGGTATACTTTATTTTTATTTTAATAACTTTATAGGATTAAGAAATAGGTGCTAAAAGAAATCTGCTGAATTAATGACCAAAACAACAGTATCTCTCCCCTTACATGGAAGATCAATGATTAAGTCCTTTAGGAGCTTAGGGCAGCAGTAGATTCTCAGTTTTGATTCCTGCAGACTTCAGGGCTGATGAAATGATATTCCCTCGTACCCAAACTACTTCTTGATGAGCAGATATTTGAGCATAGCCACGGACTGCATGTGTAGTAGGTTTCACTCATATTCCCTGATTCTGAGCGCTACAAAGATAGGTTATCATTAAACTGGCAATGAAGCAAAACTTAAAAGGGAGAATTTAGGACTGAAGCTTCAGTCCTTTAAGAGGAGAGAATTTAGGTACAAGGCAAGAGTGTGAAAGCAGAGTGCCAAACCAGAGCAAAATCATGCAGAAAAGATGGTAGAAACAGAAGAATTAGCTGCAATTACAGCTTAGTTGTAAGAAATCTTTCTAGGTTTCTTTGAAACTTGGGAGAGAACCATGAAAGACAGTGAGTTGCTTCAGACACTAAAACAATAATAATAACACCTTAACACTATCAAAATCTGTATGTAAGGAAATGTGCTGGTTTGTAACTAGTATCTTATTTGGCAGGCAGATTTTATACTTACCTCATTTTAAAATGTAGATCCTAAGATATATTTTTATGTAAAGAAATCAAGTAGTATGGTTGCTTCTTATGCATTCCTTCCAGCATATAACCTTTGGAAATATTTTGATGAATCCTTAATTTTCTGACATGCAATGATTTTAGATTAGATTTTTAATGTGATGGTGATGTGGCTTTTATAGCCTGCCCTCAGTTGCTTGAGAACATTCTGGTGAGCTGTTAGTTCTGTACTTGTATGTAATTGTCATTTCCTTGGGAATTGGCTAATATAATCATCAGGAAATTCTTATCTTTTTAAGCCTTTAAATGAGCTACTTACATTTTTGTGTTTTGTCATAAGAATTTATAGTTCTTATTTCCCTGTTATTTGGGTATTATGAGGTTTTCTATGACAGCTTATATTCCAGCACTTTATTTAAAACATTTAGTATTTTCTCAGGACTCTTGTTTGTCTGGGGAGTATGTGAGACTCTTTGTTCTGAACTAATGGGTAGTTAGGATCAGAAGCACTACTTTTTGTTGTGAATATATTTTGTCACAGTGTATATTTTTTCCTGCAATTCAAAATATTGCATGCTATTAAGTTTATAATAAGATTAATTCAAAACGTACATGGAAATAAATTTTGTCTAGTGGGCTTTCTGCTAACATTCCTGAGTTTTTGCTTTAACATCATAATGCATTGCTTTTACATTAGAACAAAAGCCCCTGAATATTGGTTCCTCAGCTCACAATACTAGTTTTGTCTCTTAATTAGAAAAGAGAATAAAGCTGTTTAGGGTGTCAATAAAATGACAGATGCATCATTAGTGGAGGGCTATGGTGGATCAGTACTGTGCAAAGACTTGGAATAGACATAATAGGAATTTCTGTGAGCAAATTTAAACTGAAAGCTTGAGGGGAAGAAAGCAGTGTTTAATGCTGTTTCCTTGAGTTAGTTTCCTTTCTAACTCAAAGGAAATGGGAGCAAATGATCACTTAAGATTGAGTTAAGAGCGCAAGAGAAAGCAAGTGACAGTAGAAAATGCATTATTGTAGATTTTATGTACTGTTAATATATCACATAGGAGTTATTATGGTATTACATGATTAATTCATTTAATAAATATTTATTGAGAGCCCATTATGTGACAGGTAATAAATTTAATGGGAATGTACAAGACTAGAGTTCAGATCCAATGTATTTGTCCTAGGTATATGGTAGGACAAAATTTCAGTTAAAAGATGGATGTCTATATAGGTTCTTTAGAGATTTTGCATTGAATGGTCTCTCTCACACTACAAAACCTGTGGTACTGAATATGATTTATCAGAGAATCCCATTTAGTTTGTATTTCCTGAATCAGTGTCAAGATTGCTTTCACAAGTATAGGCAGATGCACAGGGTGTGCTTCTCCTGATTGAGAAGCCATGTCACATTATTCAGCCTTGAGAAAGTTTTTTACTCCTGAGATACAAGCGTTTTGTCCCATTCATTCATGATATTCCAGTGCATAAGATTTTGCTGCCGTATAATCAATTTTATCAGTGAATAGTTTACAAAAGAAGCTACATAAACTGAGAGGAAGTAATAGAATAATTAGATAACTTTTAGAAAGCTACCAGTTAACATGCTTGAAAACCTTTATGTGCTATGTATTCATTTGGTTTTTCATACTACACTTTGGCTGGTCCATGCTCTGCAATAGGACAGCACAGGGAGGAAATAAAACAGTCTATTTTGAAAGGAGATCTAAATTTAGCTTAAATGTATCACATTATTCTGATCAAAGTAAAGACTGATTCTGATCAAACCAAAAACTGTGTGGAATAGGACTCAACACCATCCATCTCTAAGCACCTGGGAGCTATGTAAACTAGGCATGCATTTGTGGATCTGAGCAGAAAAAAATGAATTGCTCAGGATCTAACTATGTAATACTGTGAGTAACCCCAAAATCATTCCTAGAAAGTGCAAGTCATACTTCAAGGAATGCTATACTTTTACCTGCTCTTGCCCTCCTCATTTGCCTGCCTCTGTGTCCAGTGTTGTTAACTAATGTATTTAACCCCCAGAGAAGATTTTTAGTCTTCTTTTGTTATGACATCTTCATTTGGTGATTATTATGTGACAATCAGTAATAAATATTTTCTTAATGTTTAAAATTTTGAAATGAGTAAAAAAGATTCAAAATTTTATAGACAAGATTAAAAAATCAATATAATCTTCCATACATGAACTAAAACTTGCATTTACCAAACAAAAGTAATTCAACTTACACTTTGCATTGTTCCATTGTTCTAAGATTTAAACATACGTAAAAACTCCAGTTTTTACAGAACAATAGCATTGTAACACAAGCTCTCCTTCCTGGTGGCACTCACCGTGTGATCATATTCACAACTGGCTGTCTAAACCAAGGGTTATGGAAAACAATAGCATTAGGAGAAGCACATTATGTTGTAAGTGACTATACTTTTTCCCAATAGTTAACTGTTCTCTCTTCAAATGAATGCTAGTAACCCAGAATGGCTGTGTCAGGAGGGCCAACTGTGTGAATGTTGCTTCCCCAAATTTAACTTCTCTGTAAAATACTGTATTTATAAAAGAAAATAGAAAAATAATTTTTCTAATTTGTATCATCCCAAAAACTGTTTGGATCTGAAGCAAAAAAAAAAATTTACAATGTGGATGGAGTATTCTGTCACTGATTTGGAATTAAAGGTGAATGTGGATACTAAACAGCAGACTGACTTTTTGTAACTTCATCATTCATTTTTCATTCTTTGTACATATTGCCCACACCAATAACTGAACCCAAGGTGGACTTTTTTCCACTGTTCTGCCTTGGTCTACTACCTCACTTGACCACCTCCTTTTACTACTTGTGGGCCTTGGGCCCCCTGATAGTGGAAGCAGGGTTTCCTCAGGCAGATGTTAGGGGTTCTTTGTGGAACCTGTCTAGACCAGTGGTGGCAAACCTTATGTGTGTCACACATGCTGCTGTGGGCTGTTCCTATCATTGAAAACCAAAAGGCTTGTCATCACTGGCTAGGCCCTTATCTCTGTTCCTAAAAGTGTTTGTTCTCACCTGTATGTTTCTAGAGTGTGTGTCTATCTTTTCTTTACTGGTACACCTTCTTGACTCACTGACATCCTAGAAGACTTTATAATTTCTGTGTCTGGAGTATTGTGCTTTCCTATTTCTCTTTGCCTTTAATGATATTGTTTTTTTGGATCATGACTCCCTTGCTTGTTTGAGGGTTCAGCTTCCTTATGATGCAGTGTATTTGCTTGCACTTCAGTGTTAACAAATAAGTAGCACACTGATGAGTAAAGATATGTTTATGTATATTTTTATCTGTGGGTCTTCAGCAGAGGTTGAGATATAATATTTTTGTCACCAGCTGAGAGCTTTGAGGAATTGGGACTGACTAAAGCCAAGGGCAGTTAAACAATTACAATAGCTGGAAATGTGTAGGTCCAGCCATTGGCACTCTCTTAGAGATGGGGTAAGGTGTCAAATAGAGCTTGTCAGGCCATATACTAGAATCATATGGAGAACTTTAAAAACTATGCATACTTGCCTCATGCCAGAGGCACTGAATGAGGGTTTCTCCCTTTGGAATCCAAAGCATCACTGATTCTAGAATTAAGCAAGAGGTAAGGATCACACATGTCATGTTTAATAACAAAATCTGTGTGAGTGAAATGGGCCCAAATAGAAATAGTTGTGACCCAGGAATCTACTAGGTTCACCAGGTCAAGCCATCGATCAGGAAGGCTTAGGAAGAAATTAGGAGGGCTAGGTAACAGGCTGGGAGCAGGCAGCAGACAGAGACACCGAATACAAGAGGCAAGTGTAGGTTGTTAGTCAGTCTCAAGCAGTGGGACT
Source organism: Octodon degus (assembly GCF_000260255.1). Lineage (NCBI taxonomy): Eukaryota > Metazoa > Chordata > Mammalia > Rodentia > Octodontidae > Octodon > Octodon degus. Next base: position 7,188,671 of record NW_004524728.1, on the reverse strand, counting down.
GTTGTGGAAACAAACCACCTCCTTCACCATTCCTGGTGTCCCAGCTATGGAGAGGGGGAGGCAAGTGCTCAAAAGATGTCCAAGAAAAGCCAGAACACTGTGAAGGACCAAAATGGGGACTGAATCCCTAGAGCTAGAGTGTGGCTTGGCTTGATGGCAGGTACCAGGTCACATCAGGCTGCTGGTGAGATGATGCTCACAGAATCCACATCCCCATCTGCTCTGTGCAGTCTCCCTGTAGTGACCTATGGTAGCCTTTCCTGTTTCTCCCCTCCAGGGCTCAAGGTTTTCTTCACTTGGACCTATTCTTTACCCTCATGACAGAATGCTTTTTAATCATTTTTTGTCTGCCCTTACTAATAACCTTTAATGACTTCTTCCTTTCTGTTCCAGATCTTTCTAGCATGCTCCCAGATACCAGAATATACTTTTGGTCATCTTTTCTACCCCTACTCACCCCTAGCCAATTCCTATCCACCCTCGTTTATGCTGACTCACTTTGCTTGAATCACTATGTTCCCCATTCCCATCCTACACCAGGTAAATCAATGCATGTCCTCTAGGGCTCTAAGAAATAGCCCTATGAAGTTGCCTACATTCCCAAACTAATCCAAGAAGGACTCTGATCCTTTTTCTGCCCACATGGTTCCATGGAGGACTTCATGATTTACCACTCTCACTTATTTACTCAAAGGTATGATTTGTCTGAGAGTTTGGGATGAAGACAAAAGTAAAGAGACTCAAAATGTCAAGTTTAAAGGAATCCAAAAGATTACAGATGACCATCTCTGTGAATCCTGATGGTATGAATGTATCATTGTTTCATGTTACTGTATCTCATTTAATAATTACTATTCAAAATTGTGTATATATGCTAACTCCCCGTCACAAATATGTTACCTTGGTGCACTGCAAATATGGAAACATACAAATAAAACTTAGAAAATAGATTTCCCAAAAAGATTATGACACCCTAGCTATTATAAAAATCTTTAAATTGTAATCATGTGATTATGCTGAGTCAGGGAAATTTACAAATGATGAAATTTATAAATGATGAAATTTACAAATATTGCCATGCAAACATTCTGGGAGAGTTACAGCTATACAAAGATGATTCCTTCAACAGATTCCATTTCTCTGTGATGCAAAACTAAATATTATTCTTTAGTTTTTATTAATAACACTTCAGGTTTCAGATGAACATGAGTCCTAATTGGTTGTGGCTATGACGCAAAGGGAGATTTCTCTGAAAAAATATTTCTTTGCACCACAAGAGGTAAACATCAGCTGAAATAGTCTTGTCAAGAAAGGACATGTCCTTCTTTAAAGCTTTGCTTTTTCTCCATCTAATAATTACAAGATGAGGAAAAGAATCTGGGATTTCGATCTCATCCTTATTTGGTTATCATTTATTGCTCATTTATGCATTTCTTCTCTTAGTATATGTACACCAAACTCTTGCCAGACACCTTCCTAGGCACCAGCAAAACCCCATGTTGAATAAGGTCAAGGGTACAGTGGCCCTAGCAAAGAAATTGCTCTGCAAAGCATGCAGTGTGGCCTATGCTAAACAGCAAACCAAAGCTGTGCACTTTCAGTGACTGGAACATAGGTTGTCCTGAACATAGGCACACCAAGGCAACAAAAGAAAAAGTGGGAATGGGTTTAAAATATCTGTCTCCATGTATATTATAGATATAGTCAGTACTCAGCTGTTAAATTCAGCAAAAATTCCATTGCTTTAATTAATTTCTTTGTGCTGATTCTTCCTGGTAAGCCGTAATTTTAACCAAGTTAATTAGGTTGAAGATTAAAAATCCCATTAGTGTCGATCATTCAATTCTTGGCTCTGTCAACAAGGTACTAAAATCTTGCTCAGTTCCGGAGGGGAAAGCAGAGGGGAACAGTGAAAAAGAGCAAAAAATCAAGCTAGCTGTTTGGCATTTTTCAGGACCAGACATTTTAAGGTTGTAAGTAGATATCTGTTATCATCACTATTTTAAAGCATATTTTGTAATTTTCCAGTCATCACTTATCACATATCCTTTAGACCTGTGGCTATGTATTTTCTTAGAGGTCTGTGGTAATAGCAACGTTTGCTGAGAACTCTATTACATCTACTCTGATTATCTAATTTGCAGGTTTGCAGGGCATAGATTTTTAATCAAGGACCTGTTTCCACTGTCACCTTGTCTGCTTGTTTGTTATAGCTAAAGACTCAATGGTGGCTAATATTTCACTCAGAACAAAAAAGAACAAACAATTACTAGACTCACAAATTACCTGCATGTCATAATTCTGTTCAAAATAATGGTTTGGGGCTGGCAAGATAGCTCAGAGGAATTAAGCACCTGCTTAGGCATGCTCAGGGACTGAGGTTTGACCCCAGCACCACATGCTGCACAAGCCCTACCTCTGAGCACACTGAGATGGCCCCAGAGACCAGATTACAGATTGCACACCTGCAATCCCAGCACTAGGGAGGCTGAAAACAGGAGGATCACTACAAGTCTGAGCCGTGTAGTGAGACACTGTACCAAGTACATAACAAACAAAAATCCAAAATAACGGTTTGCTTGAGGTATGCTTTCTGTCTTTGTTCCCACACTTTACTTATAATAAGAATTGTAGAAATTCAAACGTTTATGTTAAGATTTGTTCCTAGGAAATGACTGATGCTTAGGCAGCAGCCATATGGAAGAAGTGGACCTATAAAACTTATTGGAGATAGCAGTACCCGGAAAAGATAGAGGAAGTCAAAGAGACAAGAAAACTAAAAGGCTGGGTAGAGAGCTTGAGTCTTCAAGGTATTTTATGAATGTTTTGGGCAGCAGGGAGATGCTCAGTGCTGCATATAGTGCTCTGCATATGGTGAGTTATGAGTTATCAAGTGTTGGGTTCACAGAGAAATGCAGTTGCTATACTGACTAATAGACTTTTCCACCAACTATTACCTATAAATTCCTACCACAATACTCAGCATATTGGCATCTCAATTTATAGTGTCTGCCGCTGGCATTGTTATTGTTAACTATGTAACTTAGCTGAGAGAAAAATTGACCTTCTTCCCTTTGAACCTCCAGATCATCAATGAAATAATAGGAATAAAGTTATGATTTTTTAATTCTAAACACCTAGTACTTTGACTCTACATAAGCATTATCTCCACCTAACACAGCTTTTCCTCTTTCCTACTTTGCTAAAAAATTTTAAATCTGTTCCGTAGGAGCCCAATTTATCATATAACCCTGCTATGCTAAAATCCTATTCACGACTAAAGGGCAATGCCTTTTGTTTCTGTGAGCAAAGGTATTAAGTCCTTAGCACCACTTTTTATCTCTCTGCACTCTCACGACTCAGGTGAACCTCTACAGCCTATGAGAATTTGCTTGGAAATTCTGCAGATTACCTCTCTAGAGTCTCATCCTCTGGTCATGATTTTTGCATCCCAACTAAGTCAGGGAGAGGTCCCAGTATAACAGTATGCACAGACCTCACTCAGGGCGGGATCATTGTTTTAAAGCAAGGTATCCTAATAGCAATGCATTTTGAACCTTTAAAGTGGCCAGTACCTTACCCTGTGCCATTCCCCATCATTCCCAGTGGCCTGGGCTTCACATGGGTCTGTACTGTCTTGGCACTGGGATTTTGTACTGCTGAAGGACAGGGGTGATTTCTCTGGAGATGTAACTACAGACAGCATTGAGTCTGGTGTTCTTATATAGAGCTTCTAATTTTAATGGTCTGATTTTTCCATTGTGCTTTATTTGCTCTTTTAATCCCTTTCTTAGCCTTGAACAATGCCCTCTCCTCATTCATGAAGCCCACCTGAAATGGGTGATTTTTGTCTGTTTTGTTTTGTTTTGAGATGAATTTTCCTATGTAGGTTAAGTTGATCTAGAACTCAATATCCTCTTACCTTAGCCTCTTAAGTCCTTGATATACAGACATGTACCACCATGCCTAAACAGAGTAAAATTTATAAGCAAGGTTAAACAACAGTTTATATCACTTGAGCATTTGCAATCCAAGAAACAAACTGATGGGAGCTCTCTGATTGATGGTTGCCTCTGCTTTCACTTACATCTGGTCTTCATCTGTAGCATATGCATACCTTCACACCCAGAAGTAAGCCTCCATGGGCCAAAAAGCATAAGAGGCAAGTCATTTTTCCTTGAGAGGCAGAGATGTATCTTGTGGCTCCATCTGAAATGATTACTTGGCCCAGATTGCCCATCATGGATAAGAGTCCTAGCTCTTCAGCCATAAGGTCATTTCATGGTTGGAAAAAATGGACATTTTCTCTTAAGCATTTCCCCCCTTACACACACACACACACACTCCATTCAGAAATAAAAGTAGTAAATATAATCGACCATATAATAGGAAGCATAGACTGAAAAAATGAAATAAAGGATCCTTTGTTCCTGAAGAATAACCTGTCAGGTCTTGTATATTTAGGGTAGAAAGAGGTGTTTGTGTTCTGAAGGAAAGAACAAAAGAGGAGATAGGAAGGGGCCAGATTAGGGCCTGGAAGAGATATTTGTTCTGCTTTGCACTTGTTTTGCCAACTGTGTCATGTCTATACTGCTTTTAAATTAGTGCAAGTTAAAGCAATTGCATACTTAAAACAACTTAATCAGTCACCTCCATTCATTAATCACGTTAGAAACAAAAGCGTCCAGCTCCGGGTGGGTATAATTTCAGCTTAGAGGAAAGATTCTTTTCATTAAGGTCTTAAACTGAGCTTGTTTCTTAGTTACCTAAATTAAAATGGCCAGTCTTCCTTAAGACCGCATTATTAATTTATTCATTATTTATTCCAAATAATTTATTAAGTTCATACTATGTAAATTACTTTATACAAGATCTATGGAAGGAACAAAAACAGTAATGAGAATGTCAACTCCTGTATTTGCTTCAAAGAAGCTTTCCCTGACCATCAAGTCTAAATGAAGCTCACCAACCATGCGCGGTCATATCTGTCTTGTGTTATTTTCTGCACAGACTTGTCACTCACTGTATTTCTTTTGATTAGTGGTATTTTAAAGAAATTTTTAGTTCTTCCCTCAGTAGGAGAATGTGAATTGTTTAATAGCAGAATTTTGCATGCTGCCTAACTCTTGTTTTGGTCTAGATTTTTCATAGAAATAAAACCAGTAGGATATGAATACATGTCGTATGTGTGGGGGGGGGCACTATGTGATGTATGTAATATGTATTTGAATTATTTGAAGGAGTTGGCTCATGTCATTACAAGATGTGTCAATCCCAAAATCCATAGGCTAGATGGCTGGAGACTCTCAGGCAAGGGTTGATACTCCTCTCTTGAGTAAAAATGTCTGCTTCTTTATTTATTTTAAGTAATACAAATTGTAAGCCTCTTACATATTTATATGGTCCCATGTGATGTTTTGGTACATGTATATATTGCATAGTATTTAAATTAAATATGTCTACCCAGTTTTTTATGATGAAAACATTGAAAATATTTCTAGCTGTTTCAAATATATTATTGTTATTTATGGTCATGCTACTTAGAATAGCACATCAGAGTTTCTTATTCCTATCTAATTATATGTTAATATGTATTGGCCAACCAACTTTGCTTTTAAGTCTTTTCATCTAGTTAGATGTGTCCTACCCACATTATTAAAAGTTAGCTCTTCAAGCTGAGGATGTAGCTCAGTGGCACAGTGTCTGCTTGGCAAGTGTGAGGTCCTGAGTTTGATTTCTGGTACCAAAAGTAAAAAGAGAAGAGTGGGTGAGTTCTTCTACTTAAAATGAACTGAAAGTAGATATTTGCTGCATCTAAACACTTTCTCAGTGAAGCTTAAATTATGTTTTTACTGAATAACTTGGTGCCATAGGTTAGCCCAATTGACACACAACACTAACCACAGGTCTGTATCACTAGCATTCAGAGGAATGTCTGACACAAAAGAGGTTGTCAAAGGATAAAGAGTGTTGTGGGACTGTCCTGCAACAATGTTGTATATGGTTAGATTTCTGGACTTACGTGTAAACATATATAATTTTTTATTCCTATTTTTTAAATATATTTTAATTTTTTGTCATT